>NC_073647.1:80758379-81064557 GCF_029407905.1 Bubalus kerabau
TAATTGGTAAGTTGATATCTCTTTTCTCTTGATAGTGTGAACTTAACAATTGCTAGTAAAAACTAAAATTTATGTTATTACATTTTCTTATGCTAGTTTAAAAAATAATATTACAAAAGACATCATTTCAGAGAGAATAAAAACCAAAGCTATTGGTCATAAGCTCAATGTCCCTCAAACTGAGATAATGAACAAAGTAATATTCTCAAGCCAGTGACCAAATGAATGTACTCTTGTATTCGCCTGATAATTTGAACCCTCAAAGAGAATCTATAAGAATTGGATATAAGCATAAATCACTCATTTTAATATTTCCATTTGTTTTGTATGCTGAATTAGATCTTGAAACTCTTGGGATCTACATGCTAATTACAGGAACTTCACTTATCGCTGGAGTCTTTTGGACTCTTCTGATAGTTTTCTTTGTGACAATATGGCTTATAACAGTTTGTGAAGGTGGTTCATCCACCAAAGCTTGGCCTCTCTGCATATGGGTGCGAAATCAAACTCCAGAGACAGAGTTTTAAGTGAAGTAGAAAAGGATAGCTTTATTGCTTTGCCAGGCAAAGGGAGATACACCAGGTTTCTGCCTCGAAAATCTATGTGTCTCTCATTGAATATATATTATAACTGCTGATAGAAAACAACATTTTTCCAATAAACCACCTTATTAATATAATTTCTCTCTTGCAATAACAATATTTATAGTAGCTAATGAGAATCTTGATGTTTTAAAATTGTTCTCATTTTTTTAATTGAGGTATATTAGTTTCAGTCATACAATTATGATTCAGCATTAGAAAATATTATGAAATGAACACCAAAACACATGGGTTAACATCAGTCACATAACTACACTTTTTTCTTGTGATGAGAATTTTTTTCAAATCTATTATTTTAGCAATGTTCAAATATGGTCAGTTCAGTTCAGTTGCTCAGTCATGACTGACTCTTCACGACCCATGGACTGCAGCATTCCAGGCATTGCTGTCCATCGCCAACTCCCAGAGCTTGCTCGAACACATGTCCATTGAGTCCGTGATGCCATCCAATCATCTCATTCTCTGTCATCCCCTTCTCCTCCTGCCTTCAAATTTGCCCAGCATCAGGGTCTTTCCCAATGAGTCAGTTTTTTGCATCAGGTCGCCAAAATATTGGAGTTTCAGCTTCAGCATCAGTCCTTCCAATGAATATTCAGGACTGATTTCCTTGAGGATTGCCTGGTTTGATCTCCTTGCAGTCCAAGGGACTCTCAAGAGTCTTCTCCAACACCACAGTTCAAAAGTATCATTTCTTCGGTGCTCAGCTTTCTTTATGGTCCAACTCTCACATCCATACATGACTACTGGAAAAACAACAGCTTTGACTGGACGGACCTTTGTTCGCAAAGAAATGTGTCTGCTTTCTAATATGCTGTCTACGTTGGTCATAGCTTTTCTTCCAAGGAGTAAGCGTCTTTTAATTTCATGGGTGCAGTCATCATCTGCAGTGATTTTGGAGCCCAAGAAAATAAGTTCCATCACTGTTTCCACTGTTTTCCCATCTATTTCCCATGAAGTGATGGGATCAGATGCCATGATCTTCATTTTCTGAATGTTGAGCTTTAAGCCAACTTTTTCACTCTCCTCTTTCACTTTCATCAAGAGGCTTTTTAGTTCCTCTTCACTTTCTGCCATAAGAGTGGTGTCATCTGCATATCTAAGATTATTGATATTTCCCCCAGCAATCTTGATTCCAGATTGTGCCTCTTGCAGCCCACCGTTTCTCATGATGTACTCTGCATAGAAGTTAAATAAGCAGGGTGACAATATACAGCCTTGACATACTCCTTTTCCTATTTGGAACCAGTCTGTTGTTCCATGTCCAGTTCTAATTGTTGCTTCCTGACCTGCACATAGGTTTCTCAAGAGGCAGGTCAGGTGGTCTGGTATTCCCATCTCTTTCACAATTTTCCACAGTTTATTGTGATCCACACAGTCAAAGGCTTTGGCATAGTCAATAAAGCAGAAATAGATGTTTTTCTGGAACTCTCTTGCTTTTCTGATGATCCAGCAGATGTTGGCAATTTGATCTCTGGTTCCTCTGCCTTTTCTAAAACCAGCTTGAACATCTGGAAGTTCTCGGCTCACATACTGTTGACACCTAGCTTGAAGAATTTTGAGCATTGCTTTGCTAGCCGTTGAAATGAGTGCAATTGTGCAGTAGTTTAAACATTTTTTAGCATTGCCTTTCTTTGGGAATGGAATGAAAACTGACCTTTTCCAGTCCTGTGGCCACTGCTGAGTTTTCCAGATTTGCTGGCATATTGAGTGCAGCACTTTCACAGCATCATCTTTCAGGATTTGAAATAGCTCAACTGGAATTCCATCACCTCCACTAGCTTTGTTCATAGTGATGCTTTCTAAGGCCCACTTGACTTTGCACTCCAAGATGTTTGGCTCCAGGTGAGTGATCACACAATCTTGGTTATCTGGGACATTAAGATAGTTTTTTTGTATACTTCTTCTGCATATTCTTATCATTTCTTCTTAATTTCTTGTGTGTCAATTAGTTTCATATTGTTTCTGTCCTTTATTGTGCCCATCTTTGCATGAAATGTTCCCTTGGTGTGTCTAATTTTCTTGAAGAGATCTCTAGTCTTTCCCATTCTATTGTTTTCCTCTATTCCTTTGCACTCAAGATCCTCTATTTCTTTATCACTTAGGAGGGGCTTCCGTGGTGGCTCAGATGGTAAAGAGTCTGCCTGCAATGCGGGAGACCCGGGTTCGATTCCTGGGTCAGGAAGATCCCCTAGAGAAAGAAATGGCAATCCACTCCAGCACTCTTGCCTGGAAAATCCCATGGACAGAGGAGCCTGATAGGTTACAGTCCATGGGGTCGCAAAGAGTCGGACATGACTGAGCGAATTCACTTTCACTTTCACTTTATCACTTAGGAAGGCTTTCTTATCTCTCCTCTGCATTCAGATGGATATATCTTTCCTTTTCTCCTTTGCCTTTCACTTCTCTTGTTTTCTCTTGTCTCCTCAGACAACCATTTTGCATTTTTGCATTCCTTTTTTTTGGGAATGGTTTTGATCACAGCCTCCTGTACAATGTTACAAACCTCTGTCCATAGTTCTTCAGGCACTCTGTCTATCAGATCTAAACCCCTGAATCTATTTGTCACTTCCACTGTATAATTGTAAGGAACTTGATTTGGGTCATACCTGAGTGGTCTAGTGGTTTTCCCTACTTTCTTCAATTTAATTCTGAATTTGGCAATAAGGAGTTCATGATCTGAGCTGCAGTCAGCTCCTGGTCTTGTTTTTGCTGACTGTATAGAGCTTTTCCATCTTCAACTGCAAAGAATATAATCAATCTGATTTCAGTGTTGAACATCTGGTGATGTCCACGTGTAGAGTCGTCTCTTGTGTTGTTGGAAGAGGGTGTTTGTTGTGATCAGTGCGCTCTCTTGCCAAAACTCTGTTATCCTTTGTCCTGCTTCACTTTGTACTTCAAGGCCAAACTTGTCTGTTACTCTAGGTGCTCCAGGTTCAAAATATGTAATATAGTATTATTAACTATAATCACCATGCTGCATGCTACATTCCCTTGACTTACTTATTTTATAATGGGAAATGTGTATGTTTTGATTCTCTTCTCCTTTTTGACCCACACCAATCCAACCCCAATCCTGACAATCACGAATTTGCTTTCTGTATCTATGACTTTTTTTTTTTGGTTTTCGATTACACATGTAAGTGAAATCCCAAAGTATTTGTCCTTCTTTTGACTTATTTCACTTAGTATAAAGCCCTCAAGATCCATCAGTATTAACAAAAATGGTAAGATTTCACTCTTTGGGGGAGGAATGGTGGTTAATATATATATCTTACATTTTCTTTGTCCATTTATTTGTTGATTGACACCTAGGTAGTTTTCATATCTACTGTTTACTATTGTAAATAGTGCAACAATGAATATGGGGCAAATATATCTTTTGAAATTAGTGTTTTCATTTTCTGTTTATAAGTACCCAGAAGTGGAGATGCTGGATCAATGGTAGTTCTACTTGTAATTTTTTGAGAAACAGTCATACTGTTTTCTGTAGTGGTTGCACCACTGTACATTTCCACCAACAGTGCATGAGGGTTCCACACCCCTGTGAACACTTGTGATTTCTTATCTTTTTGATAATAGGCTCCCTAACAGCAGTGAGGTTGTATTCCATTGCAGTTTTGATTTTCATTTCCCAGATAGGTAGTGATGTTGAGCATCTTTCATGTACCTATTGGCCATCTGTATTTTTTTTGGGGGGGGCGGGGAAATGTTTATTTAGATCCTCTGCCTATTTTTAAAATCATTTTTTTTTCTGTTGAGTGATATGAATTCTATATATTTTTTCCAGATTAACCTCTCATCAAATATACAATTTGCAAATGATTTCTCTTGTTTAGTAGGTTCTCTATTCACTTCGGTTTGGGTTTTCTATTTATGTACCTCAGATGTCATTTGATGCCAAACTAGCTAAGTGACAGGGGAAAAATATTATGAAAGAAAAGCAATCACCCAGCCTCACACAGGGTGAAAGCTATCTTTCAATGCTTCTAAAATACCATAGCCTAATCCTTTCTTCTTGCAGTTTTATTATTTTATATTTGTCTGGGATACTGGGATGCTGAAGCTGAAAATACAATATTTTGGTCACGTGATGCAAAGAACTGACTCATTTGAAAAGACCCTGATGATGGGAAAGATTGAAGGCAGGACGAGTAGGGGACGACAGAGGATGAGATGGTTGGATGGCATCACTGACTCAATGGACATGAGTTTGAGTAAATTCTGGGAGTTTGTGATGGACAGGAAGCTTGGTGTGCTACAGTCCATGGGGTTGTAAAGAGTAGAACATGACTGAGTGACTGAACTGAACTGAGATACTGTGTAACAGTTGCTCCCAAATAGCTGTTTATCATTTGACCAGTGCCAGACAAGCAAAATGAGAAAAATGACAATATATTGCTGAGCGGGCACAGGAGGGCCGAGAGGAGCTACTCAATGTTAAAGGTCAGGAGGGGTGGCTGTGAGGAGATACCCCTCGTCCAAGTTAAGGAGCAGCAGCTGTGCTTTGCTGGAGCAGCCGTGAAGAGATACCCCACCTCCAAAGTAAGAGAAACCCAAGTAAGATGGTAGGTGTTGTGAGAGGGCATCAGAGGGCAGACACACTGAAAGCATGAACACAGGAAACTAGCCAATCTGATCACACGGACCACAGCCTTGTCTAACTCAATGAAACTAAGCCATGCTCTGTGGGGCCACCCAAGACGGATGGGTCATGACAAAGAGGTCTGACAGAATGTGGTCCACTGGAAAAGGGAATGGCAAACCACGTCAGTATTCTTGACTTGAGAACCTCATGAACAGTATGAAAAAGCAAAATGATAGGATACTGAAAGGGAAACTCCTCGGGTCGGTAGGTGACCAATATGCTACTGGAGATCAGTAGAGAAATAACTCCAGAAAGAATGAAGGGATGGAGAGAAAGCAAAAAAAAAAAAAAAAAAAAAAATACCCAGTTGTGGATGCGACTGGTGATAGAAGCAAGGTCCAATGCTGTAAAGAGCAATATTGCATAGGAACCTGGAATGTCAGGTCGATGTATCAAGGGAATTGGAACTGGTCAAACAGGAGATGGAAAGAGTGAACGTCACCATTCTAGGAATCAACGAACTGAAATGGACAGGAATGGGTAAATTTAACTCAGATGACCATTATATCTACTACTGTGGGCAGGAATCCCTTAGAAGAAATGGAGTAGCCATCATGGCCAACAAAAGAGTCCAAAATGCAGTACTTGGATGCAATCTCAAAAACGACAGAATGATCTCTGTTCGTTTCCAAGGCAAACCATTCAATATCACAGTAATCCAAACCTATGCCCCTACCAGTAATGCTGAAGAAGCTGAAGTTGAACGGTTCTATGAAGACCTACAAGACCTTTTAGAACTAATCCCCAAAAAAGATGTCCTTTTCATTATAGGGGACTGGAATGCAAAAGTAGGAAGTCAAGCAACACCAGGAGGAACAGGCAAATTTTGCCTTGGAGTACAGAATGAAGCAAGGCAAAGGCTAAGAGAGTTTTGCCAAAAGAATGCACTGATCATAGCAAACACCCTCTTCCAACAACACAAGAGAAGACTCTACACATGGACATCACCAGATGGTCAACACCAAAATCAGATTGATTATATTCTTTAGAGTCAAAGATGGAGAAGCTCTATACAGTCAGCAAAAACAAGAACAGGAGCTGACTGTGGCTCAGACCATGAACTCCTTATTGCCAAATTCAGACTTAAATTGAAGAAAGTAGGGAAAACCACTAGACCATTCAGGTATGACCCAAGTCAAATGCCTTATGATTATACAGTGGAAGTGAGAAATAGATTTAAGGGCCTAGATCTGATAGATAGAGTGCCTGATGAACTATGGATGGAGGTTCGTGACATTGTACAGGAGACAGGGATCAAGATCATCCTCATGGAAAAGAAATGCAAAAAAGCAAAATGGATGTCTGAGGAGTCCTTTCAAATAGCTGTGAAGAGAAGAGAAGTGAAAAGCAAAGGAGAAAAGGAAAGATATAAGCATCTGAATGCAGAGTTCCAAAGAATAGCAAGGAGAGATAAGAAAGCCTTCCTCAGCTATCAATGCAAAGAAATAGAGGAAAACAACATAATGGGAAAGACTAGAGACCTCTTAAAGAAAATTAGAGGTACCAAGGGAATATTTCATGCAAAGATGGGCTCGATAAAGGACAGAAATGGTATGGACCTAACAGAAGCAGAAGATATTAAGAAGAGGTGGCAAAAATACACAGAAGAACAGTACAAAAAAGAGCTTCATGACCAAGATAATCACGATGGTGTGATCACTGACCTAGGGCCAGACATACTGGAATGTGAAGTCAAGTGGGCCTTAGAAAGCATCACTATGAACAAAGCTAGTGGAGGTGATGGAATTCCAGTTGAGCTATTTCAAATCCTGAAAGATGATGCTGTGAAAGTGCTGCACTCAATATGCCAGCAAATCTGGAAAACTCAGCAGTGGCCACAGGACTGGAAAAGGTCAGTTTTCATTCCATTCCCAAAGAAAGGCAATGCTAAAAAATGTTTAAACTACTGCACAATTGCACTCATTTCAACGGCTAGCAAAGCAATGCTCAAAATTCTTCAAGCTAGGTGTCAACAGTATGTGAGCCGAGAACTTCCAGATGTTCAAGCTGGTTTTAGAAAAGGCAGAGGAACCAGAGATCAAATTGCCAACATCTGCTGGATCATCAGAAAAGCAAGAGAGTTCCAGAAAAACATCTATTTCTGCTTTATTGACTATGCCAAAGCCTTTGACTGTGTGGATCACAATAAACTGTGGAAAATTGTGAAAGAGATGGGAATACCAGACCACCTGACCTGCCTCTTGAGAAACCTATGTGCAGGTCAGGAAGCAACAATTAGAACTGGACATGGAACAACAGACTGGTTCCAAATAGGAAAAGGAGTATGTCAAGGCTGTATATTGTCACCCTGCTTATTTAACTTCTATGCAGAGTACATCATGAGAAACGGTGGGCTGCAAGAGGCACAATCTGGAATCAAGATTGCTGGGGGAAATATCAATAATCTTAGATATGCAGATGACACCACTCTTATGGCAGAAAGTGAAGAGGAACTAAAAAGCCTCTTGATGAAAGTGAAAGAGGAGAGTGAAAAAGTTGGCTTAAAGCTCAACATTCAGAAAATGAAGATCATGGCATCTGATCCCATCACTTCATGGGAAATAGATGGGAAAACAGTGGAAACAGTGTCAGACTTTATTTTTCTGGGCTCCAAAATCACTGCAGATGATGACTGCAGCCATGAAATTAAAAGACGCTTACTCCTTGGAAGGAAAGTTATGACCAACCTAGATAGCATATTCAAAAGCAGAGACATTGCCAACAAAGGTCCGTCTAGTCAAGGCTATGGGTTTCCACTTTTCATGTATGGATGTGAGAGTTGGACTGTGAGGAGGGCTGAGCAACGAAGAATTGATGCTTTTGAACTGCAGAGCTGGAGAAGACTCTTGAGAGTCCCTTGGACTGCAAGGAAATCCAGCCAATCCATCCTAAAGGAGATCAGTCCTGGGTGTTCATTGGAAGGACTGATGCTAAAGCTGAAACTCCAGTACTTTGGCCGCCTCATGCGAAGTGTTGACTCTTGGAAAAGTCCCTGATGCTGGGAGGGATTGGAGGCAGGAGGAGAAGGGGAAGACAGAGGATGAGATGGCTGGATGGCATCACCGACTCGATGAACATGAGTTTGAGTGAACTCCAGGAGTTGGTGATGGACAGGGAGGCCTGGCATGCTTTGATTCTTGGGATCGCAAAGAGTCGGACATGACTGAGCGACTGAAGTGAACTGAACTGAATCATATTTTAGTGGGCTGTCTTTTATAATTGTGTCATTTTCCTATGTATGAAATGGAAATAAAAGTGAATTAAAATTGTAATTATCTTAATAAGCAAAATTAAAAGTTGGCAACTTTATGTTGGTCGTTACCAATTGGTAGAGGGACATGGATTTTACTGGTCCACGAAGTCCCAGAATCTCAAAACCATTTTGGAAAATTACATTCACATGGTTTTTTAGATTGTTTTTTTTTCTTTCCATTTGGATCTCTGGAGATAATTACATGTTTATTAGTGATTTATGTACAAATGAATATTTTCTTATAGTTTTTGACCCACCCGGACTCTCACTCTTATGTTCCACTTTTTATTTAAAATTATCTGTGATATTTGGTAAAAACTCCAAATCCTTTTCTATCATTGAAAATTCCAAATTTCTTGCAATCTTTGTACAATTAGTATTTGGAACTATTTTGAGATATTTAATTCCGAATTTAAATATTTAAGATAGTTCAAAATACGAACGGTAGGTGGTGCTAGTGAGTTTCTGACAAAATAGTTTCACCCTTAAATTTACTACAGAATGGGGGGGAAATTGGATGAGTCACAACTTCAAGAAATGTCCAGAGTTTTAGGATTTTAAAAATACTTTAACTTTAAAATACTAAAGTAATTGGTTAAAACATCAACACGTGTTACTTGGGGTACAACAAGATACTATATCAAATCTCTTTTCTCTGGTTTTAATGCCATTTTATACCTGAAAATGCCATGAAAATACTTTTGAGATAAGACATGGATCTAAATGTAAATTCCTGGCTTTTTTTTAAAATAGAGAAAGAGCTCTTAAACTATTTACCTTAGTAAATTTCCATGGGGCCTTTGTGGCTGTTGGAAAGTGTGCATTCAAATCATTAACAAGCTCTGAATAGAAGAAATAATACAAACATTTGCAGCTTAATGTGGCCACTGAGAAATAAGCAAGCTACATTTTTATGTGAAAATGCTAAGAAAAATGTAATTTTTGTCTATTGTTATCCTCAGGAATAACCTGTTTTAAAATTGTGAAATTTCCATGGAAATACAACATTAAAAAAAAAAAAAAAAAAAAAAAACTCCTTTGGAACTCACAATACATTTAATTTGTGTGATAATATGATAATGGCAGTGGAGTTACCATTTGGTTATTGTGCTTCTGAAAATATTTTTGGCTGAGATACATTATAATAGAGTCATGCTGCTGCTGCTGCTGCTGCTAAGTCACTTCAGTCGTGTCCGACTCTGTGCGACCCCATAGACGGCAGCCAACCAGGCTCCTCTGTCCATGGGATTCTCCAGGCAAGAACACTGAAGTGGGTTGCCATTTCCTCCTCCAATGCATGAAAGTGAAAAGTCAAAGTGAAGTTGCTCAGTCGTGTCCAACTATTAGCGACCCCATGGACTGCAGCCTACCAGGCCCCTCCATCCATGGGATTCTCCAGGCAGGAGTACTGGAATGGGGTGCCATATAAGTTACAGCAAATCTCATGCTTCTCATTTCAATTTTATTCACATTATTGGAAACTGGATTTCCCAATGCATTTCTAAAATTAAGCACATATTGGTCCTGGGAAGTTTGAGTTGGTCTAGGCTAGGAGGAGGATGGGATGGAGAGACATGAAATGGCTCATTATTTTCTTCCAGTGTTTTTCAGCATTTTGATGTTGAACTGTTTTTGTCCCCCTTGCTGCTGCTGCTGCTGCTGCTAAGTCGCTTCAGTCGTGTCCGACTCTGTGCGACCCCATAGATGGCAGCCCACCAGGCTTCCCCATCCCTGGGATTCTCCAGGCAAGAACACTGGTGTGGGTTGCCATTTCCTTCTTCAATGCATGAAAGTGAAAAATGAAAGTGAAGTCGCTCAGTCGTGTCCGATTCTTAGCGACCCCATGGACTGCAGCCTACCAGGCTCCTCCATCCATGGAATTTTCCAGGCAAGAGTACTGGAGTGGAGTGCCATTGCCTTCTCCATTTGTCCCCCTTAGGGAGGACTAAACTAATGTGCCTCCATGGAAATAGTAGAATGAAAATTATGTCAAAACTATCTAGTGAAGTTTTTAAAAACAAAGTTTTTAAAATATTTTAAACATTTAAACCTTTAAAATGATCACAGTCCATCAAAATCTCATCCACGTCTCAATAAGATATACTTATGGAAACTGCTATAAGCTGATTCTTGCCTGTCTACAAATATACTCATTTTGAGAAGAAAAAAAAAAAGAAGAAATATATTTACACAAGTTTTTAAAAATGAACTAGTTAATTCTCTGCCAAAAATTATTTGTTTCACTGATTTTTTTTAAGCAATCAAATGTAAACAGTGAAAGAAATCTAGATTCTATATCTTGATGTGTGAAAAATCACTTTAAGTATTTTCCACATAATAAATAGAGCCATTAAGACACAATTTGTCAGTGCCCTTGGAACCCTAAAACTTTTTACACTGGCCAAGTGAAACATTCAAATTTATAAAACTCAGGAGAACGCCATATTTTCTTCCTAAGTATTTTGGACTTTTGCAAAATGAAAGCTCTATTCTCAACACTTTTGCAAATAATCCAGTGAGCCCATATGGAAAGCATCATGCATTTGGAGATGTTGCATATAATTTATTTTACCATTACAGAAGCCACTATAATAATTTAATTAGAATATAGGTTTGTTTTTTGCCTTGTGTTCCTCTAATTGCTTTCCTTGAAATGCATACTAATTCTTGAAATTGTTCTGAAATGTAATATGAAATGGAGTGAATTAAGTGTACAATTCCTCCTATTACTAGAAAATGTATAGCGTTTTATATGAGAAATCTATCAGAATTGAAGGTTCTGATTTTTTTTCTAATATACAAAACTTATTGTGTTCAAAGTAGTAAAGACTCATTTATTTCAAATTATTATCAGTTTATTCTCTGAAAGTCCACACTGGAAATATAACCCAGAATGAATAAGAATCAGCCCAATTGCTGAAATATGGAGTTCTGTGCAGACACTACCATTACTGTTAGGTGGTATGACTATGAAAATTTTAAGACTTCAATATATAAAATGACTTAAAATGTTAGAAATAATAGTAAGAATTTACATTCCTAACCCTTTGAGTTTTAAGCAGGAACAAAATAGCCAAATGTTATGCTGTTGTTTTAATATAGCCGTCACCCAGGAAGCAGGAGAAAACAATGGCACCCCACTCCAGTACTCTTGCCTGGAGAATCCCAAGGACGGAGGAGCCTGGAAGGCTGCAGTCTATGGGGTTGCTGAGGGTCGGACACGACTGAGCGACTTCACTTTCACTTTTCACTTTCTTGAAGAAGGAAATGGCAACCCACTCCAGTGTTCTTACCTGGCGATTCCCGGGGACGGGGGAGCCTGGTGGGCTGCCGTCTATGGGATCGCACAGAGTCGGACATGACGGAAGGGACTTAGCAGCAGCAGCACCCAGGAAGCACATCCTCATTCTATACTATCATCACAATATGAATATGAGAACATATTTCAAAAGAGGAGGAGAGAATGATTTAGGAAAAAGCATATTTTTACTTGGATTCATTTTGGTAAGTCATTCCATTTAACATAGCACTTTAAATGTATATATTTAATTTAAAGTATGTGTATAGATAATCATGGTTTAAATGGGGAAATGGCCCTTCATAAAGAATAGGATGGAGGGGATGGATATTTTTCAGGACTGTGTACCAATTTCTTTGTTGGGTGCCTTATAAATATTATCTCATTTATAGGTATCTACAGTCTTTGGAAGGACTGATGTTGAAGCTGAAGCTCCAATACTTTGGCCATCTGATGTGAAGAGCTGACTCATTGAAAAAGACACTGAGAAACGTCTATTTAGTTCTTTGGCCCATTTTTTGATTGGGTCATTTATTTTTCTGGAGTTGAGCTGTAGGAGTTGCTTGGGTGCACTGGGACGACCCAGAGGGATGGAATGGGGAGGGAGGAGGGAGGAGGGTTCAGGATGGGGAACACATGTATACCTGTGGCGGATTCATTTTGATATTTGACAAAACTAATACAGTTATGTACAGTTTAAAAATAAAATAAAATTAAAAAAAAAAAAGACACTGATGCTGGGAAAGATTGAAGGCAAAAGGAGAAGAGGGTGGCAAATGATGAGCTGGTTAGATAGCATCACTCACTCAATGGACATGAATGTGAGCAAACTTCGGGAGATAGTGAAGGATGGGGAAGCATGGCTTGCTGCAGTCCATGGGGTCACAAAGAGTCAGACATGACTTAGAGACTGAACAACAACAACGGTTGCTATTACTGGAAAACAGTACCTTGAAAGAGTTTGAGATAACTGATTTTTATGTTCCTGTTTTAAAAAAGTACCTCAGATACTAGAGTAGGATATAGGATAAATGGAATTCATGTAATAGGGAAGAACAAATCTGACTCCATATTGGACCTATTTCTTTTTCTTTAACCTTTGTATTTGACTGCTATTGCTACAGGTTAAGAATGCTGCCTAGAGCATGAAATATACAGGATAGCTTATTCTCAAGGCTTTGACCTTTGAAGGTATAATCATTTTCCATTCATACAGAGATAAAAAGTTGCAGAACAGAGATTATCATTTGTCTTGTTGGAGGTTATCAGAACATTGTGACTGGACTTATGTGAACAGCTGCTAGAACAAAGGATTCTGGCACCAAGAAGTTTGCAGCAACCAACCACACCCCTTTTTAATATAAAATAAGCCTGAATTCTAACTCAGGTAATAGTTCTTTGAAAAATGATCTAACCTCTCAGTGTGCTGGCTTTCTGAATAAAGTTGCTGTTTCTTGTCCCAACAACTTGTCTCTCAATTCATTGGCTTCTCATGACTCAAGCAGTATGAGACTAGACTCTTAACATTTACATTGAAACTAGAGTATCAAAATATCTAACCTGGAGTTTAAAATAGCTATAGTTTAAGATAAGAAAAATAATTCCCTTGGTGAATAATATGCTTTATATGTGTCAAATCTGAAAGGTAAATCTTCTACCTGCTCAGGACTCTGAAGAGGTAGGCATACTGAATTCAGATGGGATACATTCTTGGATATTAACCATTTACATGTAAGTAACTATTTTCTACAAAAATAAATGTTTGTATCAACCAATATTATAAAACCTTATGACAACACTACAGTGTACAGTTCTATCTCTGATTAATAGAACACAAAATTGAGTTTAAACAAAGCAAACGGTGTCAAATAGAACTATGTCACATTTCCTTTAGTGCAACTGTTGTTGATATGGATTTAATAAGTGAAGGAGAAAGAGACAAATAATATTATTTTCTTTTTGATCTAAAGGGGTCATATACAGAAGGGCCATTTTAATGTAGGTCATCACTTTAAGCCAGTTCAGTCCAAAGGGTACCAAAAAATTAACAAAACCAAAATGTCATTTTAATCTTGATGTTCTTATGCACACATGGGCTTATAGTTAAACGTAGGTTGACCTGACAAGGAGCAACATTCTCATGTATAAGAGTCATCATTTAAATGCCACTTTAATTATGAAATTATGTATCAGTTCAGTTTTCAGTCACTCAGTAGTGTCCAACTCTTTTTCACCCCATGGACTGTAGCACGCCAGGCTTCCCTCTCCATCACTAACTCCCGGAGCTTGCTCAAACTCATGTCCATCAGGTCAGTGATGCAATCCAGCCATCTCATCCTCTGTTGTCACCTTCTCTTCCTGCCTTCAATCTTTCCCAGCATCAGGGTCTTTTCCAATGAGTCAGTTTTTCACATCAGGTGGCCAGAGTATTGGAGTTTCAGCTCCAGCATCAGTCCTTCTAATGAATATTCAGGACTGATTTCCTTTAGGATTGACTGATTGGATCTCCTTGCAGTCCAAGGGACTCTCAAGAGTCTTCTCCAACATCACAGTTCAAAAGCATCAATTCTTCGGTGCTCAGCTTTTTTTATAGTCCAACTCTCACATCCATACATGACAATCAGTAAGTCCTAAAGGCACTGTTTATTGGACTAAAGCTGACACTGGGTTGGGCCTCTCAATATGAAGTTAAAGTAACAAATGAAGAATATAATGATTATGACAGACAGAAGTTTTACCAGAAAATCCAGGGCTGGCCCAGAATGTGTTGATCATAGACCTTAAAGAAAAGAGTAATACCAGGTGCTTTTGACCAAAAAAATAAAATAAAATAAAAATAAAAAATTGTGTTGATTACAAAATCAACATTTAGAACACCCTCTTATTTATGTGAATTCTTGGCTCTGCCCTGTAGTAGGAAGGGCAGCACTGAGGTGTTCCAGAACGTGGGAGGGAAATGGGAGGCCAATACCAACTGGCAGATGTCATTTCAGGATTCTGTGGGCTGTAAGCTGTTCAAGAGCAAAGGCCATTCTTGTTATTAACCCATCTTCTATAACCCACCACTGTTTAACACAGTAGTCTGCAGCAAGTATAGTGCAATAAACATATGTTGATGATGGTAATATTGTCTTTGAAGGATTAAGATGATCTGCAACACAATGAGAAGCAGATGGATGAACACAAACTTTGAGAGAATGAAAAATAACCCCTTTGCTGAGTCAACTAATTGACTATTGAAATGTTTAAGTGCTAGGTATGATTCAAGATTGCTGCCCTCTAGGAGTCAGCCTGCTTGAAAAATAATACACATTACACAAATCCAACAAGCGATTTATTCCAATGCCTTAAACAGATTATCTCTTATTAGCCAGTGTGTAAGGTTTGAAAATTTTGAAGTGAATTTTTAAAGCAAAGGGAATTCTTAAAAATATTTCAGGGAAACAGAATTCTATATATTCTACCTGTTTAATAAAGGAAATATCAACATTGTATTTATTTTAATAAATAATGAATATCCAAGCAATAATAATGTTCCAGAAACTACTCTTCATGCTGCACAGTGATATCAAACACAGATAAGTGCAACAAAAGACAAAACAGTGGGCTCTATTTCCCCTCCCCAAACATCTAATCATCAATGATAAAAATCCAGTTCATGTCTGGCCATTGAGCAGAGGAACTGCAGTAATTTTCCAGAGAAGTCTCATTAGAAAAAGCCAAATTTGGAAATTCCTGGCGATCCAGTGGTTAGGACTCCATGCTCTCACTGCTGAGGGCCCAGGTTTGATCCCTGGTTGAGGTACAAAAATCCCATTAGTTGGGCAGTTGACCAAATAATTTTTTTTTTTTTTTAAAGAAAAATCCAAATTGAATCCAAGTTTTCCAAGACTTCAAATCTTTTTGAAGATGGCCAATTCCCCTTATAAAAATATCTACCCTAGGGATTGTATGAGATGTTAAGAGATTATGTTGTTATATTATGTGGTTTTAAAATTATGCAAGATAATAATCAAAGAGCCTGCTTTAATAGAAAAATATAAAAATAGCACTTAGAAATTAAGGAAAGCTCATTGGACCAAACTTTGATGTAGATGGGACAAAGAAAGATATCAGGAGGAAAAACAGCTCCAAGAGAGAATGCATTACTTGGAAAATAAGTATGACCTGGGTAGAAGTCTTGCTGCATTGGAGCATTCTGGGAATAACAATTGTGTGATTAAGGAAAAGTATAATCTTTGTTTATACTAAAGTAGTAGAGATTTTTTAAAGTTATTGTCACAGAAAAAAATAATATTCTAAGGTGCTAGTATACTATGAAATAAACAGTTACACACAACCTTTTTTTCTTTTATTTTTTTATTACATGTTTCTTTTTTTTTAATTTTATTTTATTTTTAAACTTTACAATATTGTATTAGTTTTGTCAAATATCGAAATGAATCCACCACAGGTATACTTGTGTTCTCCATCCTGAACCCTCCTCCCTCCTCCCTCCCCATACCCTCCCTCTGGGTCGTCCCAGTGCACCAGCCCCAAGCATCCAGTATCGTGCATCGAACCTGGACTGGCAACTCATTTCATACATGATATTATACATGTTTCAATGCCATTCTCCCAAATCTCCCCACCCTCTCCCTCTCCCTCTCCCACAGAGTCCATAAGACTGATCTATACATCAGTGTCTCTTTTGCTGTCTCGTACACAGGGTTATTGTTACCATCTTTCTAAATTCCATATATATATATGTGTTAGTATACTGTATTGGTATGTTTCTTTCTGGCTTACTTCACTCTGTATAATAGGTTCCAGTTTCATGAAGCAACTGACAAACAACTAATCTCAAAAATATACAAGCAACTCCTACAGCTCAATTCCAGAAAAATAAATGACCCAATCAAAAAATGAGCCAAAGAACTAAATAGACATTTCTCCAAAGAAGACATACAGATGGCTAACAAACACATGAAAAGATGCTCAACATCACTCATTATCAGAGAAATGCAAATCAAAACCACTATGAGGTACCATTTCACGCCAGTCAGAATGACTGCGATCCAAAAGTCAACAAGCAATAAATGCTGGAGAGGGTGTGGAGAAAAGGGAACCCTCTTACACTGTTGGTGGGAATGCAAACTAGTACAGCCACTATGGAGAACAGTGTGGAGATTCCTTAAAAAAACCTGGAAATAGAACTGCCTTATGATCCAGCAATCCCACTGCTGGGCATACACACTGAGGAAACCAGAGGGGAAAGAGACACGTGTACCCCAATGTTCATCACAGCACTGTTTATAATAGCCAGGACATGGAAGCAACCTAGATGCCCATCAGCAGATGAATGGATAAGAAAGCCGTGGTATATATACACAATGGAGTATTACTCAGCCATTAAAAAGAATACATTTGAATCAGTTCTAATGAGGTGGATGAAACTGGACCTTTTTTCTAAAGCTGATTTTAGGAAAAATCTCTTAAATTGAGTCAACTGTGCAAAGGAAATTGCAGGGAAATTTCATTCTTCAAAATCTATAGAAAGCCATATTCTATTCTTTCTCTATATCTGAGAAAGTGGTGTTTTTCCTTTCCTCACTCTTTTTTCCACTTATGCCCTGGATCCCATTTCATCTCAACATCTCTGAAGCCTTGCTCCATCAATTCCCTCTTCTCTCTGCATGTGATCTTTGATCTCATCTTTTCTACCCTTTCCTTTCTTTTAACCCACATGCACGCTCTGGTTTCCTTATCCTCAAGTTAAAACATGCAAACAAATACACACTTTGATCCTTGATCTGGGAAGATTCCACATGCCACAGGGCAACTGGGCCCACAAACCCAACTACTGAGCTTGCAAGTCGCAACTACTGAGCCCGCATGCCTTAGAGTCCATGCTCTACCACAACAGAAGCCACCGTAATGAGAAGCCCAAGCACTGCAACTAGAAAGTAGCCCCTATTTGGCATAACTAGAGAAAGCCCACACAGCAACAAAGACCCAGTGCAGCAAATAAGTACATAAATAAAATAGAAATTTTCTTGATCTTCTTTTTTTTCTCCCCACACTGTGCAGCATGTGGGATCTTAGTTCCCCAACCAGAGATCAAACCTGTGCCCTGTGCAGTGGAAGCATGGAGTGTTAACCACTGGACTGCCAAGGAAGTCTGTGATCTCTGACTTCTTTGAGTTCTATTTCTCTTCCTCTGTCCCATAATTAAACTTCTCAATAATCTATACTTACCGTTCTCAATAATCTACACTTAAACGTTTTGCAATTTGGCTATCCTCCCACATCACTTTGTTTTGTTTCCATTCCTTTCTTGTAATTGAAACTACATTCGAAGCAGGGGCTCCTAAGCTGGTACTCATTCACAAGAATTCAGAGTTCTCAAAATTTGCATCAGAAAAAAATAAATTTTTATTTTCACTAACCACTAACTCAAAATTGACATGTTCTTCTATTATGAATATAGGCAGAAAATCACAGTAGGATTAGCAGTATCTGTGAATCTGTAACCGATAGGAGCCACAGATATTTTCATACCACATATTTGTCATTGCATAGATCTTAAAATGCCATTTATACTCATCACTACTTTGGAATTAAGGTAGTTATTAGATTGTACATGATTGCAGTCTTTCTGTCTACAGATGCTTTGTCCACATAGATAGCCAACTATTGGACAATTCTGCTCCTACTGGTCATTTGCCCACCAAACTCTGAAGTCACATGTTCTCACATTGGTAAACCAAGCATATAAGTCACCTTCTGATATTCCCTACCTATAGCTGATAATTGACCAACACAGAAGTAAATGAGCCAAAGATCACTCCAAAGTTTATTGTTTTTATTCAAGCTAAGCAACAACAACATTCACACTATGTCTTCTGGAAAATAAAACCTAATTTTAAATTGCCTGTATTTGAAGTGTATCGCCTTGTTACTCAGTGATAAATCAGACATATGTTACTGTATCACCAAATTTTTAAATATTTTGAAAACAACATTTCTATATAATTGAGTTCCTTTTAGAAGCTACATATTTTATTTAATGCATTTAAATGCGTTACTCTGAGAAAGGATCTCTAGGCCTTACTAGATTGCCAAAAGATCCGTGGAACAAACAAGGGTTAGGAACTACTGCTCTCAGTTCAGTTCAGTCGCTCAATCGTGTTCGACTCTTTGTGACCCCATGAATCGCAGCACGCCATGTCTCCCTGTCCATCACCAACTACCGGAGTTCACTCAGACTCACGTCCATCGAGTCAGTGATGCCATCCAGCCATCTCATCCTCTGTCTTCCCCTTCTCCTCCTGCCCCCAATCCCTCCCAGCATCAGAGTCTTTTCCAATGAGTCAGTGCTTCACATGAGGTGGCCAAAGTACTGGAGTTTCAGCTTTAGCATCATTCCTTCCAAAGAAATCCCAGGGCTGATATCCTTCAGAATGGACTGGTTGGATCTCCTTGCAGTCCAAGGGACTCTCAAGAGTCTTCTCCAACACCACAGTTCAAAAGCATCAATTCTTCAGCGCTCAGCTTTCTTCAGAGTCCAACTCTCACATCCATACATGACCACTGGAAAAACCACAACCTTGACTAGACGGACCTTTGTTGGCAAAGTAATGTCTCTGCTTTTGAATATGCTATCTAGGTTGGTCAGAACTTTCCTTCCAAGGAGTAAGTGTTTTTTTTGTTTGTTTGTTTTTTTTTAATTTCATGGCTGCAGTCACTATCTGCAGTGATTTTGGAGCCCAAAAAAATAAAGTCTGACACTGTTTCCACTGTTTCCCCATCTATTTCCCATGAAGTGATGGGACCAGATGCCATGATCTTCATTTTCTGAATGATAAGTTTTAAGCCAACTTTTTCACTCTTCTCTTTCACTTTCATCAAGAGGCTTTTTAGTTCCTCTTCACTTTCTGCCATAAGTGTGGTGTCATCTGCATATCTTATGCTTATACAGTGGAAGTGAGAAATAGATTTAAGGGCCTAGATCTGATAGATAGAGTGCCTGATGAACTATGAACTGAGGTTCGTGACATTGTACAGGAGACAGGGATAAAGACCATCTCCATGGAAATGAAATGCAAAAAAGCAAAATGGCTGTCTGGGGAGGCCTTACAAATAGCTGTGAGAAGAAGAGAAGTGAAAAGCAAAGGAGAAAAGGAAAGATATAAGCATCTGAATGCAGAGTTCCAAAGAATAGCAAGAAGACTTAAGAAAGCCTTCCTCAGCGATCAATGCAAAGAAATAGAGGAAAACAACAGAATGGGAAATACTAGAGATCTCTTCAAGAAAATTAGAGATACCAAGGGAACATTTCATGCAAAGATGGGCTCGATAAAGGACAGAAATGGTATGGACCTAACAGAAGCAGAAGATATTAAGAAGACATGGCAAGAATACACAGAAGAACTGTACAAAAAAGATCTTCACGACCCAGATAATCACGATGGTGTGATCACTGACCTAGAGCCAGACATCCTGGAATGTGAAGTCAAGTGGGCTTTAGAAAGCATCACACGAACAAAGCTAGTGGAGGTGATGGAATTCCAGTTGAGCTATTCCAAATCCTGAAAGATGATGCTGTGAAAGTGCTGCACTCAATATGCCAGCACATTTGGAAAACTCAGCAGTGGCCACAGGACTGGAAAAGGTCGGTTTTCATTCCAATCCCAAAGAAAGGCAATGCCAAAGAATGCTCAAACTAATGCACAATTGCACTCATCTCACACGCTAGTAAAGTAATGCTCAAAATTCTCCAAGCCAGGCTTCAGGAATATGTGAACCGTGAACTTCCTGATGTCCAAGCTGGTTTTAGAAAAGGCAGAGCAACCAGAGACCAAATTGCCAAAATCTGCTGGATCATGGAAAAAGCAAGAGAGTTCCAGAAAAACATCTATTTCTGCTTTAATGACTATGCCAAAGCCTTTGACTGTGTGGATCACAATTAACTGTGGAAAATTTTGAAAAAGATGGGAATACCAGACCACCTAACCTGCCTCTTGAGAAATCTGTATGCAGGTCAGGAAGCAACAATTAGAACTGGACATGGAACAACAGACTGGTTTCAAAAAGGAAAAGGAGTACGTTAAGGCTGTATATTGTCACCCTGCTTATTTAACTTCTATGCAGAGTACATCATGAGAAACGCTGGGCTGGAAGAAGCACAAGCTGGAGTCAAGATTGCCAGAGAAATATCAATAACCACTGCTCTAGAGGGTCACAAATAATGCTACATCAAATGCCTTTTTTTACCAGTCAATAATTAAAACTCTTGTTCTTCTGAGATTTCAGATAAATTGAAGAATAATGAGAACTTCTTTTCTTATTTCTAGAACTTTTTCTTCCAGAGCCTCTTACACTGTTAAGCAGCCCCTACAACTTGTCAATATCTCTTCCACTGGTTCACATGATATTGCAACCCCCGATTGTCATATTTCTCTAGCAGTTTCTCCTCAGTCTCTCACAGACTTAGCATTCATCAGACCTTTAATTAGTTTTGAAATCTCACACTGATCTTTGAATCTCTGTCTCCAGCAAAACTAATGTCAAATCAGTATCCATAACCTGTTAATTCTTTCTTACTAATAATGTCTGTTACACATATCTCTTACTTCTCATCACTGCCATTACCTTAGTCCAGGTTCTCAGGGCATGGTTCTAAATCTAGTAGAACAGCTTCGTAACTGGTATCCTTCACTTCAGTCTCTTTTCCAATCCAACCAACATAATGTTTCTTGAATACTGTTTTCAGTGCATCAGTTTGATTAGATAATTCCCCATCCTTAATTTTGCCTTCAAGGTTTTCTTCAGTGCAAAACTGCTTTGCATTCAAGGTTTTATAAGGTCCTTTCGTGTAAGCAACAAAATTGGGTAACTGGAAAAAAAAATGAAAGAGGGAAAAAAAAAAGAAAGAAAAGACGAAATACTTAATAGAAGGAGAGAGTGTAGCTCACAGAATTAAAGGACCTGAAAAGTGTCAGACTTAGAAGTAACACAAGCTAAGAAAAATCCAGAATTTCAAGTAGAAGGAAAAAATGGAGTAACCAATCAACGTTTTTTCTCTCATTTTTTTACTCTGCTTAAAACCTAACCTCCGGGAGATCATTAAATGGACCTAGCTTGGTTTACAAGGGCTTCCCAGGTGGCTTCAGTGGTAAAGAATCTGCCTGTCAATGCAGGAGACATGGGTTTCATCCCTGGTTGGGGAAGATCCCCTGGAGGAGGAAATGGCAACCCACTCCAGCATTCCATGCTGGGAAAATCCCATGGACACAGGAGCCTAGTGGGCTACAGTCTGTGGGGTTACAAAAAGTCTGACACAACTGAGCACATACACATACACACAGAGCTTGGTTTACATGTCCACTCTTTAGCTAGGAAGGGCAAGACACTTTGACTTGCATATATATAAAGACTATCCATATTAGAGGAAAATTAATTTTGCCACAGAATTTCTAAAAGAGGTAATGTATGCTGGACAGCCCTACACAATAAATGTCCACTACCATGCAATTTTCCTATAAAACCCCAACATATTATCCATACATGTTTCTACTTTTATACATGCTCAGTGCTCTAACCAAACTGCTCCACTTACCTTTTCATGGGTCATTCCTAGTACTTTTCTAACTTTTGAACTCTATTCATACCATTCATTCCTTCAGGAAAGTCTTGGTCTTTCCTTTTCTTCTGTTGAAATCCCTTTCACTCTTTAAGATCTAAATCAAACATCTCTAAAGCCTATTTGAATTTAGACAAAAGTCATCTCTCTGTGGTCTTTGTTAAGATCATTTTAGGGCAGTTAGTTATCTCATAATGCCTGTACTGTGATTGTGTTTGAACAAATTTTACTTCTCATACAATAGGAAAAGGAGTACATCAAGGCTCTATATTGTCACCCTGCTTATTTAACTTATATGCAGAGTACATCATGAGAAACGCTGGGCTGCAAGAAGCACAGGCTGGAATCAAGATTGCTGGAAGAAATATCAATAACCTCAGATATGCAGATGACACCACCCTTATGGCAGAAAGTGAAGAGGAACTAAAAAGCCTCTTGATGAAAGTGAAAGAGGAGAGTGAAAAAGTTGGCTTAAAGCTCAACATTCAGAAAATGAAGATCATGGCATCCGGTCCCATCACTTCATGGGAAATAGATGGGGAAACAGTGGAAACAGTGTCAGACTTTATTTTTCTGGGCTCCAAAATCACTGCAGATGGTGACTGAAGCCATGAAATTAAAAGACACTTACTCCTTGGAAGGAAAGTTCTGACCAACCTAGATAGCATATTCAAAAGCAGAGACATTACTTTGCCAACTAAGGTCCGTCTAGTCAAGGCTATGGTTTTTCCAGTGGTCATGTATGGATGTGAGAGTTGGACTGTGAAGAAAGCTGAGCGCTGAAGAATTGATGCTTTTGAACTGTGGTGTTGGAGAAGACTCTTGAGAGTCCCTTGGACTGCAAGGAAATGCAAGCAGTCCATTCTAAAGGAGATCAGTCCTGGGTGTCTGGAAGGAATGATGCTAAAGCTGAAACTCCAGTACTTTGGCCACCTCATGCAAAGAGTGGACTCATTGGAAAAGACTCTGATGCTGGGAGGGATTGGGGGCAGGAGGAGAAGGGGACGACAGAGGATGAGATGGCTGGATGGCATCACCGACTCGCTGGACGTGAGTTTGAGTGAATTCCTGGAGTTGGTGATGGACAGGGAGGCCTGGCATGCTGCAATTCATGGGGTCGCAGAGAGTCAGACATGACTGAGTGACTGAACTGAACAAGCAAGCATATAATCTCTGTAAGGGCAGAGAATCGCAATATTCAGGCATTGGCTTTGTATATAGTAGGCAGTCAATAAATACTTCATGCCCCACAGGCAGGCGGAGGTGATGTTAGCGGGAGCGGACCTTGGTATCTCAAGTCTTAGGTACAGAAGAGGTGAGCATCTTTGGCTGCTGGCAGATCGAACTAGAGGCTGGGGGTCAGGCCTTGGGCTTGGCCAAGAGTCAGGGACACTTGGCCGCATCGATCGGGGACTCAGTGCCATGGGTTGGCTGAGGCACTCTGGGGCCAATGGATGGGCCAAGGATGGGTTTCTGCCCTCACACCTTGAAGCCCACTCCTGCCAGGTGCCTGTGCTGCCCAAGCGAGCCTGACTCCCCACTTCTAGAGCTCCTAATGACAGCCCATCATGATGCATGCCCACAGCAAATCCTAGCGACCTGTCAAACTGTGGCCTCATCCTAAGGTTGTTGGAAATTGATTTGAGAGTTGGAAAAGGAATATGAATCAGGCCCACAATTGCCTCCCCAAGAGTCTTAACCCACTGATACTGTTACCTGCTAAGTAGAAAACCATTTTTAAGTAAATGTGAGTGAAATTGGTCTTAGGAGAAAAGAAACCTTTCAAAGTTACTATGGCACCCTAATATAACATCAATTCATTTTTGCAGCATATTTGAATTGGCCTTTGTTGTTGTATCATTTTTTAGTCTATGATAATACAGAAGTTATGGAAGTAAAAGTTGTGGTTGATTGATCAGGATGCAATGTAATATACACTGGCCATTTTTAATTAAGTGAATATATTTTTGATTATCTTTATCTTTCTGTGTCCATAATAAGTGATTTTGTATGGGCAAAAAATAAGCACACATTAAGCCTTTTAAATATACTTAGTTTTAATGAGTCTAAAAATACTTTTGTAAAGAACAAAAGAATGAGTGAAAAACGGAGAGTGGATCTATAGTTTGGTTTCCTGGAATCTTACCAGCAAAATTATAGTGCATTTAGAAATATATCTCTGAGACAGACTGTGTCTCAGATCTCGGACAGATCAGTCTTACAGCTCCATGTTACAGCTCAGTTTTAGTTAGAAAATAAAGTAAAATACATCCTCGAGTCATGAGGGGATGTTGTCTCAAAAGACACGAAGAGAAGAGAGAGAGCCCCGGCCCTTTGGCTCCTTTTTATATGTTTTTTTTTTTTTTTTTCTCCTCCTCCTGGGCCTACCCTATGTAAATTGGGCTAGCCAGGAGTGCTGTTTGTTCTACCCGAGGGCCTCATTCCAGTCCTCGGACCTTCCTTTGTTCTGTTTCACCGGCTTTTCCCTTCCTTTTCTTTTAACCACCCCCATTCTGGACTTCTTTTTCCTATTGTAATTACCTAACACTTGGAGAAGGCAATGGCACCCCACTCCAGTACTCTTGCCTGGAAAATCTCATGGATGGAGGAGCCTGGTAGGCTGCAGTCCATGGGACCGCTAAGAGTCGGACATGACTGAGCGGCTTCACTTTCACTTTTCACTTTCATGCATTGGAGAAGGAAATGACAACCCACTCCAGTGTTCTTGCCTGGAGAATCCCAGGGATGGGGGAGTCTGGTGGGCTGCCATCTCTGGGATTGCCCAGACTCGGACACGACTGAAGTGACTTAGCAGCAGCAGCAAGTATAGAAGAGAAATCTTAAAATTGGGCCAATAGATCAATGTGTTTTGTTACTAAGCACTAACATGTGTATTTGACTGATTGGAGTTTTCTTAATGAATCAACTTTTGCCCCAGAGCCACCAGTTATTTCACTGTCATCTCCTAAAACCTAAGAGGGATTCTGAAGAACTTCAAAACCATCCTTTCATTCAGTGAGAATCTGAATCCCAAAGCTGTAGTGTTCCAAATAGAAATCACAGGAAACATGAAACTAATTCCTCACTAAAACAATTACAAATCTTTTTGTAATGATAGGTGAGGATGGTGATATGAGTACTCAGCAACATGTACACCATTGCAAGAATTTGTGGCTTATCTGAATATAACTATTGACTGTCACCTACACCCCTCAATCTAGATCTGTGAATTTTAAAAACTTAAATGAACAAATAAGGGTAAATCAAATCTTTGAATAAGATTTTACAAAGGAGTGTCCTTTCAGCCTTTAAAAATGTTGTTCCATACAACCTGGAATATTTTTAGGGCTCTCATACTACACAGACTATTTGAAAGTTTGCAACATCTAAGGTTCTGCTAGTTATTATGTTTATGACTAGATATAAAGGTTACACAACAAATATCCTAGTGTAGAAACATATTTTACAATGCTTGATTTGGATGTCTTTAGTTTTCAGCCTTTATGTTTTCCTTATAATTGGTAGTGATCTTTCTATCCCTTTATCCTGATGCCTAAAAAGGGTTAACATGCCTATTATAAAGGATTAACAAAGACAAGGGAATTGGCAACTGAATTGCATTGGCTATTACCAGAGTGAAAATTGAGAGGAACTGGGAGGTTCCCGTAATCATAGCAGGAATTATGTCACAGTAGAAATAACACTGAAATAAACCTTTTGCAACAAAGATCATTCTCTTGAACCTCCCCAACTGGTTAGGGTTGGTTTCGACTGAGGTGGAGCTGACTCTGCCATTACGTTGTTGTTATTATTACTGATAATTATTTTTATTGTGCCATGCAATATCTACATGGTATTTTATATTAATAGCTTTGCATATAAAAACCAAGTCTCTTTCTTTCAGTTCTTGAAGTATTACTTGGAGGAAATAGTCAGGGGGCAAGCAGAATTTTTTAAAGTAGAATTTCATGTTTTATAGAGATATACAGGGGCCCAATTTTATACAGATCTCATAGTCTTTTTGAACTTCATAGGTATTTACTATGCACCCTTAATACTCAAATGAAATATATGACAAGACTTTCCAACACAAATCTAATGGCCGCCCCAACATTTATCTTTGTTCCTTCATTTATTCATTCATTTAGCTGTTTATTCATTTATTCATTTGGCCTACCAGAAGAAAACAGAGGTATCTATTTTGGAAGTTGCTAGACTTCAAAATTTTTGTCAGATAACAACCAGATTTTGAGCAATATTCACTTATACTAATGCTTCAGTCAATTGCTTTTAGATGGTACTTGTTATTAACAACAATTTAGAGAAATATCAAATATTATAGCTTTGTCTATGAAGCCATCCATGATCCACCAGGCTTTTCTGACATTAACATAGATGAATAAATTACTTAAGACCAGAGTAGTCCCTTCTACTCAAGGTCAAACTAGAAAGGTTTCAAATAAAGATACTGAATTAGTAAACAAAATATTGTAAACCCTAAACTAACCTTGACTGTTACCAGAAAATTGAGGAGCCCACACCCATGAAAACACTTCAGAATTGTTCATCAAAAGATTGACATTTTTGCAAGTCAACATGGCCTTGTTTAGTATTGAAGAATAAAGTCTGAGGTATTATATTTTTCATGTCTGGCTTATTAGAAATGTCAAGATGATTTTGTAGTGTGTATGTACATATCTATTATGTTAGGAACAGTCAGATTTAAAAGAACTATATTGTTTCAAGACTCTCTCTTTCTATCTCTCTCCATAGTTAGATATACACACAGATATATAGATATGTGTTTACATATATAATTTACTAGTGCATTTACTCACTGTTTCCTGGATTTTCTCCATGTATTATTCTCTAGGTATATAAAGCCTAAAGTTAAATACAAATTGCAAAGTTTTAGAAATCATTATTTTAATCTCTTTGATGAAGACCTCTTAATTCTTTGAAAGGATTTACATGTCCTTATAACAATTTGATGCCTCCAATTAAAACTTACAGGAGAATTGTAGACTATTCCAATATATTATGTATAGAAAGTTGTTAAATTTTGGCTCATTATCTGTTTTATTTCTGTGACATATGGCATATATTTATGAATTAGGATTTTGAATCTATGTATTTGGATTTGGGTGTTAAAATACAAATTTTAGCTTGATAGTTTGGTTTATAGTTCCCTGAACAAATCCTTCTCTGGTATTCTGATTTACCAGTGTCATAAGTAGAAGATCATGAATTCTCTAAAATATTATAGTGGATTTTGTATATTATGTTTGGATTAGATGATTAAGTAAAGGTTTCATAAATCCTGGAATATTTCATAAGAAGTCACATCCACAGTTTTCTTCTTATAATGAAATTTAAATTATTGGTAAAAGAAGATTTTTGGTTACAATGAAGATACTTTGCTAAAACCCAGTTCCCAGTATCAATTTCCATCATAAAATATTTGGAGTAGAGATCTTAATTTCATTACTCAGCATGTGAGTAAAACTAAATTTTCATGAATGTCAGATACACCCAACTAAACCAGTTTTGAATTTGTACACACTTGTGTTGCTCAGATTGACAAGTTGCAGCATGTTCTAGTCTCTGGCACATCCATGAGTCATTAAATTTTTGAAAAAGACTTCTAGAAATCCACTTTGTCAGCACAGATGATAATTAGAAAAGAAGTGTCATTGATTTATTCAAAAGTCAGATCACTTAAAATTACATCCAATCTTTATCATCAGTTACACTAATTCAAATATGCTTGCCTATAAGAAATAAAATGCTTTCTATCTACAACAGCACTAAATGATTTTACCATTATATAATTGATTTCAACAGTAGACACTTAGGTGTCACCCTTAAGCCTCTCCAAAATGTTTTCATTATGCAGTTAAACTAAGTAGACAATTTGACTACCAAATCTTCTAAGCCACTGAGTTTGGGTTAATTCCAAAAGGCTTGGTGAGTACAGAATAACTACACGGAAGCAAGCAAGATGATTTGAAAAATTGTTAACACTTCACAAGTTTTTGTTCACCAAGTTGTTTTGCAAATGAAAGTGAATTGGAGCACATTATTGAAATGATTATCCATTGATTTTACTGAGAACAAAAAAGAGAGTACAGGATAATGGGATGAGCCTCCTCAGAGGTCTGGGCACACCCCATTCATTCATTCGTCTGTTCATTCATTTCTTTATTTATGCAGCCAACGTATTGTGGAATCACCCACTTCTATATGATTCCCTGTTCTAGGTTTTGAGAAATCCTGATGAGAAGAACCTAACAGTTTTGCCATACATTGACATGTTACAGTGCAGTGTGATAAATGTTATGATGGGTTTAAGAACAAGGTGTTGTTGAAACATACAAGGGACAAATTTAACCCAGTCTTGATAGGTCAAGAAAAGCATTTTAAAGGAAGTGATATCTAAGCTTAAATGTAAATCCGGGGAAAATAAAATGAGTTGGGTGTTTCAGATGGAGGAAGCAAGCAGTGTGTGCACAGGACTGTAAGAAATTCTTTGAAACCTAGAATTCATTATTCACTGAATTTTCTACATTTATTTTTAGTGTCTACTAATACAAAAGCCTCCCTACTCTTTTCTTCTTGTGGCAGAGCTCAGATAGGGTATTGTATTATTTTTTTTAACCTTAAGATGAAAATGCTATTGCAACAAAATGTCTATAAATACAGAATACAAAGAAAGTGTTTCAAGAGAGGGGACCAGCATTCATGCAATATGTATTCCTTTATAGGGTTCCCCAACCCAGTTAACTATGTGGAATACATAACAGCCAGAGTGTGATAAAAGTTGATTGAATTAAAGAAGCTGATTTATTAGATATTAACCAGATCATTTTTAATATTCTTGATGCCATTGTCTAGCACTCCATGAAACAAATTTTTAAGTGGCTGATAAGATAGCCTCTCTCATTTGTCTAGGTCACCTAAGCATTTCTATTTTCAGCCATGTTGATTGTCAAATACCTTCAAAATTGCTTTAGGGAAGAGTCAGAGAGGAGAGAGGACAGGGGAAGCATCTGACACAAATGCATTCAGTCTTTGAATATGAGTTATTCTACAGGATGTATCTAATGAAGTATCTATGGATACTTTTATTGGAAAATAAAATATTGTTCCATGTACTATCTCCCTGATAAAAAAAAAGTACTATATTTTTATATGGATTATACTCATTAAATGTCAGCATCAGCCAGCTTCATCCCCCAGGTCTCCAGCCCCAGCTCCCTGGAGGATCTCAGAACTCACCTTCCCAGTGCTAACACACAAGAGGCAGTAGTGCAGCTGCCAGCAGTGGCCAGAAATGAGCATCAGACTGCTCTGGGTGCCCCAGCCTTCCCCCTAAAGCTTGAATCTTTCTGCTACAGAGTTTCTGTAACTCTGAGTGACTGGAGTGAAAGCTGCATGAATTTCACAAGATATTCATTTGTTGTCACAAGATAATCCTTTGTCCTCACAAAACACCTCCTTGTTCAGTAATAAAACAGCTGCTACTTCATTTACTTACCTTTAGAAAATAATGTTCTGAACTGTTTGAAATCTCCAAGGAGGGAATTAGATGCTATCTGTGGAATTCCTTTTGCCATAAAATGGGACCCTCTTGGAAGGGCCTGAGGTTACTGTGAGGACATTTTAGGAGACACAAGTTTTCATATGAGTTAATTTACATTTTAGTTAATAATGTACCTTTATATTATGGGTGAATGCAGTTAATTTGGCCTTTACATTCTTCAAGTAATTTTAAAATAAAGTTAAATACTTAGGCAAGTTTAAAAAAAAAATAAGATACAGTTTATGTTTTAGAGTGGTTGTTTGGAGGAGTTGTTAGAATAGAATGAATTTAGTTGGAACCAGTCTTATCTCTAAATCAGACAAGAATAGTTTTTTCATTATGAGGACTTAAATGAAGAGTTTAATAGCATGAACAAGTAATCAAGTTGCTGCCTTTACACAAATTATTATAATAACATCTTTTACCATAGTTACACAAAGACATTTCCCTATACACTCAAACTGTACTGACATCAACTAATTTAAAATCTGAATACTCCACTGACACAGAGAGCACTTAGGAGTTAATGTCAAATAACTCTTTGTGCAGCTTTCATAAAGATGGACATAGAAAGGGGAATTGAAAAAAAAATCCAGGAAAATAAATTTGGGGAGAAACTTCAAATTTTAAAATTGAATAACTATGAGATAATGAATTGTGGAATGAAGAACACTAAAAAGAAGCCATGAATTCTGGATTCAAGTCCTGTCATTGCCACTAATCAGCTGGGTGAATTTAGGCAACTCACTTAATTTCTATTGGTCTCCATCTATAAAATGACAGGATTGAAATAGATTATCTCCAAGGTCCCTTCTGGATTTGATAGGCTCTGATCTATCTATTACCTATTTTTTAAGAGCTTGAATTGCTCTAATTCTTCTTGAAACATCAAATGAATAGGGCTTTATTTACCACCATGTTTTATAAAGCGTTAGTGAGTGTTTCTGTTCTGAGAATGAGTAGTGAGGCAAAGGATAGTTTAAGGGATATTGCTTTATTTAACATATAAAATACATCATTGCAATATCATTCTTTTTTTTTTTTTTTTTGCAATAAAATTTCCATGCAGTTTTGACTTACTTAAATCCTTTGGCATTATAGATGTGGATGTGAAGGCAAGCCTATTTTTTAGTTTGCTGCCTGAAAAACATGTCTAACCTCTTCTTCCAGCAACCACTAGGCTGGTATTGAAAGGTTGTTGCTGAACCAGGAAAGATTCCGGGATTCTTGGCTTCCAGAGGAGAAGAATTCAATCCAGGGCCAGTGATGAGGCTTGATCGCTCAGGGCTTTTGTGTAATAAAGTTTTATTAAAGTGTAAAAGAGATAGAGAAAGCTTCTGACATAGACATCCAAAGGGAGCAGAAAGAATGCCCCCCTGCTAGTCTGTAGCCTGATGTTATATAGCTACTAGCAGTCTGCTAATTAAAGAAAGGAAATGTCTCAAAACTCAGAGAATGGCACCCGGCGCCTCACAAGCAAATGTTTGCTTAAGACAAACATTTCCATGAGAAAAATGCATTGGTTAACTCAGGGTTTGAGAAAAGTTAAGTTCAGGTGGAATCAGGTGACTACATTAAGAGAAACCTCTTTTTATATTTGTATAGAGAAGGGGAAAAAATATAAAACTAGTTTGTCTCCTCCTGCTGCTTAAGAGAGAGATAAAAAATGTCTGACACTTGCAGCCAATTTCCTCCATTTGGAAACCCCTGGTCTTCCTGCTTGTTACCCTCTCAGTATCACTTCAGATTTATACACACACACACACACACACACACACACAAACATACCACAAGCACTTTGGCACTTTAATCTGAATGATAAGATTTCTCTTTCTCCCTCCTCTTTACTTTCCTCCCTCTCTCTCCTTCCTCTCCATCTTTGTCCAACCAAGGGTTTGGTGAGGGTAAGGGAAGGTTAAGCCAGCAGTTAACTAATGGAGTAACAGGGGAGGAATGCCCTCAAATTAGCCCTTCAGCTATCTGATTTGAGGGCATCATTAACAATTAGAACTTGACAGTAGAAGCATCTGCAGAAACAAAAAATTCGGTCTTTAGAAACAATTGGTAAATGATGGAAAACAGAGTAAAGAATTTGGTTCTTTTCAAAAAGGAGCAAAATAGCACCAGTTGAGAAATGATCAGTTATATTCTTTAGAATACTTCAAAAGAATAACAGCATGATCTCAGAAAATAGTCTGATAGGAGTTTGTAAATGTTTCCCTTTGTATAAATATACACTTGTGCTGAATGCTTGGTGAGGAGGGGGAAAGAGTAGAGTCTTTTAGTTTAATTTCAGAAAATGTTCTGACAAAAGTCAATGATAGCTTTTATACTGAGATGTGCTAAAGAAGCCTGATTTGCACTGTTGTAAATAAAATATTGACAGGAAATTGTGAAAAAATATATCTATAGCAGCCAGACCAATGCTTTTCATGCAGTAGGCTCTGAAATACATATTAGTGAATGTATGAATTGAATTTAGAAGTTTGTAAGTTGAAAAATGGAGTCTAGTCTAGTTTAAATTTCTTATTTTTACAAATGGAGAAACTGAGATCCAGACAAGTAAAATGACTTGATAAGATTTAGCTAGCTATGAATAATTTCATGCATTGAATTTCTTATGTGAAAGATATCAAAGACTGTATTCTATCAATATTGCTTCTAAAAGATAAGTATATAATTAATAGATACATGTTGTAACTATGGAAAGTTATGAAGTGCCTTACTACAAAAGAATCCACTAATGCAATTATATCAATACTGGGATATGTGCTTTCTAGTGATAATTTCTTAAAGAGAGAGATAGAGTGTAATGTGTACTTGTAGCCAGCAATGTTTATTCTGAACAAAATATTTCTCAAACTATAAATGGAAGCAATAAAATTAAGCTGTATAATTCCAATATCTCTCCATTAACTACTATAAAAACTTCACTTTGATCAAGTAATTCAAATTTAAATCAATAAAGTTTTGATTACAAAGAAAAGATGGGGAGAAAAGGACTGAAAAACTTAGTGGTCACATGACCTTTGATTCTGAGGTCAAGTTTTATTGCTAATTATTTTAATTTGTTCCACTGTCTATCCACATCCACAATGTGCATATGTCCACCTGCGTAAAATGAAAACAGCTAACATTTTTCAAGTGTTTACTGTGTGTCAGACACTGTTCTACATGTATACCTTAGCTAATTTTCACATCAGTTTTATGACATTTGGTACTACTATTACCAAGACTTCCCTGGTGGCTCAGATGGTAAAACGTCTGCCTTCAATGTGGGAGACCTGGGTTTGATCCCTGGGTTGGGAAGATCCTCTGCAGAAGGAAATGGCAACTTACTCCAGTACTCTTGCCTGGAAAATCCCATGGACGAAGAAGCATGGTAGGCTACAGTCCATGGGGTTGCAAGAGGGACATGCGCAGTAGCTGGGACGGACCTTGCAGAAGTGCGGGCAACAGGAGCTACCCCACGCCCAAGGTCAGGGGAGGTGACCGAGAGCGCCAGGCTGAAACGGTGCAGGAGCAGCCGAGAGGAGCTATCCCATATCCGAGGTCAGGGGTGGCAGCTGAGAGAAGCAACCCCATGTCCAAGGGGCGGTGGCTGCGCAGGCGCAGGAGGGCCAAGAGGAGCTACTTCACGTTAAAGATCAGGAGAGGCGACTCGTCCAACGTAAGGAGCAGTGGTTGTGCTTTGCTGGAGCAGCTGTGAAGAGATACCACACGTTCAAGGTAAGAGAAACCCAAGTAAGAGGTAGGTGTTGCGAGATGGCATCAGAGGGCAGACACACTGAAAGCATAATCTCAGAAAACTAGCCAATCTGATCACACAGACCACAGCTTTGCCTAACTCAATGAAACTAAGCCATGCCCTGTGGGGCCACCCAAGAGGGACAAGTCATGGTGGAGAGGTCTGACAGAATGTGGTCCACTGGAGAAGGGAATGGCAAACCACTTCAGTATTCTTGACTTGAGAATCCCATGAACAGTATGAAAAGGCAAAATGATAGGATACTGAAAGAGGAACTCCCCAGGTTGGTAGGTGCCCAATATGCTACTGGAGATCAGTGGAGAAATAACTCCAGAAAGAATGAAGGGATGGAGACAAAGCAAAAACAAAACCCAGTTGTGGATGCAACTAATGATAAAACAAGGTCCGATGCTATAAAGAGCAATATTGCATAGGAACCTGGAATGTTAGGTCCATGAATCAAGGCAAATTGGAAGTGGTCACACAGGAGATGGCAAGAACGAACATCGACATTCTAGGAATCAGCGAACTAAAATGGACTGGAATGGGTGAATTTAACTCAGATGACCATTATATCTACCTCTGTGGGCAGGAATCCCTTAGAAGAAATGGAGTAGCCATCATGGTCAAAAAAGTGTCCAAAATGAAGTACTTGGATACAATCTCAAAAACGACAGAATGATCTCTGTTCATTTCCAAGGCAAACCATTCAATATCATGGTAATCCAAGCCTATGCCCCAACCAGTAATGCTGAGGAAGCTGAAGTTGAACGGTTCTATTAAGACCTATGAGATCTTTTAGAACTAACACCCAAAAAAAGATATCCTTTTCATTATAGGTGACTGGAATCCAAAAGTAGGAAGTCAAGCAACACCTGGAGTAACAGGCAAATTTGGCTTTGGAGTACGAAATGAAGCAGGGCACAGGCTAATAGAGTTTTGCCAAGAAAATGCACTGGTCATAGCAAACACCCTCTTCCAACAACACAAGAGAAGACTCTACACATGGACATTGCTGTATGGTCAACACCGAAATCAGATTGATTATATTCTTTGCAGCCAAAGATGGAGACGCTCTATACAGTAGGAAAAACAAAACCGAGAGCAGACTGTGGCTCAGATCATGAACTTCTTATTGCCAAATTCAGATTTAAATTGAAGAAAGTGGGGAAAACCACTAGACCATTCAGGTATGACCTAAATCAAATCCCTTCTGATTATACAGTGGAAGTGAGAAATAGATTTAAGGGAGTAGATTTGATAGACAGAGTGCCTGATGAACTATGGACAGAGGTTTGTGAGGTTGTATAGGAGACAGGGATCAAGACCATCCCCATGGAAAAGAAATTCAAAAAAGCAAAATGGCTGTCTGAGGAGGCCTTACAAATAGCTGTGAAAAGAAGAGAAGTGAAAAGCAAAGGAGAAAAGGAAAGATACAAACATCTGAATGCAGAATTCTAAAGAATAACAAGGAGAGACAAGAAAGCCTTCCTCAGTGATCAATGCAAAGAAATTAAGTTAAATTAACTGTCAGGGGAGTTTAATCTCCTTGGTTCTGTCTCATCACAACAAAGATTTGAAGCGACGGACATTAAAGCCCTCGGCACATCACAGCTCTCAGACAGTCCATGTTATAGTTCTTTGATAGATCAGTTTTATTTAAAAAATAAAGGAAAATACATCCTCAAAGCATGAGGGCATGCCGACCCAAAAGACGTGAAGAGAAGAGAGTCAGAGACAGAAAGTGTGGGAACGGGAGAGAGAGTTTCCCAGCCCTTTGGCTCCTCTTTTTATGTTTTTTTTCCTCCCCCTGGGCCTGCCCCTATGTAAATTGGGCTAGCCAGTAGTGCTGTTTGTTCTATCCAAGGTCCTCACTCTGGTCCTTGGACCTTCCTTTGTTCTATTTTCACGGGCTTTTCCCTTGTCTTTTAGCCACCACCGTTCTTACTCCTTTTTCTTATTCTAACTACTTAATATTTCCCCCTCAAGAGATGGGAGGCCCAATTATTTTGGGAATAGGGGTGTCAAGGTCTTTCTGGTTACTTCTTGCTGAACTTGGATGGTGAGGGGTATTGGGCCTCCCCCTCTTGCTAGTCTCAGGCCTGAGTCCTTATAGTGGTGTCCATCTAAAGGTAAGTGATGTTTTCCATGGTCAGCTGTAATTTTATATATCCTTGTTGAACTGGCAATGCATGTTGCAGCTTGTTCATCTGGGCAGAGACAGAACAGGTTAGATAATTGATAATACATGGAGCAATAATAAGCAACATTAATGTGGCATAACAAGGACTGGTAGGGGCATTAGCCAACTCCAAATTCCCATCTCCAGGAGGACCCAAGTCCCTTCTTGTTCAAGGATCAGAAGATCTATTTCCTGTCTGTTTTGGAGTACAACACTTGCCAAGCTGTGTTGGCTCTTTAGAGCTGCCCTGAGAAATATTATCCCCAGAAACTAGATTTTGGGGGTGTTCATTAGAATGACACTCATTTGTAGTTCTGAATAGGTATCTGAGAGCTCCAAGGGGCTCACAGGTGTATTGAGTGTCCTCTTCTCTTTTCTTCCATGGCTTGACTCATGAGTAGTGAATCCAGGAGTGGGTTGTCATTGCCTTCTCCATCTATCATGACTAATAGGTACTTATATCCTTGAGAAACTGGCATCTGAGTGAAGTTCATCTGTCAGTCCTCTCCTGGGTAGGCCCCATGTCATTGGATGGGCTGGGCCAGCTGGGGTCTTCAAGCTCCTTGGGAATTGTTTAACTGGCAAGTGAGACAAGAGGAGACCACTTGCCTTAAGTGGTCTCCTCTTGTCTCACTTGCCTTATAGTCTTTCAGAGGCCTGTTCCTCTGAAGGACCTTTCTAGTAATCTTTAGAGGGCCTTTTCCCCTAAATGAGTGGTGGCATGTAAGGAGTTAACCAACTTCCATTGGAGGTTACCAGGCAGAAAAAGGAGTCCCTCCTTTTGGAAGCACCCCATATGGTTTTCTTGAAAGCCCTCACTCTTAACTTTCAGAGTCTCACCTTCAGAATATGAAGGAGTTTCTGGCAAATTAGTCTGTGGAACTGTGGAACTATGGTGGCAACCCCTATTAGGTCACTGTTCTGTAATACTGCTCTCTTCACTGCCTGATCCAGAGAAGGCAATGGAAATCCACTCCAGTATTATTGCCTGGAAAATCCCATGGGCAGAGGAGCCTGGTAGGCTTTAGTCCATGGGGTCGCTAAGAGTCGGACAGGACTGAACGACTTCACTTTCACTTTTCACTTTCATGCATTGGAGAAGGAAATGGCAATCCACTCCAGTGCTCTTGCCTGGAGAATCCCAGGGACGGGGAAGCCTGGTGGGCTGCCGTCTATGGGGTTGCACAGAGTCAGACACGGCTGAAGCGACTTAACTACAGGCAGCAGCAGCTGCCTGATCGGCTGCTTGGTTCCCTTGTGCCACTTCCCTGCTCCCTTTTTGGTGTCCTTTACAGTGGGAGACTGAAACCTCAGTTGGCAGATGGACCGCCTCCAAGAGTCTAAGAATTTGATCATCATATTTGATCGGGGACCCTCAGGTGGTCAAGTGGCCCCTTTCTTTCCAAATAACAGCATGTGTGTAGCACCAGAAAGGCATACTTGGAGTCAGTGTAAATGGCTATTCTTTTTCCTTTTCCCAGCTCTAAAGCTCAAGTCAGGGCTATGAGCTCAGATAATTGGGCTGAAGTACCTGGTGCCGACGGCTTAGCCTCTATGGTCTCAAAATTGGAGATAACTGCATATCCTGCTGTTTTTTTTGTTTGTTTGTTTGTTTTTGTTGTTGTTGTTGTTGTTGTTGTTTTTTCCATCCAAGACAAAGCTGCTTCCATCAGTGTACCATATTTCTTAAGGATTGGTCAGAGGATCTTTTGACATTTCCTCTTGGGGTTTTGCCCAGTGGTCCAACCAAGGTTTATAGGCAAGAGTGAAATGGGAGAGAGTCCTTGGGGGTAGGCAGGAGGGTGGCTGGGTTAAGAACCTCACAAGGCGATATAGTGAGGCCTGGATTTTCCATCAGCACTACTTGATATCTGAGGATTCTTTGATCAGACATCCATAAATGACCTCTCCCATTTAGGAGTTGTTTTATTTGGTGGCTGGTAAAAATAGTTAGTTTGCCCCCAAAGGAGAGTTTTAAAGATTCTTCTCTCAGGATGGCAATAGGTAGCTGCAAGATTTCGAAAGCAGAGAGGCCAACCTTGGGTGGTTGAGTCGAGCCTCTTGGATAAGTAAGCTACAGGCTGAGGCTTAGATTCCAACCTTTGAGTTAACACTCCCAAGGCTATTCCCTCTCTTTTTTGGACTTAAAGTTGGAATGCTTTTTCTGGGTCTGGCAACCTCAAGGCAGGTGCCTGAGTTAAGGTTTGTTTAGTGTAGCCTCTGCCTTCTTTTGAGGAGTTCCCCACATAAGTGGGATTGAATCATTCTTTCCCTTTAAGCTTTTATGTAAGGGCTGGGCAATTAGACCATAGTTGGGTATCTGGATTCTACAGTACCCAGTTAGCCCCAGGAAAGCTCGCTATTGTTTTCGAGTCATGGAGGAGGGCAGCTGGAGTATTCCTTGTACCCTATCAGAGGACAGCCTTTTGGACCCATGTGTAATCTGAACTCCAAGGTAAGTGACCTTTGTCTCGATTATCTGTGCCTTAGCGTGGGAGACTTTATATCCCCTCTCTGCCAAAAAGTTTAGAACGTGAATTGCATGTTGTTGGGCATTTTACTCATCTGGAGAGAAAATTAATAGGTCATCTATGTATTGTAATATTTTTCCATTAGGTCCCAGGTCCAGATCTAGGTGATCCTGGCTAAGGGCCTGTCCAAACGAGTGGGGGCTATCTCTGAACCCCTGGGGTAATACTGTCCAAGTCATCTGTTTGTGTTTTTTTCCTGGGGCCTCCCAGTCAAAGGCAAAAAGATATAGGGATTCTTTAGCCAGTGGTATGCAAAAATAAATAAATAAATAAATGCATTGTTGAGATCCAATACTGTAAACGACTTGGCACTGCATGGGATTTCTCCCAAGATTACATAGGGATTGGGTACTGTGGGATGCAGGGGAACTACAGCTTCATTTATGATCCAGAGATGTTGAATCATTCACCAGGTTCCATCCTTTTTCCTTACTGAGACGATTGGGGTGTTACAGGGCAAACTGGTGGGGACCAATATCCCACAAGCAAGAAATTTCTTTATTAGAGGCTGTAGTCCCTCCTGAGCCTCTCTTCTGAGGGGACAGTGTTTCCAGTTAGGAAGCCAAGTGGGATCTCAGATAATGATGACCAGTTCAGCTTGGTGGGCTTGTCTAGGAGTCCCCTGGTCCCACACCTGGGGGTTAATTTTGTCCTCCCATAGTTTTGGTCCCTCTCTATTGGGAGGGTGTAATGGGTTCTTCAGTAGTAACCAGAAGTTGTAGGGCTCTAGGGGCTGAAAAGCTTCCCATCACAAGGGTGTTCCCCAGTTCAGGGAGTATATCTCTTCCCAATAAGTGAGTAGGACACTCAGGGACCACCAGAAACTGGTGGGAAAATATTTGTCCATCCCAGTAACAAAGTGCTCAGGTGAATCTTTTTGTAACTGTTTTTCATGTAGCACCCAAAATGTTACAGGTTAGGGAGGAGAAGGCTCCGGAGTAGGAGGTCAAGACAGAGTAGGTAGCCCCCATGTCAACCAAGAAATTCTCAGGCTTACCTGCCACATCCAGTTGCACCCTTGGCTCCAGCCCCGTGATGGTTATCGGTGACAGGTGGGCTGGCTGGAGCAGGCCGCTTCAGTCCTATTGAACCATCTTGAGGGAAGGCTTGGTGCTTGACCTTGAAGCTCTTGGGTCCTGAGGGCACAGTGTTGCCCAGTGTCCCAGTTGATGGCGTTTGGGAGACTTGTCACGGTTTGGACATTCTTTGGCCCAATGCCCCGCCTGTCTACAGATTAGGCATTTGCCTCATGCCTTGTTCTTCAAGGACTCAGGGTTTGCCATAGGACTTCCCAGGAGGGAGGCCAGCATCTGGGCATAATTTGTCTCTTTCCTTTTCTCCCTCTCCTTGGCCTTGGCCTCCTTCTCTTGTTCTCTGTTATAAAAAGTATTGGTGGATGTCTGGACCATCTCATCTAAAGAGGAAGCAGGGTCCTGCTGCTATAGCTGTTGTAACTTTATTCTGATATCTGATGCACATTGGGACAGGAATTTGTCCTTTAAAATCACCTGTCCCTCGTAAGAGTCTAAGTCCAGATTGGTAAACTTTTAGAGGGCCTCTTTTAGCCTTTCCAGAAAGGCAATGGGGTCTCATTGGGATCCTTAGTTATTGCTGGGACTGAGCACAGTCCCACAAGTAATAGGCTTCCTTCTATTTCCATGGGTGGACTTCCTGAGGGGTGAGTCTTTCTGAAGCTTATCCTACCCAGTACTGTTGCAACGTGAGAGCCAGGTATCCCCGGGTCAAGGTGCAGATCCCCAGGCAGGCTGAGGTGTGACAGCCTCCTGAAGATGGAATCCCTGGGCGGGTTGAGGCATGACAGCCTCCTGGGAATTGGGTCCCCGAGCAGGTTGAGGCATGACAACCTTTTGAGGACCAGATCCCTAGGTAGGTCAAAGCAGGTTGACCTCCTGAGATCCCCGGACTGGAGTTAGGTGTCTCCAAGGTCTCCAGGGTGACCAGTGCTGGGTAGGATTAAAGGGTTGTAATTTTAACTCATTGCCGGTTTGTTCACCACAGATGGGAATACATACCCTGGTGTAAAGCAATCCAAGCCTGTGCCCTGAGACTAGGAAACAGTGAAACAGTCATAAGTCTTATCCTCTTATTGCTCTAAGGGATTGTAAGTCACTGATTTCTTCCACTCAGATCAGATTAGATCAGTCGCTCAGTCGTGTCCCACTCTTTGCGACCCCATGAATCGCAGCACACCAGGCCTCCCTGTCCATCACCAACTCCCAGAGTTCACTCAGACTCACGTCCATCGAGTCAGTGATGCCATCCAGCCATCTCTGTCTCCCCTTCTCCTCTTGCCCCCAATCCCTCCCAGCATCAGAGTCTTTGCCAATGAGTCAACTCTTCGCATGAGATGGCCAAAGTACTGGACTTTCAGCTTTAGCATCATTCCTTCCAAAGAAATCCCAGGGCTGATCTCCTTCAGAATGGACTGATTGGATCTCCTTGCAGTCCAAGGGACTCTCAAGAGTCTTCTCCAACACCACAGTTCAAAATCATCAATTCTTCGGTGCTCAGCCTTCTTCACAGTCCAACTCTCACATCCATACATGACCACAGGAAAAACCATAGCCTTGACTAGACGAACCTTTGTTGGCAAAGTAATGTCTCTGCTTTTGAATATGCTATCTAGGTTGGTCAGAACTTTCCTTTCAAGGAGTAAGTGTCTTTTAATTTCATGGCTGCAGTCACCATCTGCAGTGATTTTGGAGCCCAGAAAAATAAAGTCTGACACTGTTTCCACTGTTTCCCCATCTATTTCCCATGAAGTGATGGGACCAGATGCCATGATCTTCATTTTCTGAATGATAAGCTTTAAGCCAACTTTTTCACTCTTCTCTTTCATTTTCATCAAGAGGCTTTTTAGTTCCTCTTCACTTTCTGCCATAAGGGTGGTGTCATCTGCATATCTGAGGTTATTGATATTTCTCCTGGCAATCTTGATTCCAGCTTGTGTTTCTTCCAGTCCAGCGTTTCTCATGATGTACTCTGCATATAAGTTAAATAAACAGGGTGACAATATACAGCCTTGACATACTCCTTTTCCTATTTGGAACCAGTCTGTTGTTCCATGTCCAGTTCTAACTGTTCCTTCCTGACCTACATACAGATTTCTCAAGAGGCAGGTCAGGTGGTCTTGTATTCTCATCTCTTTCAGAATTTTCCACAGTTTATTGTGATCCACACAGTCAAAGGCTTTGGCATAGTCAATAAAACAGAAGTAGATGTTTTTCTGGAACTCTCTTGCTTTTTCCATGATCCAGCGGATGTTGGCAATTTGATCTCTGGTTCCTCTGCCTTTTCTAAAACCAGCTTGAACATCAGGAAGTTCACGGTTCACATATTGCTGAAGCCTGGCTTGGAGAATTTTAAGCATTGCTTTACTAGCATGTGAGATGAGTGCAATTGTGTGGTAGTTTGAGCATTCTTTGGCATTGCCTTTCTTTGGGGTTGGAATGAAAACTGACCTTTTCCAGTCCTGTGGCCACTGCTGAGTTTTCCAGATTTGCTGGCATATTGAGTGCAGCACTTTCACAGCATCATCTTTCAGGATTTGAAATAGCTCAACTGGAATTTCATCACCTCCACTAGCTTTGTTCATAGTGATGCTTTCTAAAGCCCACTTGACTTCACATTCCAGGATGTCTGGCTCTAGGTCAGTGATCACACCATCATGATTATTTGGTCATGAAAATCTTTTTTGTCCAGTTCTTCTGTGTATTCTTGCCATCTCTTCTTAATATCTTCTGCTTCTGTTAGGTCCATCAGGTTAGGGTGTCTCCACTGATAAAGATTGTCATAGACCCACTTTAGGTAATAACAGAAGTAATGACAAAGGAGTGGGTTATCTGGTCCTGTTAGGGGCATTAGAGTGTTTTAATGATAGCCTGGGTAGACCAATGTTGCTTACAAAGGGTCAAGGTCCTGGTTGCAGGAGTTAATAATTGGCTTAAGAACAAATTTTTAATAGACAACAGATCAGGTATTCCATAAAAGTGTAGTGGAGATTTGATCCAGGGGTATGTTTGTAACTTTAGGAGAAAGGTGTTAGGGGTTTGGGCCCAAATGGCCTGCAGGGCCAATTCCCAAAGTGGCAAACATTATCCCTAGAAGCCCAATTTCCTTTGAAGGGATGCCAACTGATGGACTTCTAGCAGGCATTGTGTGCCTGTCACCTGCCCTAGCGGGTTCACTTAGAGATGCTGATGCTGCACATGTTGTAGGAAACATAGAAGATGAAGGCCTGAATATCTAGAGGGATTGGATATTCTACAGTATTTCCCTCCCAAGGGCCAGCTATTTTCTGGTTTTCCTTCCAGAAGATTGTAGAGGCAAAATTGTGGGCCTGGACAGGGCTCAGAAAAAGCATGAAACAGGAGGGAAGGGGTCAGGGCACAACTTTTGAAAGAATGACATAGCACAAGGGCATAACATAAACCAATTAAAATCAGTTGGGTCCAAAATGACAAGTCAAATTCAAATAAACCTTAATCCCAGATCTGTAAGCTAAATGACACACCCAGAGGTGGCAGGACAGCTCCAAGGCAGAGTCAAAAGACAGAGGGTGGGTGGTTCCCCAATGGTTGTGATGATCCTCCCACTCATTTGCATATGAATTCACCCGGCTCGCAAAACCTAGCCAGGCCGCATTCCATGGCCTAAACCCTTGCCCTCTGCAATGGCCCACACCCTGTAGAGTGTGCTTCTCTCTGAATCCTAACAAATCCACCTCTTACCTATTGCTGTGTCTCTCACTGAAATTTTTGCAATGAGACATCAAAGCCTGAGCTTCATTAGGTCCTGAAGCCAGGCATCCTGGGTTTTGGCCGGGCTTGAGTTCCGGGAGAGAGGAGCTGAAGCACTGGAGGAGAAAGCAATGGGAAAAATGTGCCAAGGAATACCCTTCATAGCCTTCTGGAAAATCTGCTAAATGCCTGGCCTATGCTGACAGTTTTCATTGCCCTGATCCTTGTCACAAAGAAGATTAAGGACAAAAGAACCCCCACCGGCTTGGATAACAGCTAGTGGGGCTCAGCAGATAGTGCTTTTGGGACACACCTAGGAGTAGCCTCTCCAGAGTCCCTCAATTGCGCCCACTGCTGCACGCCTGTTCACAGGGGGTTTGAGGAAACAAGAAACGAGAGATTGTAAAGGAATTAAGATTTTGTTAGGCATATGTCCCTCCAGCCATAGGAGTGAGGACCTCCTGCTTTAACTGGAAGGGAAAGGGAAAGTTGCTCAGTTGTGTCCGACTCTTTACGACCCCATGGACTGTAGCCTACCAGGCTTCTCAGTCCATGGAATTTTCCAGGCAAGCGTACTGGAGTGGGTTACCATTTCCTTCTCCAGGGAATCTTCCCAACCCAGGTATCGAACCCGGGTATCCCACATTGTAGGCAGACGCTTTACCCACTGAGCCACCAGGGAAGTCCGAGCCTTAACTGGAGGTCTTCTCAAACCTGAGACTGAGCTGCGTGAGCTTTCTGCAGAGCTTGTTTTTCATTGTCCTGGTTTCCAGCATGATGGGCTTCTTGTCACTTCCCCTGCAATGGGTTTTCTTTGTGTTCCGTTTCTACCGTGGGATCCTTCGCTGAGTTGGGCTCCTGCTGTGCTTGGCCTCCTCCTTGCAGAGCTGCCAGAGGTTGTTTCAGCCAGGTTAAATCCAAGTCAAGGCACCATAGATATCAGGGGAGTGTAATCGCCTCAGTTCGGTCTCATCACAGAAAAGATTTGAAGCAACTGATGTTAAAGCCCTCAGCATGTCACAGTTATTGTACAGTCTGTGTTATAGTTCTTGGATAGATCAGTTTTATTTAGTTAATAAAGGAAAATACATCCTCAAGACGTGAGGGTATGCCGAAGCAAAAGACGCAAAGAGAAGAGAAACAGAGAGCGAGACAGAGAGAATGAGCACGTGTATGTGTGGGAGGGAGAGAGAAACAGAGACAGAGAGCACTTGAGTGGGAGAGATACAGACCCACAGCCCTTTGGCTCCCCTTTTTATATGTTTTTTTTTTTTCCTCCCCCTGGGCCTGCCTTATGTAAATTGGGCTAGCCAGGAGTGATGTTTTTTCTACCCGAGGTCCTCACTCTGGTCCTCAGACCTTCCTTTGCTCTATTTTCTTGGACTTTTCCCTTTTAGCCACCACCATTCTGGACTGTTTTTTCCTATTATAACTACCTAACAGAACTAATTCATGATAAAGCACACCCAAACAAGAGAAGTGAAAAAGCAAAGGAAAAAAGGAAAGATATAACATCTGAATGCAGAGTTCCAAAGAATAGCAAGGAGAGATAAAAAAGCCTTCTTTAGTAATCAGTGCAAAGAAATAGAGGGGAAAAAAAAAAAAAACAGAATGGGAGAGACAAGAGATCTCTTCAAGAAAATTAGAGATACCAAGGGGACATTTCATGCAAAGATGGGCTAAATAAAGGACAGATATGGTATGGACCTAACCGAAGCAGAAGATATTAAGAAGAGGTGGCAAGAATACACAGAAGAACTGTAGAAAAAAGATCTTCACGACCCAGATAATCACATTGGTGTGATCACTCACACTCACCTAGAGCCAAACATACTGAAATTTGAAGTCACAAGGATCACTTTGGAAGCATCCAGTTAGGAAGCATCACTACGAACAAAGCTAGTGGAGGAAATAGAATTCCAGTAGAGCTATTTCAATTCCTGAAAGATCATGCTGTGAAAGTGCTGCACTCAATATGCCAGAAAATTTGGAAAACTCAGCAGTGGCCACAGGACTGGAAAAGGTCGGTTTTCATTCCAATCCCAAAGAAAGGCAATGCCAAAGAATGCTCAAACTACTGCACAATTGCACTCATCTCACACGCTAGTAAAATAATGCTCAAAATTCTCCAAGCCAGGCTTCAGCAGTACGTGAACCATGAACTTCCAGATGTTCAAGCTGGTTTTAGAAAAGGCAGAGGAACCAGAGATCAAATTGCCAACATCCGCTGGATCATGGAAAAAACAAGAGAGTTCCAGAAAAACATCTATTTCTAGCTTTATTGACGATGCCAAAACTTTTGACTATGTATATCACAATAAACTATGGAAAATTCTGAAAGAGATGGGAATACCAGACACCTGACCTGCCTCTTGAGAAACCTATGTACAGGTCAGGAAGCAACAGTTAGAACTGAACGTGGACCAACAGACTGGTTTCAAATAGAAAAAGGAATACGTCAAGGCTTTATATTGTTGCCCTGCTTATTTACCTTATATGCAGAGTACATCATGAGAAACGCTGTGCTGGAGGAAGTACAAAATGGAATCAAGATTGCTGAGAGACATATCAATAATTTCAGATATGCAGATGAGACCACACTTATGGCAGAAAGTGAAGAGGAACTAAAAAGCCTCTTGAAGAAAGTGAAAGAGGAGAGTGAAAAAGTTGGATTAAAGCTCAACATTCAGAAAATGAAGATCATGGCATCTGGTCCCATCACTTCATGGGAAATAGATGGGGAAACAGTGGAAACAGTGGCTGACTTTATTTTTTGGGGGCCCAAAATCACTGCATATGGTGATTGCAGCCATTAATTTAAAGGCTCTTACTCCTTCTAAGGAAAGTTATGACCAACCTAGATAGCATATTCAAAAGCAGAGACATTAGTTTGCCAACAAAGATCCGTCTAGTCAAGGCTGAGGTTTTTCAAGTGGTCAGGTATGGATGTGAGAGTTGGACTCTGAAGAAAGCTGAGCACTGAAGAATTGATGCTTTTGAACTCTGGTGTTGGAGAAGACTCTTGAGAGTCCCTTGGGCTGCAAGGAGCTCCAACCATTCTATCCTAAAGCAGATCAGCCCTGGGTGTTCATTGGAGGGACTGATGCTACAGCTGAAACTCCAATACTTTGTCCACCTCATGTGAAGAGTTGACTCATTGGAAAAGACCCTGATGCTGGGATGGATTAAGGGTAGGAGGAGAAGGGGATGACAGTGTATGAGATGGCTGGATGGCACCACCGACTCGATGGACATGCGTTGGAGTAAACTCTGGGAGTTGGTAATGGACAGGGAGGCCTGGCGTGCTGTGATTCATGAGGTCACAAAGAGTCTGAGATGACTGAGCTACTGAACTCAACTGAAGATATAAATACATTACAAAATATAAGATTTTAAAACTAAAACTGAATACTGGAGAAGCTCTTTCTAGTAACTTTGTTGAAAACGTGTCTGCTTGTATGCTTGAGGTTAGAAGTTATACTGAAGTCCCTTTTATTTCCCAAATACAGAAGCTCTACGTTTCTGTTGACCTTCTGAAGCACTTTAATTTTAATGCAGTTCGCTTCAGTTCAGTCGCTCAGTCGTATCCAACTCTTTGCGACCCCATGAATCACAGCACGCCAGGCTTCGCTGTCCATCACCAGCTCCCAGAGTTCACTCAAACTCACGTCCATCAAGTCGGTGATGCCATCCAGCCATCTCATCCTCTGTCATCCCCTTTTCCTCCTGCCTCCAAATCCCTCCCAGCATCAGACTCTTTTCCAATGAGTCAACTCTTCACATGAGGTGGCCAAAGTACTGGAGTTTCAGCTTTAGCATCATTCCTTCCAAAGAAATCCAAGGGCTGATATGCTTTAGGATGGACTGGTTGGAGCACTTTGCAGTCCAAGGGACTCTCAAGAGTCTTCTCCAACACCACAGTTCAAAAGCAACAATTCTTCAGCACTCAGCTTTCTTCAGAGTCCAACTCTCACATCCATACATGACCACTGGAAAAACCATAGCCTTGACTAGACGGACCTTTGTTGGCAAAGTAATGTCTCTGCTTTTCAATATGCTATCTAGATTGGTAATAACTTTCCTTCCAAGGAGTAAGTGTCTTTTAATTTCATGGCTGCAATAACCATCTGCAGTGATTTTGGAGCCCTAAAAAAATAAAGTCTGACCTTGTTTCCACTGTTTCCCCTTCTATTTGCCGTGAAGTGATGGGACCAGATGCCATGGACTTAGTGTTCTGAATGTTGAGCTTTAAGCCAACTTGTTCACTCTTCTCTTTCAACTTCATCAAGAGGCTTTTTAGTTCATCTTCATTTTCTGCCATAAGGGTGGTGTCATCTACATATCTGAGGTTATTGATGTTTCTCCTGGCAATCTTGATTCCAGCTTGTGCTTCTTCCAGCCCAGCGTTTCTCATGATGTACTCTGCATACAAGTTAAATAAACAGGGTGATAATATACAGCCTTGACATATTCCTTTTTCCTATTTGGAACCAGTCTGTTGTTCCATGTCCAGTTCTAACTGCTGTTTCCTGACCTGCATATAGGTTTCTCAAAAGGCAGGTCAAGTGGTCTAGTATTCCCATCTCTTTCAGAATTTTCCACAGCTTATTGTGATCCACATAGTCAAAGGCTTTGGCATAGTCAATAAAGCAGAAATAGATGTTTTTCTGGAACTCTCTTGCTTTTTACATGATCCAGCGGATGTTGGCAATTTGATCTCTGGTTCCTCTGCCTTTTCTAAAACCAACTTGAACATTTGGAAGTTCACGGTTCATGTATTGCTCAAGCCTGGCTTGGAGAAATTTGAGCATTACTTTACTGGCATGTGAGATGCGTGCAATTGTGCGGAAGTTTGAGCATTCTTTGGCATTGCCTTTCTTTGGGATTGAAATGAATACTGACGTTTTCCATTCCTGTGGCCACTGCTGAGTATTCCAAATGTGCTGGCATATTGAGTGCAGCACTTTCACAGCATCATCTTTCAGGATTTGAAATAGCTCTACTAGAATTCCATCACTTCCACTAGCTTTGTTTGTAGTGATGCTTTCTAAGGCCCACTTGACTTCACATTCCATGATGTCTGGCTCTAGATGAGTGATCACACCATCGTGACTATCTTGGTCTTGAAGATCTTTTTTGTATAGTTCTTCTGTGTATTCTTGCCACCTCTTCTTAATGTCTCCTGTTTTTGTTAGGTCCATACCATTTCTGTCCTTTATTGAGCCCATCTTCGAATTAAATGTTCTTTTGGTATCTCTAAGTTTCTTGAAGAGATCTCTAGTCTTTCCCATTCTGTTGTTTTCCTCTATTTCTTTGCATTGATCACTGAAGAAGGCTTTCTTATCTCTTCTTGCTGTTCTTTGGAACTCTGCATTCAGATGTTTATATCTTTCCTTTTCTCCTTTGCTTTTCACTTTTCTTCTTTTCACAGCTATTTGTAAGGCCTCCCCAGACAGCCATTTTGCTTTTTTGCATTTCTTTTCCACGGGGATGATCTTGATCCCTGTCTCCTGTACAATGTCACGAACCTCCGTCCATAGTTCATCAGGCACTCTATCTATCAGATCTAGGCCCTTAAATCTATTTCTCACTTCCACTGTATAATCATAAGGGATTTTATTTAGTTCATACCTGAATGATCTAATGGTTTTCCCCACTTTCTTCAATTTAAGTCTGAATTTGGCAATAAGAAGCTCATGGTCTGAGCCACACTCAGCTCCTGGTCTTTTTGCTGACTCTATAGAGCTTTTCCATCTTAGGCTGCAAAGAATATAATCAATCTGATTTCAGTCTTGACCATCTGGTGATGTCCATGTGTAGAGTCTTCTTTTGTGTTGTTGGAAGAGGGTGTCTGCTATGACCAGTGTGTTCTCTTAGGAAAGCTCTTTTGCCCTGCTTCATTTCGTGTTCCAAGGCCAAATTTGCCTGTTACTCCAGGTGTTTTTTGACTTCCTACTTCTGCATTCCAGTCCCCTATAATGAAAAGGACATCTTTTTTGGGTGTTAGTTCTAAAAGGTCTTTAGGTCTTCATAGAACCATTCAACATCAGCTTCTTCAGGGTTACTGGTTGGGGCATAGACTTGGATTACTGTGATATTGAATGGTTTGTCTTGGAAACGAACAGAGTTCATTCTGTCGTTTTTGAGATTGCATCCAAGTCCTGAATTTTGGGCTCTTTTGTTGACTATGATGGCTACTACATTTCTTCTAAGGGATTCCTGCCCACGGTAGTAGATATAATGGTCATCTGAGTTAAATTCACCCATTCCTGTCCATTTTAGTTAGCTGATTCCTAAAATGTCAACGTTCACTCTTGCCATCTCTTGTTTGACCACTTCCAATTTTTCTTGATTCATGGACCTAATATTCCAGGTTCCTATGCAATATTGCTGTTTACAGCATTGAACCTTGCTTCTCTCACCAGTCACATCCACAACTGGGTATTGTTGTTGCTTTGTCTCCATCCCTTCATTCTTTCTGGAGTTATTTCTCCACTGATCTCCAGTAGCATATTGGGCACCTACCGATCTGGTGAGTTCCTCTCTCAGTATCCTGTCATTCTACCTTTTCATCCTGTTCATGGGGTTCTCAAGTCAAGAATACTGAAGTGGTTTGCCATTCCCTTATACAGTGGACCACATCCTGTCAGTCCTTTCCACCATGACCCGCCCCTCTTGGGTGGCCCCCAGGGCATGGCTTAGTTTCATTGAGTTAGACAAGGCTCTGGTCCTAGTGTGATTAGATTGACTAGTTTTCTGTGATTATGCTTTCAGTGTGTCTGCCCTCTGATGCCCTCTTGCAACACCTACCATCTTACTTTGGTTTCTCTTACCTTGGACGTGGGGTATCTCTTCACGGCTGCTCCAGCAAAGCGCAGCCGCTGCTCCTTACCTTGGCCGAGGGGTATCTCCTCACCACTGCCCCTGCCTTGAACATGGTTTAGCTCCTCTAGGCCCTCCTGCTCCCACGCAGCCACCACTCCTCGGACGTGGGGTATCTCATCTCGGCTGCTCCTGCGCTGTCTCAGCCTGGCACTCTCAGCCATCGCCCCTGACCTCGGACATGGGGTAGCTACCCCCGGCTGGCACCCCGACCTCAGAGGTGGGATAACTCCTCTCAGCTGCTCCTGCACTGTCGCAGCCTGGCACTCTCAGCCGCTGCCCCTGACCTCGGATGTGGGGCAGCTCCTCTCGGCCGTGCTTGTGCGCCGTCACAGCCACTTTAATCTTAAGGTTTGCTCTGTCCCCAAAAGTGACTTATTTTTGTTACCTCTGCCTGAGGGGTTTTCAAGTGAATTAAGGTGACTAAATACCTGTTAAATGGGAACAACCTGCTTTCTGGCTACACAAGACCCATATGGTATTCTTGCATGACTCTTGATGTAATAGGTGGTCCTTTCTTTTGGCTCACCTTTGCCTCACAAGCGGGACCCAAACAATTAAAAGTGGCTAAAAAGCCTGGTGAGGCACTCGGGTCAGACTGCTGAGGCTTCAAAACAACTCTTCATTTAACTTTTTCAAGCTTCATTTTCCCTATCTCAAGAATAGAGCTCTTGATAATATCTACTGGATAGATTCTTGTGAAGCTTAAAAATGATATGGTAAATGTGAAAACATTTACAACAATGCCTAGCACATTGTAAAGAGTTAATACATTTTACCTAACAATCAGATCAGATCAGTCGCTCAGTCGTGTTCCACTTTTTGCGACCCCATGAATCGTAGCACGCCGGGCCTCCCTGTCCATCACCAACACCCGGAGTTCACTCAGACACACGTCCATCAAGTCAGTGATGCCATCCAGCCATCTCATCCTCTGTCGTCCCATTCTCCTCTTGCCCCCAATCCCTCCCAGCATCAGAGTCTTGGCCAATGAGTCAACACTTCACATGAGGTAGCCAAAGTACTGGAGTTTCAGCTTTAGCATCATTCCTTCCAAAGAAATCCCAGGGCTGATCTCCTTCAGAATGGACTGGTTGGATCTCCTTGAAGTCCAAGGGACTCTCAAGAGTCTTCTCCAACACCACAGTTTAAAAGCATCAATTCTTTGGCGCTCAGACTTCTTCACAGTCCAACTCTCACATCCATACATGACCACAGGAAAAACCACAGCCTTGACTAGACGAACCTTTGTTGGCAAAGTAATGTCTCTGCTTTTGAATATGCTATCTAGTTTGGTCATAACTTTCCTTCCAAGGAGTAAGTGTCTTTTAATTTCATGGCTGCAGTCACCATCTGCAGTGATTTTGGAGCCTAGAAAAATAAAGTCGGACACTGTTTCCACTGTTTCCCCATCTATTTCCCATGAAGTGATGGGACCGGATGCCATGATCTTTGTTTTCTGAATGTTGAGCTTTAAGCCAACTTTTTCACTCTCCACTTTCACTTTCATCAAGAGGCTTTTGAGTTCCTCTTCACTTTCTGCCATAAGGGAGGTGTCATCTGCATGTCTGAGGTTATTGATATTTCTCCTGGCAATCTTGATTCCAGCTTGTGTTTCTTCCAGTCCAGCGTTTCTCGTGATGTACTCTGCCTATAAGTTAAATAAACAGGATGACAATACACAGACTTGACGTACCCCTTTTCCTATTTGGAACCAGTCTGCTGTTCCATGTCCAGTTCTAACTGTTCCTTCCTGACCTGCATACAGATTTCTCAAGAGGCCAATCACGTGGTCTGGTATTCCCATCTCTTTCAGAATTTTCCACAGTTTATTGTGATCCACACAGTCAAAGGCTTTGGCATAGTCAATAAAGCAGAAATAGATGTTTTTCTGGAACTCCCTTGCTTTTTCCATGATCCAGCGGATGTTGGCAATTTGATCTCTGGTTCCTCTGGCTTTTCTAAAACCTGCTTGAACATCAGGAAGTTCACGGTTCACATACTGCTGAAGCCTGGCTTGGAGAATTTTGAGCATTACTTTACTAGCGTGTGGATGAGTGCAATTGTGCATTAGTTTGAGCATTCTTTGGCATTACCTTTCTTTGGGATTGGAATGAAAACTGACCTTTTCCAGTCCTGTGACCACTGCTGAGTTTTCCAAATTTGCTGGCATATTGAGTGCAGCACTTTCACAGCATCATCTTTCAGGATTTGGAATAGCTCAACTGGAATTCCATCACATCCACTAGCTTTGTTCGTAGTGATGCTTTCTAAGGCCCACTTGATTTCACATTCCAGGATGTCTGGCTCTAGGTGAGTGATCACACCATCGTGATTATCTGGGTCATGAAGATATTTTTTGCACAGTTCTTCTGTGTATTCTTGCCATCTCTTCTTAATATCTTCTTCTTCTGTTAGGTCCATACAATTTCTGTCCTTTATCCAGCCCATCTTTGCATGAAATGTTCCTTTGGTATCTCTGATTTTCTTGAAGAGATCTCTAGCCTTTCCCATTCTGTTGTTTTCCTCTATTTCTTTGCATTGATCACTGAAGAAAGCTTTCTTATCTCTTCCTGCTATTCTTTGGAACTCTGCATTTAGATGTTTATATGTGTCCTTTCCTCCTTTGCTTTTCACTTCTCTTCTTTTCACAACTATTTGTAAGGCCTCCCCAGACAGCCATTTTGCTTTTTTGCATTTCTTTTCCACGGGGATGGTCTTGATCCCTGTCTCCTGTACAATGTCACGAACCTCTGTCCATAGTTCATCAGGCACTCTATCTGTCAGATCTAGGCCCTTAAATCTATTTCTCACTTCTACTGTATAATCATAAGGGATTTGATTTAGGTCATACCTGAATGGTCTAGTGATTTTCCCTACTTTCTTCAATTTCAGTCTGAATTTGGCTATAAGGAGTTCATGGTCTGAGCCACAGTCAGCTCCTGGTCTTGTTTTTGCTGACTGTATAGAGCTTCTCCATCTTTTGCTGCAAAGAATATAATCAATCTGATTTTGGTGTTGACCATCTGGTGCTGTCCATGTGTAGAGTCTTCTCTTGTGTTGTTGGAAGAGGGTGTTTGTTATGACCATGCATTTTCTTGGCAAAACTCTGTTAGTCTTTTCCCTGGTTCATTCCGTGTTCCAAGGCCAAATTTGCCTGTTAGTCCAGGTGTTTCTTGATTTCCTACTTTTGCATTCCATTCCCCTATAATGAAAAGGACATCTTTTGGGGTGTTAGTTCTAGAAGGTCTTTAGGTCTTCATAGAACCGTTCAATTTCAGCTTCTTCAGGGTTACTGGTTGGGGCCTAGACTTGGATTACTGTGATATTGAATGGTTTGCCTTGGAAATGAACAGAGATCATTCTGTCATTTTTGAGATTGCATGCAAGTACTGCATTTCAGACTCTTTAGTTGACCATGATGGCCACTCCATTTCTTCTGAGGGATTCCTGCCCGCAGTAGTAGATATAATGGTCATCTGAGTTAAATTCACCCATTCCAGTCCATTTCAGTTTGCTGATTCCTAGAATGTCGACAATCACTCTTGCCATCTCTTGCTTAACCACTTCCAATTTGCCTTGATTCATGGACCTGGCATTCCAAAATAGTAAAAAATAAGGCACTATTCCCTATTGACAGAGAGTTTATAATCTACTAGGGAGACATCTATGAGAACAGTTGTCATAAAATAACCAAATATAGAGTGATGGTTGAAATAAATATAAAGTGCTGGAGAAATAGGGGAGGGAAAGACCGTGCTTTAAGTTGTAAGTAAGCAGGTGATTTTTTGAAAATCGACATAATGAATTTATCATTTATATTTTTCTATTCTTCCAAGCAGATCCTTTCTTCATAAATAAGTTTCATTTCAACCTCTACATGAATAAGTGCATACCTCAAATTTGAGGTTTATAAAATAATGTACAGCTTTATTGTATTTTGGAACCTGGAACTTGATGGAATAATACTATTTTATTATTATGTTGCTTTAAACTCCTTATGAAAACAAAAAGTAGTGACAGAATGATGTGAATATGCAATAGGCATATGGAAAATAATGTAACTAATTGAAAGAGGTTTTTTTTTTTTCCCTTAAACTAACTTTTCACTGTAGTAACAAATTTTAATCAATTTGTCAAAGCAGTTTCTTTATCTAAATATCTGCATAATACCCAGTTGAAAATAGCTGAAACCTAGGATTGATTTGAAGCAGAAGTTTAATTGTGCCTCCTTTTTTGAAATATATGTATGCACAGTACCTCTTTTTATGTACAACCCATATACTTATTTTTAAGTGATACAACCTTCATTGAGTAAGCAAAAATATAGCAAAAACACATAAATCATTTAGTCATCTACTCTTGACTAGAATTATTGTTTTGTTATCTCTTTTTTTTTTTTTCCTCAAAAAAGGTGTCTTAGAGAAAGAAGACAATGGTAAACTGAAATTTAAAGTATAATAGTTTATAATTTATTTTGCATATGTTTGGGAAATGCATCAGTTGGTAAACACTGAGCTTAAAGTAGATCTCAATGTGTCTGTAATTTGGAGAAATGGCAAGAGATATGAATCAATACATTGATACATTGGGCTTTCTTGTGTAGGAAGGACTCTAGTACAAGGAGTGACCCTTTGTTTAGTAAATACACTTTTAGCAGAAGTGGTACTTGGCATGTGTCTTGGACCATTAATCAACTACCTCATTTGATACTATAATTCCAGCCCTAGTAAAAACTGGTCTGTGCAAGGTTAATACTTGAACACTAGAGGCTTTATGAAGAACAGTTGACCTTTTGAAAACATTACTATTAATAAAAATTTCCACTCTAATGTTCTGTGTTCCTCTAACAAAAAATGAAAGAACAAACTTTTCAACATAAACAAATAGCTCTGAAAAGCCCCATATCCATCTTGTGACTGGTCTTTGTGACCTTTCCAACTCTGTGATCACCTAATGTTACTGCAGTATGATAGTATTATAATTTGGCATGATGTCCAATTAGTGGTTAAAAACAAATTGTGGGTGGAAAATCAGAAATCATGTTTCTGAGGTTATTCCGCTCAATCAGTCCACAATTGTTTAAACATCAGTTCAGTTCAGTTTAGTCGCTCAGTCATGTCCGACTCTTTGCAACCCCATGAATTGAAGCATGCCAGGCCTCCCTGTCCATCACCAACTCCCAGAGTTCACTCAGACTCACGTCCATCGAGTCAGTGATGCCATCCAGCCATCTCATCCTCTGTCGTCCCCTTCTCCTCCTGCCCCCAATCCCTCCCAGCATCAGAGTCTTTTCCAATGAGTCAACTCAACTGTTTGAAAAAATAAAATATTTCTAGAAAATAATTCATTTATATTGACAGCCACAGGTAACCAATACACTGACACCCATTTTCCTTTCCTACACAGCATCTCCCACCTCAGAATTTGATTGCATCAAATTAGAGATAGTGTGAAAGTGTTATGTTTATTTTTACCTTTTAAAATTCGGTTTCTTAGATTTAACTATTAAACCATTATATGTATTCCTACTATCAGTTTTATACTTACAGTGAGTGAAATCACTTGCCTGATTGCATCATAAGGCCTAGTTTATTTTCATAAAATTGACAATATATAGGAGTCCATATACCTCCAGAATTTGGGCCTCTGTAAAGCAGTTTAGCATAGATAATAGGACATATGAATAAGAGTTATAAGACCTTCAGACTTTGCCAGTGATTTATTCTATACCCTTGAATAAATTACCTAGTTACTTTTCGTACCTTGAAAGTGAAACTTGTCTTACTTACCTCACATTGATGCCTCAATAATTAAAATGAAAGTGTTTTAAAGGTCTTTGGTGGAAATATGCTATGAATGCATATGATATTATTTTCCCCTTTCTCTTAACTCCATTAGGTACAGTCTGCTGATTCCCAGTTCCTATTGGTTGTTAAATGGCTAAGGAATTTTTTGCTAACTGAGAATTTTATTGCTAACTGAGAATTACTCTTTGCCAAATACTATGCTTGGTGCTTTTACATGGATTATCTCTTATTCCCATGATAGTCTTAAGAGATGGATATTTAATTATGGGCCTATAACACCATGCAAAGAGAAAATATTCGAAATTGCAACATATTGCAAAGTAAAATTGTGAAGGAAGATCTTTATCTTTGACAAGTTTTTGCATTTTTTTATTCTTGATAGCAACATCCCCCCAGGCTCCAGAGACTAAAATATCAAAGTATAAATGACAATTAACAATTTAAAATGCTACTTCATCATATGGAATTTGCATTTTAAAGAGAATAAACTTTTTAAAAAATGGCACTCTACCAATGACATTTTCAACACCATATACAATGGGTACTTTGCAGTAGTTATCAGGAAATATGTAAAGATACAAAATCACATCACATTAGAATTACCCACTGTTGTTGAGATTAATTTTGGGGAAAATTGCTATAAATATTCTCTCTCTCTCTACAGTAGCCCACGGTATCTTCTTATTTTAAAATATATAGTTGTGTGGAGAATATGAAATGGCCATCAAAGGGTTAATTGCTTAATATTTAATGTTGAAGCATGCTTGGGACAAGATTTCTTTCTCTTAGGGACACATAATACAAAGAAATTGGTTCTTCATACTCAATAACTTCAATTTAGTTAAAATCTGAAAATAACCTTTACAGTCCTCATCTTTGACTAGGAAGGAAGTTGTAGAAGCAGTCAAACTATGAGCAACCAAAAAACTGTGTTATATAACTTCCTTTGGAAGACAGTAGTACTGACTCACAATGTTCTCCAAACTTCTCCCCACCTGCTCCCGCTCAAGCTTCAAAATTCTTATCCATAATCTAGAGAAATAGCTTTTGTCTGGTATGATGACATCTAATGATTTAATTCATCTGCTACAAAGTCATTCATAAGTGTGTGCATCACAGGCTGTATACATACCTAGGGAATTATTTTAAATGATTTGGACATTATTTCCCACTTTACCGATTTCCAATACACACATTTACCAGGAAGTCATTGTTGTTGTTCAGTTGCTCAGTCATGTCTGACATTTTGTGACCCCATCAACTGCAGCATGCCAGGACTCCCTATCCTTCACTATCTCCCAGAGTTTGCTCAACCTCATGTCCATTGAGTCAATGATGACATCCAACCATCTAGCCCTCTGTCACCACCTTCTCCTGCCCTCAATCTTTCCCAGCATCAGGGTCTTTTCCAATGAGTTTGCTTATTGTATCAGGTGGCCAAAGTATTGGAGCTTCAGCTTCAGCATCAGTCCTTCCAATGAATATTCAGGGATGGTTTCCTTTAGGATTGACTGCTTTGATCTCTTTGCTGTGAAGAAACTCTTAAGAGTCTTCTCCAGTATCACAATTCAAAAGCATCAGTTTCTTTACGGTCCAACTCTCACATTCAGTAATACGTGACTACTGGAAAGGCCATAGCTTTGGTTATATGGACCTTTATTAGATTTCATGTTCACATATTCAAATTCTCTGCACTGTCTACTGTAGTAGCCTGGAAAATATGACGTGTGTGATTTGAGAGTATGACTAAAACAAAATGTCTAGATTTCATATTGTTTGCTCCTAATTATTGAAATATTATTTTAAATTCACTTTAGGAAAAAGCAAAGGTGATTTAGCTCATGCTGTGCTCAGCAGCTTCAGTTGTATCAGACTCTTTGCAACCCCATGGATTGTAGCTCACCAGGCTGCTCTGTCCATGGGATTTTTCTGTCAAGAATACTGGAGTGGGTTTCCATGCCCTTTTCCAGATTTGGCTTATATATTCTAACTAGTAGCAATGACTACTGATATAATATCATGCCATGATATCATCACAGACAAAGAACCTACTTGAAGTTGCTTCTAACTTAAATTACTTCTAGATAGAAGTGCCCCAATACTGGGTTTTAGGGAATTCCCTTTAAACATACCCTGTCCAACATGTGTTATTTGTAGACTTTTGTTTTGTTTTGGTTTTGGGGCCACACCATGCAACATATGGGATTTTAGTTCTCCTACTAGGGATTGAATCTCCTGCATTGCAGGCAGATTCTTTACCAGCTTAGCCACCAGGGAAGCATGTGACATATTCTCACCACCTCTTCTTATCCAAGCTATCATAATCTCTTGCCTATAAAATTACACCTTACAAACTGATTTCCTTTCTTCTGCCCTTGTCTTCACTATAGTGTATTCTCAACAAACAAGCCAGAATAATTTATTCAAAACAGGAATCAGAGCATGTTGTTCCCTTCTCACAACTCTCAAATGATATAACATTTAAAGTAAAAATCCAAGTCATCCAAATAGTCAAATGCCCTCATGATTTTCTCCTTATTTTCTACCACTCTGTTTATTACTATTTTGCTCCACTTAGTCCTTACATTTCATCTGTGCTTAGCTCCATTTCTGGAACTTTAGTTTCGAGGAGGTAGATGTTACTTGGTGCTGTTTGTTCTCTATAGCTTCCTTGTAATAAATTAGAGTGGTCTGGGCAAGTGAGGGCACTTCCTAACTGCCACAGCTCATATCTCAGGGCACGGCATTAACTCTTTGATAAGAAAGCTCTCTTTGCTATGGCTTGACTAGAAGAGACTGACTTTCCAGGTAACCCAGTAGTACTCAAATTAACTAACAAATCTCACCTGTTCATTTTATCTAGTACTTCTCAGGCACCTTTGACTTTTGTGTTTTATGTTGACTTTTTTATTGTTTTATAATTTGAGAGTCACAACTACTCTTAAAATCAGGGAAATTCAACATACATAATGGAAAATGTAGGTCTTAATTTTATGTTTGGCTATTGCACATTGTTCAAACTGGAATGTATAATAGGAACAAGTTGCAACATACACTTAATTAAGTACCATGAAAACACATTACCAGGGCAGTTTCTGTAGGCACAGCTCCAGTAACAATGTGAGTTCATGCTAAATCATATTTACCACAACACAGTGAATGTGAGAAACTCTGAAGCAAACATTTTCCATTAACATTTTGCTACCATCACATGCATATAAAGTAGAAATTGCAGACATTTTCCAGGTTCACAACTCTTACCCCAGAAAACTGTCGATTATTCAAATATCAAATCAGGCATAATTCTGCAAATAATGTTTTGTCTTCCAAAAACTAATCATCAAAATATAATTTAACATAAAAAAGCAAGAATTGAGAGGGAGTGGTTGGGAAACCCAATATTTGTAACAATACAACTTTGAAGAACCTGTTTTTACATGAGACTTGATTTGAATTATTAAAGCTCAGCTATACTTAAGGGGGAGAAAAGTGGTGGCAGAAGATGATGAAAAGAGTTCTGGTTACAAATGAGCCAGCTTGAATGTTGTGATCGCATTCTTGTGAATTTCTGTGTTCAGAAATGGATTCATCAGGTGTTCAGTTCAGTTCAGTTCAGTCGCTCAGTCGTGTCTGACTCTTTGCCACCCCATGGACTGCAGCATGCCAGGCTTCACTGTCCATCACCAACTCCCAGAGCTTGCTCTAACTCATGTCCATCAAGTCTGTGATGCCATCCAATCATCTCATCCTCTCTTGTCCCCTTCTCCTCCTGCCTTCAATCTTTCCCAGCATCAGTGTCTTTCCCAATGAATCAGTTCTTTGCATCAGGTGGCCAAAATATTGGAGCTTCAGCTTCAGCATCAGTCTTTCCAATGAATATTCAGGACTGTTTCCTTTAGAATTGACTGATTTGATCTCCTTGCAGTCCAAGGAACTCTCAAGAGTCTTCTCCAACACCAATTATTGTGTGTAGATTCTTTAAAAGGAAACTTTTATACAATTTCCTCAGAGCCAGTTAGAAAGAAAATAAATGCCATGACAAAAGAAAAAAGAAAGGAAAGAAGAAACAAGGTAGAGAAGTAAGGAGGGATAAAGGAGAAAAGGAGTGAGGGAAGAAAAGAAAGGAAGCAGAGAAAAAAAAGAAATATTTATTTAATGTTAAACACTTCATTCTTTCCATACATGTTCTCCCTTAATGCTCACAATAACCCAACAAGGTAGGTATTACACCTTTATTTTGAAAAAAAGGAAACAGGCTGTGAAAGGTTAAGTGATTCACCTAAGGTTTTGCAGTTACTGGGTGGCTCAGAATTCAAGCCTAGGTTTGCCTGACCCCATGCCCATGTGATCGTTCCCAGTATGTCACACTTCTGAGATCACTCTGACACAGGACTTTGGTTTACAATTCATGGTCCATATAACCCTACAGGCTACCTTATACCATTAATAAAAAATGATATAATTATTCCTATTCTTAAGTTAATATTATGCATTTAGAATTTCTGATTTTTTTTATTTTATTTTATTTTTAAACTTTACATAATTGTATTAGTTTTGCCAAATATCAAAATGAATCCGCCACAGGTATACGTGTGTTCCCCACCCTGAACCCTCCTCCCTCCTCCCTCCCCATTCCATCCCTCTGGGTCGTCCCAGTGCACCAGCCCCAAGCATCCAGTATCGTGCATCGAACCTGGACTGGCAACTCATTTCATGCATGATATTTACATGTTTCAATGCCATTCTCCCAAATCTTCCCACCCTCTCCCTCTCCCACAGAGTCCATAAGACTGTTCTATACATCAGTGTCTCTTTTGCTGTCTCGTACACAGGGTTATTGTTACCATCTTTCTAAATTCCATATATATGCGTTAGTATACTGTATTGGTGTTTTTCTTTCTGGCTTACTTCACTCTGGATAATAGGCTCCAGTTTCATCCACCTCATTAGAACTGATTCAAATGTATTCTTTTTAATGGCTGAATAATACTCCATTGTGTATATGTACCACAGCTTTCTTATCCATTCATCTGCTGATGGACATCTAGGTTGCTTCCATGTCCTGGCTATTATAAACAGTGCTGCGATGAACATTGGGGTACACGTGTCTCTTTCCCTTCTGGTTTTCTCAGTGTGTATGCCCAGCAGTGGGATTGCTGGATCATAAGGCATGTCTATTTCCAGTTTTTTAAGGAATCTCCACACTGTTCTCCATAGTGGCTGTACTAGTTTGCATTCCCACCAACAGTGTAAGAGGGTTCCCTTTTCTCCACACCCTCTCCAGCATTTATTACTTGTAGACTTTTGGATCGCAGCCATTCTGACTGGTGTGAAATGGTACCTCATAGTGGTTTTGATTTGCATTTCTCTGATAATGAGTGATGTTGAGCATCTTTTCATGTGTTTGTTAGCCATCTGTATGTCTTCTTTGGAGAAATGTCTATTTAGTTCTTTGGCCCATTTTTTGATTGGGTCATTTATTTTTCTGGAGTTGAGCTGTAGGAGTTGCTTGTATATTCTCGAGATTAGTTGTTTGTCAGTTGCTTCATTTGCTATTATCTTCTCCCATTCTGAAGGCTGTCTTTTCACCTTGCTAATAGTTTCCTTTGATGTGCAGAAGCTTTTAAGGTTAATTAGGTCCCATTTGTTTATTTTTGATTTTATTTCCAATATTCTGGGAGGTGGGTCATAGAGGATCCTGCTGTGATGTATGTCAGAGAGTGTTTTGCCTATGTTCTCCTCTAGGAGTTTTATAGTTTCTGGTCTTACGTTTAGATCTTTAATCCATTTTGAGTTTATTTTTGTGTATGGTGTTAGAAAGTGTTCTAGTTTCATTCTTTTACAAGTGGTTGACCAGAGTTCCCAGCACCACTTGTTAAAGAGATTGTCTTTAATCCATTGTATATTCTTGCCTCCTTTGTCGAAGATAAGGTGTCCATATGTGCGTGGATTTATCTCTGGGCTTTCTATTTTGTTCCATTGATCTATATTTCTGTCTTTGTGCCAGTACCATACTGTCTTGATAACTGTGGCTTTGTAGTAGAGCCTGAAGTCAGGTAGGTTGATTCCTCCAGTTCCATTCTTCTTTCTCAAGATCACTTTGGCTATTCGAGGTTTTTTGTTTTTCCATACAAATTGTGAAATTATTTGTTCTAGCTCTGTGAAGAATGCTGTTGGTAGCTTGATAGGGATTGCATTGAATCTATAGATTGCTTTGGGTAGTATACTCATTTTCACTACATTGATTCTTCCAATCCATGAACATGGTATATTTCTCCATCTGTTAGTGTCCTCTTTGATTTCTTTCACCAGTGTTTTATAGTTTTCTATATATAGGTCTTTAGATTCTTTAGGTAGATATATTCCTAAGTATTTTATTCTTTCCGTTGCAATGGTGAATGGAATTGTTTCCTTAATTTCTCTTTCTGTTTTCTCATTATTAGTGTATAGGAATGCAAGGGATTTCTGGGTGTTGATTTTATATCCTGCAACTTTACTATAGTCATTGATTAGTTCTAGTAATTTTCTGGTGGAGTCTTTAGGGTTTTCTATGTAGAGGATCATGTCATCTGCAAACAGTGAGAGCTTTACTTCTTCTTTTCCAATTTGGATTCCTTTTATTTCTTTTTCTGCTCTGATTGCTGTGGCCAAAACTTCCAAAACTATGTTGAATAGTAATGGTGAAAGTGGGCACCCTTGTCTTGTTCCTGACTTTAGAGGAAATGCTTTCAATTTTTCACCATTGAGGATAATGTTTGCTGTGGGTTTGTCATATATAGCTTTGATTATGTTGAGGTAGGTTCCTTCTATTCCTGCTTTCTGGAGAGTTTTGATCATAAATGGATGTTGAATTTTGTCAAAGGCTTTCTCTGCATCTATTGAGATAATCATATGGTTTTTATTTTTCAATTTGTTAATGTGGTGTATTACATTGATTGATTTGCGGATATTGAAGAATCCTTGCATCCCTGGGATAAAGCCCACTTGGTCATGGTGTATGATCTTTTTAATGTGTTGTTGGATTCTGATTGCTAGAATTTTGTTAAGGATTTTTGCATCTATGTTCATCAGTGATATTGGCCTGTAGTTTTCTTTTTTTGTGGGATCTTTGTCAGGTTTTGGTATTAGGGTGATGGTGGCCTCATAGAATGAGTTTGGAAGTTTACCATCCTCTGCAATTTTCTGGAAGAGTTTGAGCAGGATAGGTGTTAGCTCTTCTCTAAATTTTTGGTAGAATTCAGCTGTGAAGCCGTCTGGACCTGGGCTTTTGTTTGCTGGAAGATTTTTGATTACAGTTTCAATTTCTGTGCTTGTGATGGGTCTGTTAAGATTTTCTATTTCTTCCTGATCGAGTTTTGGAAAGTTGTACTTTTCTAAGAATTTGTCCATTTCTTCCACGTTGTCCATTTTATTGGCATATAATTGTTGATAGTAGTCTCTTATGATCCTTTGTATTTCTGTGTTGTCTGTTGTGATCTCTCCATTTTCATTTCTAATTTTATTGATTTGATTTTTCTCCCTTTGTTTCTTGATGAGTCTGGCTAATGGTTTGTCAATTTTATTTATCCTTTCAAAGAACCAGCTTTTGGTTTTGTTGATTTTTGCTATGGTCTCTTTTGTTTCTTTTGCATTTATTTCTGCTCTAATTTTTAAGATTTCTTTCCTTCTACTAACCCTGGGGTTCTTCATTTCTTCCTTTTCTAGTTGCTTTAGGTGTAGAGTTAGGTTATTTATTTGACTTTTTTCTTGTTTCTTGAGGTGTGCCTGTATTGCTATGAACTTTCCCCGTAGGACTGCTTTTACCGTGTCCCACAGGTTTTGGGTTGTTGTGTTTTCATTTTCATTCGTTTCTATGCAAATTTTGATTTCTTTTTTGATTTCTTCTGTGATTTGTTGGTTATTCAGCAGCGTGTGTGCAGAAGCTTTTAATTTTAATTAGGTCCTATTTGTTTGTTTGTTTTTTTTTTTTTTAATTTTATTTTATTTTTAAACTTTACATAATTGTATTAGTTTTGCCAAATATCAAAATGAATCCGCCACAGGTATACATGTTTATTTTTGCTTTTATTTCCAATATTCTAATAGGTGGGTCATAGAGGATCCTGCTGTGATTTATGTCGGAGAGGGTTTTGCCTACATTCTCCTCTAAGAGTTTTATAGTTTCTGGTCTTATGTTTAGATCTTAATCCATTTTGAGTTTATTTTTGTGTATGGTGTTAGAAAGTGTTCCAGTTTCATTCTTTTACAAGTGGTTGACCAGTTTTCCCAGCACCACTTGTTAAAGAGATTGTCTTTTCTCCATTGTATATTCTTGCCTCCTTGGTCAAAGATAAGGTGTCCATAGGTGCGTGGGTTTATCTCTGGGCTTTCTATTTTGTTCCATTGATCTATATTTCTGTCTTTGTGCCAGTACCATACTGTCTTGATGACTGTGGCTTTGTAGTAGAGCCTGAAGTCAGGCAGGTTGATTCCTCCAGTTCCATTCTTCTTTCTCAAGATTGCTTTGGCTATTCGAGGTTGAGTCAAGTCTTGAAAGTATAATTTTGCATGATGGCATTGTTTTGGAAAGAAGCAGTCATAGTTTATTAATTGACTTCTAGGTTTACCATCAGTTCTCCTTTTATTTTTGCTCTATTGATCTTTAAAAAAATTAAAACCAAATAAAACATGCACAAGAAATACAATAGCTTGCTATAGAAAATTGATATGAGGGTTTTTTTGGGGGTGATCAAAATGTTCTAGAGTTAGATTGTGGTGGTGATTTCACAACTCTGTAAATGTAATAAAACTCACTAAATCATACACTTAACATGAGCAAATTTATGTAAATTATATCCCAATAAAACTATATAAATAAGAATTGAATGTAAAAAACCCAAATTACACAGAAAAGTACAGAGTGAAAAGTAAAAGGTACAACTTTAAAATTACTTAATAAGTATATACTCCAGTATTCATTCCTGGATAATCCCATGGACAGAGGAGCCTGGCAAGTTGCAATCCATAGGGTCTCATTGAGTCAAACATGACTGAAGTGACTTAATATACACACACACACATAAATGAGAGGGATTCACTAGTGACTCAGTGGTAAAGAATCTGCCTACAGTGGAGGAGACACAAGAGATGTGGGTTCAATCCCTGGGTCAGGAAGATCCCCTGGTGAAGGAAATGGCAACCCACTCCAGTATTCTTGCCTGGGAAATCCCATGGACAGAGAAGCCTGGTGGGCTAACCCCATGGGGTCACAAAAGAGTCGGACACAACTCAGCAACTAAACAACAACAACATAGCAAATGGGAGCTTTAAAAAGAATGAAAAAATTTAACTCTATAATGCTGTGCTACACAGAGATTTGGCAAATCAGAATTTCTTTCATCACAGTAATAATCTATATAGAAATAGCTAAGAGTTACCAAATATGTACTACATATCTAGTACTGTTCTAAATGTTTTACAAGTATTATCTCAGTTTATATTCACCACAATCTTATGAGTTAAGTAGTATTTTTAACATCTATATTTTACAAATTAAGTAACTGAAGGAAAAAGATTAATAAGTACCTTCCCAAAAGCACATGCTCAGTAAATTTTGAAGCCAGAGTATGCAATGCAGGTGGGTGGATTCTGGAAACCTTGCTCTTAACATTTGTAATAAGCTAATTCAATTCTATCTATCTAATCTTTTATTTTCATCCATTCTTTTAAATTTTAATTGAAGAGTAATTACTTTGCAATATTGTAATGGGTTTTGCCATACATCAACATGAATTGGCCATAAGCATACATGTGTCCCCTCCCTCCTGAATCCCCCTCCCACCTACTTCCTCCTACCTAATCTTAAGACTTGGCCCATGTGCCACAGCATCTGTGAAGTGATCTCCAGATACCTATTTTGCATTGATACCAAACAGTTTTGTTTTTAGATCTTTAAATGTGTATGTGCTTTATCTTACCAGCTAGACTCACTGAGGACAAAAAGAATGTGAACAAGTGACCATTTTGCATCCTCCACATTGCTTGGCTCAAAATAAGCATAGGACATGCCTAATAAACACAGGTATATTAATTGACTCTTTGGGAAAATTTACTACTATTAATATATGATCTATTGATCAACAACAATAAAGAGCAATATTGCATAGGAACCTGGAATGTTAAGTCCAAGAATCAAGGCAAATTAGAAGTGGTCAAACAGGAGATAGCAAGAGTGAACATTGACATTCTAGGAATCAGCAAACTAAGATGGACTGGAATGGGTGAATTTGACTCAGATGACCACCACATCTACTACTGTGGGCAGGAATCCCTTAGAAGAAATGGAGTAGCCATCATAGTCAACAAAAGAGTCCAAAATGCAGGACTTGGATGCAATCTCAAAAACAAAAGATGATCTCTGTTTGTTTCCAAGGCAAACCATTCAATATCACGATAATCCAAGTCTATGCCCCAACAAGTAATGCTGAAGAAGCTGATATTGAATGATTCTATGAAGACCTACAAGACCTTCTAGAACTAACACCCCAAAAATATGTAATTTTCATTACAGGGCACAGGAATGCAAAAGTAGGAAGTCAAGCAATACCTGGAATAACGGGCAAATTTGGCCTTGGAGTACAGAATAAAGCAGGGCAAAGGCTAATAGAGTTCTGCCAAGAGAACACACTGCTCATAGCAAACACCCTCTTCCAACAACACAAGAGAAGACTCTACACATGGACATCACCAGATGCTCAACACCGAAATCAGATTGATTATATTCTTTGCAGCCAAAGATGGAGAAGCTCTATACAGTCAACAACAACAAGAACACAAAAGACTGGGAGCTGACTGTGGCTCAGATCATGAACTCCTTATTGCCAAATTCAGACTTAAATTGAAGAAAGTGGGGAAAACTACTAGACCATTCAGGTATGGCCCAAATCAAATCCCTTATGACTATACAGCAGAAGTGAGAAATATATTTAAGGGACTAGATCTGATAAACAGAGTGCCTGATGAACTATGGACAGAGGTTCCTGACATTGTACAGGAGACAGGGATCAAGACCATTCCCAAGAAAAATAAATTCAGAAAAGCAAAATGGCTGTCTGAGGAGGACTTATAAATAACTGTGGAAAGAAGAGATGTGAAAAGAAGGGAGAAAAGGAAAGACATACCCCTTTGAATGCAGAGGAGTTCCAAAGAATAGCAAGGAGCGATAAGAAAGCCTTCCTCAGCAATCAGTGCAAAGAAATAGAGGAAAACAATAGAATGGGAAAGACTAGAAATCTCTTCAAGAAAATCAGACATACCAAGGGAATACTTCATGCAAAGATGGGCTTGATAAAGGACAGAAATAGTATGGCCCTAACAAGCAGAAGATATTAAGAAGAGGTGGCAAGAATACACAGAAGAACTGTACAAAAAAGATCTTCATGACCCAGATAATCACAATGGTATGATCTCTCACCTAGAGCCAGACATCCTGGAATGTGAAGGCAAGTGGGCCTTAGGAAGCATCACTACAAACAAAGCTAGCAGAGGTGATGGAATTCCAGTGGAGTTATTTCAAATTCTGAAAGATGATGCTGTGAAAGTGTTACACTCAATATGCCAGCACATTTGGAAAACTCAGCAGTGGCCACAGGACTGGAAAAGGTCAGTTTTCATTCCAATTCCAAAGAAAGGCAATGCCAAAGCATGCTCAAAACTACCGCACAATTGCACTCATCTCACATGCTAGTAAAGTAATGGTTAAAATTCTCCAAGCCAGGCTTCAACAATACCTGAACCAAAAACTTCCAGATGTTCAAGCTGGTTTTAGAAAAGGCAGAGGAACCAGAGATCAAATTGCCAACATCCGCTGGATCATGGAAAAAGCAAGAGAGTTTCAGAAAAACATCTATTTCTGCTTTATTGACTATGCCAAAGCCTTTGACCGTGTGGATCCCAATAAACTGTGGAAAATTCTGAAAGAGATGGGAATACCAGACCACCTGACCTTCCTTTTGAGAAACCTATATGCAGGTCAGGAAACAAGAGTTAGAACTGGACATGGAACAACAGACTGGTTCCAAATAGGAAAAACGAGTACGTCAAGGCTGTATATTGTCACCCTGCTTATTTAACTTCTATGCAGAGTACAGCATGAGAAACGCTGGGCTGGAGGAAGCACAAGCTGGAATCAAGATTGCTGGGAGAAATATCAATAACCTCAGATATGCAGATGACACCACTCTTATATCAGAAAGTGAAGAGGAACTAAAAAGCCTCTTGGTGAAAGTGAAAGAGGAGAGTGAAAAAGTTGGCTTAAAGCTCAACATTCAGAAAACTAAGATCATGGCATCTGGTCCCACCACTTCATGTCAAATAGATGAGGAAACAGTGAGAGACTTTATTTTGGGGCGGCTCCAAAATCACTGCAGATGGTGACTGCAGCCATGAAATTAAAAGACTCTTACTCCTTGGAAAGAAAGTTATGACCAACCTAGACAGTATATTCAAAAGCAGAGACATTACTTTGTCAACAAAGGTCCGTCTAGTCATGGCTATTGGGTTTCCTTTAGTCATGTGTGGATGTGAGAGTTGGGGTATAAAACAGCTAAGTGCCGAAGAATTGATGCTTTTGAACTGTGTTGTTCGAGAAGACTCTTGAGAGTCCCTTGGACTGCAGGGAGATCCTATAAGTCCATCCTAAAGGAGATCAGTCCTGAGTGTTCTTTGGAAGGACTGATGTTGAAGCTGAAGCTCCAGTACTTTGGCCACCTGATGCCAAGAGCTGACTCTTTGGAAAAGATTCTGGGGAAGATTGAGGGCCAGAGGAGGATGGGACGACAGAGGATGAGATGGCTGGATGGCATCACTGACTCAGTGGACATGGGTTTGGGTAGACTCTGGGAGTTGGTGATTTACAGGGAGGCCTGGGGTGCTGCGGTTCATGGGGTAGCAAAAAGTTGGACGTGACTGAATGACTGAACTGAACTGAACTGAACTGATCAGCTACAGTAAAGAAGAGACTTGAGGCACGTCTCTTCTTATAAATTCCTCCTGCCAGCAGCTCACTAATTGAGGGATTAAGTCATTTAATTTAAGAACCAGCATTTATAGTGAATTGATGAAACTCATTAGGTAATTGCCCTTCTACATTCTGCCTGAGTAGACATACTGAGAAGAATTTATTTCTGGTATCAATCAAAAATATGTGTTGTGCCCACTTAATTCATAACATTTATGTTGAGGCATATAGTAGCCCATTGTTCTTCTGGATCCAAACAAAATGGTTTGGTAATTGAAACAGCCTTCTGTGGAGGTCTTCTTGGTACTTCATTGCCTGAGAAACTAATATAAATATGTCTCAAGAAAAATTCATATGCAAAATGAAACAAAAAGCTTTACAGTGGGATTGCAGTGTATGAAGTTCTGGCTAAAAATAAAAGGACACCGAAACATGATCCTTGCTTCTTGGAAGTATAATATTTTTTTAAGATTCAAAAATATTTTCTAAAATGGATAGGAACAATAAACACCAAAGTGTTAGCAATAACTCCTACTGGAGAGTGGATTCAGATAAGGTGAGCATGTCTAACAGACCTGCCACTTTTTACAGGATATATGTCTGTAGTGTTTAAATTTTCTACAATATGAATATGTTCATACAGTATTTGTGTTATGTTAAAAAAAAACTGTACTTTAAAATAAAAAAGAAACTTTATAGCTTTGTGATTGTTACTTTAAATGGTGATGGATTTTGACGAAAAGGAGTAAGCAGAAAGTAATGCTAGGAAATGTTCTTGCCTGGAGAATCCCAGGGATGGGGAGCCTCGTGGGCTGCCATCTATGGGGTCGCACAGAGTTGGACACGACTGAAACGACTTAGCAAGCAAGCAAGCAAGCAATGCTAGGAAAACATGAAGGGGAACCCAGCTTCTTCAGCAAACTCTCTCTCAATCTCTTTCTCTTTCACTTTCCTCATTAAACATCCTTTCCACTTCTCAGTCCCTCCTGTCAGATTAATCACACTTTGGGAAAAAGGAATTGAAACATTTTGCAAGACAAAAGACTTACTGGTTAAATAGCTGAACTTTTCAGTGGAACCAAAACTTTAACAGTGAGTATTGTTTTACTCATTACGTATTTTTGAGCTTGAAAATGGTACTTAAATACACCAAGATTTGTAGTCAGAAAATAAATCACAAGTGTTTTCAAATAAAAGTTTAAGAAAGAGACTTTCTAGTTTTGTTTCTTGATATTAAAAGTGTAGGGAATCTGTATGATCAGAATAATCCAGATGCCAAGTTCCTATTGTTTTCATTTTTAAAAAAATATTTATTTATATTCATTGGTCTTCTCTTCTTGAATTATTTTTATGGGCAGGTAGAAACTGCCATTTTCTAGTGCCTGGTGAATACTTTTTCTGTGGTTTTGTAAGGAGTCCTCACTGTAGGCATATTTTGTTGGGGCACAAAGCCAACTTGAGGCTCCAAGTTTATTATTTTCAGATATTCTTTCCAAAGAATGTGGTGTGACCAGGAATAACAAAAAGGAAAGAAACAAGGCTATCCTTATGATAGCAAAACTACATAATTTTAAATCCCCTTGCCCCAAATAAAATAAACAAGTAACTGTCTTATTTGCTTTCTGGAAGTGAAAGAGTTAAAACAGGGATTTCCCTGGAAGTCCTGCAGTTGAGAATCTGTGCTTCCACTGAGAAAAGAGAGTTAAATCTATCATTCTCTTCCTCCTTCATTCCCACCTGTCTCTGACATGCCCCTAAAGGATATCATGACATATTACTGGCTTTGTCTGTTAGACTCTTAGATACGATCTTTAAACATGTTTACTAAAATCATCAGGGGTTCTTGCTTAGAAAACATACTTTAAAATACAATTTGCATAAATGCCAATCACAGAATAACCATGTAAAATGATAGAACAAATATAGGCCATTATAACCCACATGAATCATTCAACAGATTTCAAAATCAATCAGCTTAATGACCTCCTAGATTGTTAGGAACCTAGCTAGGTTCCTAACATCCAGAAAGGAGTCCTTTCTGGATGGAGACAAAAAGCAGGCACACTCATGTCTCCAGACCAAAAGGATGACTATCATGATACAGCTCATATGACACACCTTTGCTTGCTATATCATAAGACCTTGCATCTATTGCCTTGACTTGGAGTTAAAAACAAAACACAACAAGAACAACACGATAAATAAAACCTATGGCCCCAGCAAAGAATGTCCTTTTCTTCAGAATACTTACCCATGTTGAATTCCAGTCCCATTCATAAATTTAACATGAAAAGACTCTTTTGTAGACATTGCCAGTTTCCTTGTTTCTGCTCCAACTGATTGATCCTAATAAAGTACACACTCTGGACATCCTTGACTTCTAAATAATCCATTACTTTGCCTTTCAGCCTCCTATGACGTTTTTTCAGAATAATTGAATGGATTAATTTTACTTTTTCTTTCTCTTTCATTCCTTCTTCCTCCCTCCTTCCCTTCCATTTTTCAAACTTTCTTCCTTTTTTTATTCACAGAGCAAATAATTATTAAGCACTTACTATGTGTCAAGTACTGGCTAGGTGACAGGTATATGAAATAGGCCTCTGCCTTCCAGGAGTTCACAGTCTATGAGGGTATGCAGATTAGTAAACCGATCAGTTCAGTTCAGTTCAGTCACTCAATCATGTCCTACTGTTTGCAACCCCATTACTGTAGCACGCCACGATTTCCAGTCCATCACCAACTCCTGGAGCTTGCTTAAAACTCATGTCCATTGAGTTGTTGATGCCATCCGACTATCTCATCCTCTGTTATCCCTTTCTTCTCCTGCCTTCAATCTTTCCGAGCATCAGGGTCTTTTCCAAAGAGTCAGTTTTCCGCATCAGGTAGCCAAAGTATTGGAGCTTCAGCTTCACCATCATTCCTTCCAATGAATATTCAGGACTGATTTCCTTTAGGATTGACTGATTCGATCTCCTTGCAGTCCAAGGGATTCTCAAGAGTCTTCTCCAACACCACAGTTAAAAACATCAATTTTTCAGCACTCAGCTTTCTTTATGGTCCGACTCTCATATCCATACATGACCACTGGAAAAACCATGGCTTTGACTAGATGGACCTTTGTCGGCAGTGTCTGTGCTTTTAATATGCTGTCTAGGTTGGTCATAGTTTTTCTTCCAAGGAGCAAGCGTCTTTTAATTTCATGGCTGCAGTCACCATCTGCAGTGATTTTGGAGCCCAAGAAAATAAAGTCTCTTACTGTTTCCACTGTTTCTCCATCTATTTGCCATGGAGTGATGGGACCAAATGCCATGATCTTAGATGTTAAATTTTGAGTTTTAAGCCAACTTTTTCACTCTCCTCTTTCACTTTCATCAATAGGCTCTTTAGTTCCTCTTTGCTTTCTACCATAAGGGTGGTGTCATCTGCATATCTGAGGTTATTGATATTTCTCCTAGCAATCTTGATTCCAGCTTGTGCTTCATCCAGCCTGGCATTTCTCATGATGTACTCTGCATATAAGTTAAATAAGCAGGGTGATAACATACAGACTTGACATAATCTTTTCCCAATCTGGAACCAGTTCATTGTTCCAGTAAATTGACAATTATGATATAATATGATAAGTACCAGAGTAAGTGAAGTCTGAGATACTTTGTAAGCATGAAAATTGTACTTATCCAAAGTCAAAATAGAAGAAAATAAAACTGAAACTTGTTGGATACATATGAACTGGTGTATAAGTTATTGTATAGTAAGATGCTTTTTGAATTTATTAGCTGAATATTTCTGTTTAGCTACAGTGTGGAAATGAATTTAGGGAGAAGCAAGCTACAGTAAGAACTGCCAGTTAAGAGATTGTTGCAGCAGTCCATGTAAGAAATAATGTTAATTTGATTTAAAGTGGTGACAATGAATATGAAAAGACATTGATGAATTGAACATTTACCTATAAAAGAAGATAGAATCAACCTGATTCAGCAGTTGATTAAATACAGCAGATGAGGGGAAAGAAAAATCAAAGATTATATCAAAGATTACAAGGGTTACATGGGATAGTTAGGGAGTTTGGGATGAACATGCACACACTGCTCTATTTAAAATGGAGAACCAACAAAGACCTGCTGTATAGAACAGGGAACTCTGCTCCATGTTATGTGGCAGCCCGAATGGGAAGGGAGTTTGAGGGAGAATGGATACACGTATAGGTATGGCTGAGTCATTTTGCTGTCCACCTGAAACTATTGCAACATTGTTAATTGGCTATACTTCAATACAAAATAATAAAATGTTTAATAATAAAAACAGGTCATTCCATTCCATACTGGAAAAAAAAAGAAGAAATTGACAAATTGAAGACTTATTAGGACTATAGAATCAACCTGATAATGTAGGAGATGAGAGTGAAGGAGGAATCAAAGATGACATCCAAATTATGAATTGTAGAATTAGACAGTGGTGGCATTTGTTGGGACAGGGAACACAGAAAAACAAATTTGAAATGTGGGGATAGAGATAAGTTCAAATATGGATGTGTTGCATATGAAATGATTGATAAATATCCAAGTGAAAATGTTCAGTAAGCAATTGGATAGTTGATCTGAAACCTAGGAGAAATATCTGGGGTAAGTGATAGAGATTTGAGGGTCATAAACTGAGGTAGCTGCTCCAATTATGAGAATATGTGAGATCTATTGAGAATGCACAGAGTAAGAAAAAGATTCAAGGTACTAACATGTAGACAACTAATAGACTAGCCAATTTGCACAGAATGACACCTCTACCATAGTGTATATTTTCATCTGAATACTTAATGGATTATTTATCTATTCATTCAACAAGTTTTTATCAAGTACATACTATGGGCCATACATAAAGTATAAAAAATGCATGTGCTGTCACCAGGACAGAACTCATGGGTACTGAGAAAAAAAAAAAAAAAAAAACAAAGGGTATTATGAAGGTACCCATTTGCCTTCAACAAAAGTGCTTGACAAATGGTTCAAATAATTATTTTAAAAAGAAAATCAAATCTTGTGAATTATTTTATCAAAGTTAATGAACAAAATGAAAACACAAAAATGGTTTCAATCACATTGCCTTCAGTAGAATATAGAGATTTCATGGTAAAATTCTTTATAAAAGACAATATTTGACTCAGGTCTTATATTACAAAGTAGAGAAAATGAAACATAGCTTATCTGTGCCATTGAATCAGATTGCTTATGACTCCACTCATTGCATCTTTCAAGTCACCACTAAGAGGGTGTTTGAAAAACTTGTCTGCACTGATTAAGCACTAGTCCTCAAGGAGTTTCCTGGAACCATCCTGCACAGTGATGATGATAATGATAATTTAGCTTGCAATTGATGACTCAGAATCACTATACTAATCAGGTCTAAAACTCTTCATATTGAGATAAACTTCATTTATAGAATTCTGCCTTTTTTATTAGTTAGGATGTATACTGTTCAAATTAAAAGACAAAAAGATGACTGAAGTATTGTTAGCAATATTTTGTACATGGATTATTACTTTTATGTCTGTTGTGCTGGGTAGTCATTTATGAACATAAATATTGAATTGAACCTTAAGTATAAGAAGTATTCCACCATGAAATATGTAAGAAATAAAAAAAAAAAAATTAAAGGCTAGCTCTGCATACAAATTAACAAACATGGTCATTCTTTTCTGATAAATATTAGTGATTTTAGGGTAATCAAAGGAGAACTTAATTCAACTTAATCATTAGAATTGGAAATAGAAAAATAAACAGATTACTCTACATAACACTTTAAAAAGAAATATCAGAGGATTTCCCTGGTGGGCCAGTTGTTGAGAATCTGCCTTCCAATACAGGGTATGTGGATCAAATCCCTGGTTGGGGAACTAAAATCATACATGCACCCGGGTAACTAAGCTGGCATACCACAACTACAGAAAGCCCACATACTGCAACTAAGAACCTGTGCACCACTATGAAGACCCAGTGCAGCCAAAAAAAAAAAAAAAATATATATATATATATATATATATATATATATATCAATAAGGCCTTAACTTTGATGAAAGGTACATGTTGTTGATTTCAACACTTTAGTGTAAGAATGTTGGAATTATTTTGTTCCTTCATCATTTCATTGACAGATTTTATTTGAAAAGAGAAGGGGAGCATATAGAATAAGCAAAGTGTTACAATGTGGTCTATATAAAAATTGAAATTGGGTTCTTAAAAGAGGAGGAAGAACGTTTCTGAAGTGGGATACTACTGTATTTAGTGCTCTGAAGCGGAGAAGACAATGGCACCCCACTCCAGTACTCTTACCTGGAGAATCCCAGGGATGGGGGAGCCTGGTGGGTTGCCATCTATGGGGTCGCACAGAGTCGGACACGACTGAAGCAACTTAGCAGCAGCAGCAGCAGTGCTCTGAAGAACTGGCCCATATTATATATTAATGCATATATATATATATATATATATATATATAATCTAGAAAAATGGTACTGATGAACATATTTGCAAGGCAGGAATACAGATGCAGATGTAGAGAATGGACCTGTTGATGCAGTTGGGGAAGGAGGGAGGGAGGGGGCGAATTGAGAGAGTAGCACTGACATATATCACTACCATGTGTAAAATAGGTAGCTACTGGGAAGCAGCTGTATAGTACAGGGAACTCACCTCTGTGCTCTGTGATGACCAAGAGGGATGGGATAAGGGGGTGTGAGGGAGGCTCAAGAGGGAGGGGATATATGTATACTTATAGTTGATTCACACTGTTGTATGGCAGAAACCAACACAACATTGTAAAGCAATTATCTACTAATTAAAAATAAATTTTTTAAATGACTGTCGACAATACCTCATATCTGAGTGGGTAGTCTGGGTTAGGTTTTGCATTACTCTATAATTTAATAGTTTTGTATGGCTATTAAGCTAAGAAGGTTACTTCTTTGGGGTTTATTTATAGTAGCACCATATATAAGCACTAAATTTTAATTGAATTATTCTGTCTTATGAGATATGCTTTTTCAGTGTATTGTCTTAAGTCTCAAATAGGTCGTGGTTTGAATTCTAGCTCTGCCACTTAAAGTTGTGTAGCTTTGGAAAATCAGTTTAACCCTGCTTACTCTTGGTTTCTTTATTTGTAAAATGCGAATAATTACATTATCTACCTTAAATAATTGTCTTGAGGATTAAATAATACATAGAGTATCAAGGTTATGCATAGTACAAGAACCTGGAATGTGGTAAGTACTCTATTCATGTAAGCTTTTATATCATCTTCTGTGATTTCGGTCATTTCTCTTTTCAGGGGGCAAATAATTTTCAAAAAGTTAGCACAGCTTCAATCAGTAGTTTTTTTGTTTTTTGTTTTTTGTTTTCTATTGGTTTAGCTGAAAATTTCATTCAGGTTTTTCTGTACCATCTTACAAACTTTGGGGCCTACTCAATGTATCTACAAAACAGAGACTCCATCTAAAACGAAGTTAAGATCCTACAAGATTTAAGCTCTAAAATCAAGCAACTCAACATAGAAAATGAAGCAGCAGATGATTTAATTGGTTTGATGCTTTCTGATTCCTATATCTGGGTTTATACTCAAGTGTTAAAATTGTGATACATTCCCTGTTTTCAACTGTTACCTACATTCAATATTTTCAAGTATTCCCATCATGAAGTGTCTTGGCAATTGGACCGGGTTTATAATTCAATATGAAAATCCTTGGTGAGCAAGGGAGCATCTTAGAGACTTAAGGACTCCAAAGCTTTAAGAAAATGAGTTAGGGCCTTTTTTAATTCATTTTTTGGTGTTTTGGAGAGAGAGAGGACAAAAATTATATTGGATAAGGGGTAATAGCTCAGATATTTTTAACGTCACAGTATGAGCTTTAATGGGCTGGCAGAAATGTCACCTAGAATTCTCATGATCACAGAAGCAGCAGTAATTAATTATTTCACAATGCTTGATGCAGACACACCCTTAATGTCCTTGGTTTCTCCACTGCATCTCATTTCCTAATGAGGTCTAGGCAAGAAGCTCTGCATGTGAAAGTCCATTGGTTGGTTGTTGAGGAAAGTTGAAGTCTATCTGGACAAAATTATGACATGCATAACATACAGTTAAAATTCATAGCATTTTCCTTTTGGAAAAATTCCTTCATAGTACATGTTTTTTTTGTTTTAATTTTTATTGAAGTGTAGTTGATTTACAATATTGTGAATGCTACTGGTGTACATCAAAGTTTTTAGATTCTTTTCTGGTATAAGTCATTAAAGAGTATTGAGTAGAGTTCCCTGTGCTATGCAGTAGGTCCTTATTAGTTATCTATTTTATATCTAGTAGTGTGTATATGTCAATCTCAATTTCCCAACTGTCCCTCCACCTCTTACCCCCAGGAAACCATGTTTGTTTTCTATATTGGTAAGTATACTGCTGTTTTTCAGGCAAGTTTATTTGAACCCATTTATTAGATTCCTCATATAAGTGATATCATGATTTGTGGATTAAAGATTTACTGAGCATGGCCCCGCCCAACAGAACAAGACCCAGTTTCACCCTCAGTCAGACTTTGCCATCAGGAAGTTTCCATAAGCCTCTTATCCTTCCCCATCAGAGGGCAGACAGACTGAAAACCACAATCACAGAAAACTAACCAATCTGATCACATGAACCACAGCCTTGTCTAACTCAATGAAACTATGAACCATGCCATGTAGGGCCACTCAAGACAGACGGGACATGGTGGAGAGTTCTGACAAAATGTGGCCCACTGGAGAATGGAATGGCAACCCACTTCAGTATTCTTGCCTTGAGAACCCCATGAACAGTATGAAAAGGCAAAAAGATAGAACACTGAAAGATCCTCAGGTTGGTAGGTGCCAAATATGCTACTGGAGAAGAGTGGAGAAATAACTCCAGAAAGAATGGAGAGATGGAGCTAAAACAAAAACAACACCCAGTTGTGGATGTGACTGGTGATGGAAGCAAAGTCGGATGCTGTACAAGGCAATATTGCATAGGAACCTGGAATGTTAGGTCTGTGAATCAAGGCAAATTGGTAGTGGTCAAACAGGAGATGGCAAGAGTGAACACCAACATTTTAGGAATCAGCGAACTAAAATGGACTGGAATGGGTGAATTTAACTCAGATAACCATTATATTTACTACTGTGGGCAAGAATCCCTTAGAAGAAATGGAGTACACATCATAGTCAACAAAATAGTCTGAAATGCACTACTTGGATGCAATCTCAAAAATGACAGAATGATCTCTGTTCATTTCCAAGGCAAACTATTCAATACCACAGTAAGCCAAGTCTATGCCCCGACATGTAATGCTGAAGAAACTGAAGTTGAATGGTTCTATGAAGACCTACAAGACCTTCTAGAATTAACGCCCAAAAAAGGTGTCCTTTTCATTATAGGGGACTGGAATGCAAAAGTAGGAAGTCAAGAAACACCTGGAGTAACAGGCAATTTTGGCCTTGGAGTACAGACTGAAGGAGGACAAAGGCTAATAGAGTTTTGACAAGAGAATGCACTGGTCATAGCAAACACCTTCTCCCAACAACGCAAGAGACAACTCTACACATGGACATAACCAGATGGTCAACACTGAAATCAGATTGATTACGCTCTTTGCAGCCAAAGATGGAGAAGTTTTATACAGTCAGCAAAAACAAGACTGGAAGCTGACTGTGGCTCAGATCATGAACTCCTTATTGCCAAATTCAGACTTAAATTGAAAAAGTAGGGAAAACCACTAGAGCATTCAGATATGACCCAAATCAAATCCCTAACGATTATACAGTGGAAGTAAGAAATAGATTTAAGGGACTAGATCTGCTAGACAGAGTGCCTGAAGAACTATGGACAGAGGGTCGTGACATTGTACAGGAGACAGGGATCAATACCATCCCCAAGAAAAACAAATGCAAAAAAGCAAAATGGCTGTCTGAGGAGGCCTTACAAATAGCTGTGAAAAGAAGAGAAGTGAAAGAAGAAAAGGAAGAAAAGAAAAGAAGAAAAGGAAAGATATAAGCATTTGAATGCAGAGTTCCAAAGAATAGCAAGGAGAGATAAGAAAGCCTTCCTCAGCTATCAATGCAAAGACATAGAGGAAAACCACAGAATGGGAAAGACTATAGAGCTCTTCAAGAAAACTGGAGATACCAAGGGAATATTTCATGCAAAGATGGACACAGTAAAGGACAGAAGTGGTATGTCCCTAATAGAAGCAGAAGAAGAGGTGGCAAGAATACACAAAAGAATTGTACAAAAAAGATTTTCATGACCCAGATAATCACAATGGTACAATGTCTCACCTAGAGCCAGACATCCTGGAATTTGAAGTCAAGTGGGCCTTAGGAAGCATCACTATGAGCAAAGCTAGTGGAGGTGATGGAATTCCAGTTGAGCTATTTCTTATCCTAAAAGATGACGCTATGAAAGTGCTGCACTCAATATGCCAGCAAATTTGGAAAACTCATCAGTGGCCGCAGAACTGGAAAAGGTCAGTTTTCATTCCAATTCCAAAGAAAGGAGATGCCAAAGAATGCTCAAACTACCACACAATTGCACTCATCTCACACGCTAGTAATGCTCAAAATTCTCCAAGCCAGGATTCAACAGTATGTGAACCAAGAACTTCCAGATGTTCAAGCTGAATTTAGAAAAGGCACAGGAACCAGAGATCAAGTTGCCAACATCCGTTGGATCGTAAAAAAAGCAAGAGAGTTCCAGAAAAACATCTATTTCTTCTTTATTGACTATGCCAAAGCCTTTGACTGTGTGGATCACAACAAACTGTGGGAAATTCTAAAGAGATGGGAATACCAGACCACCTGACCTGCCTCTTGAGAAATCTATATGCAGGTCAACTAGCAACAGGTAGAACTGGACATGGAACAACAGACTGGTTCCTAATTGGGAAAGGAGCACATCAAGGCTGTATATTGTCCCCCAGCTTATTTAACTCATAGCAGAGTACATCATGCAAAATGCTGGGCTCACTGAAGCACAAACTGGAATCAAGCTGGGAGAAAAATCAATAACCTCAGATATGCAGATGATACCACCTTTATGGCAGAAAGTGAAGAAGAACTAAAGAGCCTTTTGATGAAAGTGAAAGAGGAGTGTTAAAAATTTGGCTTAAAACCCAATATTCAGAAAACTAAGATCATGGCATCTGGGTCCATTGCTTCAGGGCAAATAGACGGGGAAACAGTGGAAACAGTGGCTAACTTTATTTTGGGGGGGGCTCCAAAATCACTGAAGATGGTCACTGAATCCAAGAAATTAGGACACTTGCTCTTTGGAAGAAAAGCTATGACCAATCTAGAGAGCATATTAAAAAGCAGAGAGGGGATGGTCTTAAGATGGCAGAGGAATAGGAATGGGAGACCACTTTCTCCCCTACAAATTAATCAAGAATATTTGAACGCTGAGTAAATTCCACAAAACAACTTCTGATGCTGTCAGAGGACATCAGGCACCCAGAAAAGCAGCCCATTGTCTTCAAAAAGAGGTACAAAAAAATATAAAAGATAAAAAGAGAGACAAAAGAGGTAGAGACAGAGATCCCTCTCAGGAAGAGAGTCTTAAAAAAGAGAAAAGTTTCCAAACACCAGAAAACACTCTCACTACTGAGTCTGTGGTGAGCCTTGGAACCTCAGAGGGCAACATAACTCGGAGTAAAAATAAATAAATAATTAAAATCCACAGATTACATGCCCCATGGTAACTCCCAGTGGAGAAGCAGCGCAGATTCCCACATCCACTGCTAGCAAGCAGGGGCTGGGAAGGGAGGACCGGGCTGCATTGCTTAGAGTAAGGACCAGGCCTGAATGCCCCCAGGGAAATCTGAGGGAACTAACTTGAGATAGCAAACCAGACTGTGGGATAGCTACCACATGAAAAGCCCTAACCTAAGACACCACCAAGCCCGCTCACAGAACAAAGGACTGAGCAGAGCTAGCCGGCTGCGAACCGGCCCATCCCCCGCTAGAGACACACAGACGAGGGCTGCCAGAGCCAGAAGCGGGCAATCACAGCCCCAGAGAGGCATCATCTACCAAACTGTAAGCAGGCTTCGTTGCTAACCAAGACTTCTTGGGATTCTGGATAGTCGACATCTGCCGGGAGGTCGCAGCCAGAGATCAACTCCCCAGAAGAGACACACGGCACACTTGAGAACGTGAACTGCTTGCTGCTACTGCTAAGTCGCTTCAGTCGTGTCCGACTCTGTGCAACCCCATAGACGGCAGCCCGCCAGGCTCCCCCGTCCCTGGGACTCTCCAGGCAAGAACACGTGAACTGCTTGTACACCCATAAAACTGAGTGGCAGGGACAGGGCAGGCAATAAGTTGCAGCGACCATGCTCAGCAAGCACCTGGTCACCTGAGCTGCTCAGACTTGGGAAGGGCACTAAATGCAGGCCCAACCAAGTCTGCACCTTTTTGGAGTACCCAAGAATCTGAGCTTGAGCGGCTTAGACCTGGGAAGTGCATAGAGCCCGGGGCCAGCCTCAGACAGTTCCCAGCAGAGCAACCTAGAGCATAAGAAGTGTAGACACGGAAGGCACACACGCCGTGAGTGGGAGCAAACCCAGTGTGGCCAAGACACTGCGAGCACACGCCAGTGTTATTTGTTTGCAGTGTTTCTCCCTCCCCACAGCAGGAATAAACAAGTGAGCCTAAAAAAGTGTCCACCACCGCCCCCTTGTATCAGGGCAGAAATTAGACACTGAAGAGACCAGCAAACACAAGAAGCTAAAACAAACAGAGGGAATCGCCTTGGAAGTGACAGGTGCAATAGATTAAAACCCTGTAGTTAACACCTACTACCTAGGAAGGGGCCTATAGATCTTGAGAAGTATAAGCCAGATCAAGGAACTATCTGAAAATGAACTGACCCCACACTGTCCACAACACCAGAGAAAGTCCTAGATAGATTTTTACTATTATCAGTTTGTAAATTAATTTTTAGTCCTTTATTACTCCTTTAATTTTCATTTTTATAACCTACTATTACTTTGAAAAAAAAAAGACCCTATTTTTATAGCAAACTTCATATATATATATATATATATTATAATTTTTGTGACTTTGTTTTTTTCTTAATATTGTATTTTTGAGAATCCAAACCCAATCTTCAGTACCCATTTTTACTTGGGAGTGAGATTACTGGCTTGACTGCTTTCACCCCTTTGGACTCTCCTTTTTCTCCACCAGGTCGTCTCTATCTCCCCCCCCCCCTTTTCTTCTCTACCCAACTCTGAATCTGTGTGTGTTCCAGACGGTGGAAAACACTTAGGGAACTTATTACTGACTGTATCTGTCTCTCTCCTTTTAATTCCTCCCTTTATCCTCCTGGCAACCTCTGTCTCCTTCCTCCCTCTTTTCTTCTCTGTATAACTCCATGAACATCTCTGAGCGGTCCAGACTGTGGAGAGAACATAAGGAAGTGATTACTGGATAGGCTGCTCTCTCCTCTTTTGATTTCATCTCTTCTCCTCCTGATCAGCTCCATCTCTGTCCTTCTTCTTCTCTTCTCCATGTAACTCTGTGAACCTCTCTGGGTGTCCCTCACTGTGGAGAAACTTTTCATCTTTAACCTAGATGTTTTATCATCGATGCTGTATAGATGGAGAAGTCTTGAGGATACTGTAGGAATAAGACTGAAAACCAGAGGCAGGAGGCTTAAGTCCAAATCCTGAGAACACCAGAGAACTCCTGACTCCAGGAAATATTAATCAAGAGGAGCTCAACAAACGCCTCCATCCCTAAACTGAAACCAAGCAGCAACCAAGGGCCAACAAGCTCCAGAGCAAGACATACCATACAAATTCTGCAGCAACACAGGAACACAGCCCTGAGCTTGAATATACAGGCTGCCCAAAGGTACTCCAAACCCATTGACATCTCATAACTCATTGCTGGACACTTCATTGCACTCCAGAGAGAAGAAATCCAGCTCCACCCACCAGAACAATGACACAAGCTTCCCTAACCAGGAAACCTTGACAAGCCACCAGTCCAACCCCACCCACAGTGAAGAAACTCCACAATAAAGAGAACTCCACAAACTGCCAGAATACGGAAAGGCCACCCCAAACACAGCAATATAAACAAAATGAAAAGATGGAGAAATACCCAGCAGGTAAAGGAATGGGATAAATGCCCACCAAACCAAACAAAAGAGGAAGAGATAGGGAAACTACCTGATAAAGAATTCCGAATAATGATAGTGAAAATGATCCAAAATCTTGAAAAAAAAAATGGAGTTACAGATAAATAGCCTGGAGACAAGAATTGAGAAGATGCAAGAAAGGTTTAACAAGGACCTAGAAGAAATAAAAAAGTCAATATATACTGAATAATGCAATAAATGAGATCAAAAACACTCTGGAGGGGACCAACAGTAGAATAACGGAGGCAGAAGATAGGATAAGTGAGGTAGAAGATAGAATGGTAGAAATAAATGAAACAGTGAGGAAAAAAGAAAAACGAATTAAAAGAAATGAGGACAACCTCAGAGACTTCTGGGACAATGGTAAACGCCCCAACATTAGAATCATAGGAGTCCCAGAAGAAGAAGACAAAAAGAAAGACCATGAGAAAATACTTGAGGAGATAATAGTTGAAAACTTCCCTAAAATGGGGAAGGAAATAATCACCCAAGTCCAAGAAACACAGAGAGTCCCAAACAGGATAAACCCAAGGTGAAACACCCCAAGACACATATTAATCAAATTAACAAAGATCAAACACAAGGAACAAATATTAAAAGCAGCAAGGGGAAAAAAAAAATAAACAAATAACAAGGGACACATACAGACTGAAAGTGAAGGGCTAGAAAAAGATGTTCCAGGCAAATAGAGACCAAAAGAAAGCAGGAGTAGCAAATCTCATATCCAATAAAATAGACTTTAAAATAAAGGCTATGAAAAGAGACAGAGAAGGACACTACATAATGATCAAAGGACCAATCCAAGAAGAACATATAACAATTATAAATATATGTACCCAACATAGGAGCACCACAATATGTAAGACAAATGCTAACAAGTATGAAAAGGGAAATTAATAATAACACAATAATAGTGGGAGACTTCAATACGTCACTCACACCTACGGACAGATCAACTAAACAGAAAATTAAGAAGGAAACACAAACTTTAAATGATACAATAGAAAAGTTAGACCTAATTGATATCTATAGGATATGTCACCCCAAAACAATAAATTTCACCTTTATCTCAAGCACACACGGAAGATTTTCCACAATAGATCACATCCTGGGCCATAAATCTAGCCTTGGTAAATTAAAAAAAAAAAAAAAAAATTGAAATCATTCCAAGCATCCTTTCTGACCACAATGCAGTAACATTAGATCTCAATTACAGGAGAAAAACTATTAAAAATTCCAACATATGGAGGCTGAACAACATGCTGCTGAATAACCAACAAATCACAGAATAAATCAAAAAAGAAATAAAAATATGCATAGAAACGAATGAAAATGAAAACACGACAACCCAAAACCTGTGGGACACTGTAAAAACAGTGCTAAGGGAAAGGTTCATAGCAATACAAGCATACCTCAAGAAACAACAACAAAAAAAAAGTCAAATAAATAACCTAACTCTACACCTAAAGCAACTAGAAAAGGAAGAAATGAAGAATCCCTGGGTTAGTAGAAGGAAAGAAATCTTAAAAATTATGGCAGAAATAAATGCAAAAGAAACAAAAGAGATCATAGCAAAAATCAACAAAGCCAAACCTGGTTCTTTGAGACGATACATAAAACTGACAAACCATTAGTCAGACTCATCAAGAAACAAAGGGAGAAGAATCAAATCAACAAAATTAGAAATGCAAATGGAGAGATCACAGCAGACAACACAGAAATACAAAGGATCATAAGAGACTACTATCAGCAACTATATGCCAATAAAATGGACAATATGGACGAAATGGACAGATTCTTAGAAAAGTACAACTTTCTGAAACTGAACCAGGAAGAAATAGAAAATCTTAAAAGACACATCACAAGCACGGAAATTGAAACTGTAATCAGAAATCTTCCAGCAAACAAAAGCCCAGGTCTAGACGGCTTCACAGCTGAATTCTAACAAAAATTTAAAAAAGAGCTAACACCTATCCTACTCAAGCTCTTCCAGAAAATTGCAGAGTAAGGTAAACTTCCAAACTCATTCTATGAGGCCATCATCACCCTAATACCAAAACCTGACAAAGATGCCACAAAAAAAGAAAACTTCAGGCCAATATCACTGATGAATATAGATGCAAAAATCTTTAACAAAATTCAGGCAAACAGAATCCAACAACACATTAAAAAGATCATACATCATGATCAAGTGGGCTTTATCCCAGGGATGCAAGAATTCTTCAATATCTGCAAATCAATCAATATAATACACCATATTAACAAATTGAAAAATAAAAGCATATGATTACCTCAATAGACGCAGAGAAAGACTTTGACAAAATTCAACATCCATTTATGATAATAATAATAAAAAAACAACCCTCCAGAAAGCAGGAATAGAAGAAACATATTTCAACATACTAAAAGCTATATATGACAAACCAACAGCAAACACTATCCTCAATGGTGAAAAAATGAAAGCATTTCCCCTAAAGTCAGGAACAAGACAAGGGTGCCCACACTCAGCACTACTATTCAACATAGTTTTGGAAGTTTTGGCCACCGCAATCAGAGCTGAAAAAGAAATAAAAAGAACGCATTTTGGAAAAGAAGAAGTAAAACTCTCACTGTTTGCAGACAACATGATCTTCTACATAGAAAACCCTAAATAAAAAGACGCTTACTCCTTAGAAGGAAAGTTATGACCAATCTAGATATCATATTCAAAAGCAGAGACATTACTTTGCCAACAAAGGTCCGTCTAGTCAAGGCTATGGTTTTTCCAGTAGTCATATATGGATGTGACAGTTGGACTGTGAAGAAAGCTGAGTGCCAAAGAATTGATGCTTTTGAACTGTGATGTTGGAGAAGACTCTTGAGAGTCCCTTGGACTGCAAGGAGATCCAACCAGTCCATTCTGAAGGAGATCAGCCCTGGGTGTTCTTTGGAAGGACTGATGCTAAAGCTGAAACTCCAGTACTTTGGCCACCTCATGCGAAGAGTTGACTCATTGGAAAAGACTCTGATGCTGGGAGGGATTTGGGGCAGGAGGAGAAGGGGACGATAGAGGATGAGATGGCTGGATGGCATCACCGACTCAATGGATGTGAGTTTGAGTGAACTCCGGGAGTTGGTGATGGACAGGGAGGCCTGGCATGCTGCGGTTCATGGGGTCGCAAAGAGTTGGACACGACTGAGCAACTGAACTGAACTGAACTGAAAGACTCCACCAGAAAATTGCTAGAGCTAATCAATGAATATAGTAAAGTTGCAGGATATAACATCAACACAGAGAAATCCTTTGCATTCCTATACACTAACAATGAGAAAACAGAAAGAGAAATTAAGGAAACAATTTCATTCACTGTTGCAAGGAAAAAAGACTAAAATACTCAAGAATATATTACCTAAAGAAACAAAAGTCCTATATATAGAAAACTATGAAACACTGGTGAAATAAATCAAAGAGGATACTAATAGATGGAGAAATATACCGTGTTCATGGTTTGGAAGAATCAATATAGTGAAAATGAGTATACTCCCGAAAGCAATCTATAGATTCAATGCAATCCTTATCAAGCTACCAATGGTATTTTTCACAGAGCTAGAACAAATAATTTCACAATTTGTATGGAAATACAAGACTTCCCTGGTGACTCAGACAGTAAAGCGTCTGTCTACAATGCAGGAGACCCATGTTCGATCCCTGGGTTGGGAAGATCCCCTGGAGAAGGAAATGGCAATCCACTCCAGTACTATTGCCTGGAAAATCCCATGGACAGAGGAGCCTGGTAGGCTACAGTCCATGGGGTCACAAAGAGTCGAATTTGTATGGAAATACAAAAAACCTCACATAGCCAAAGTGATCTTGAGAAACAAGAATGCAACTGGAGGAATCAACTTGCTTGACTTCAGGCTCTACTACAAAGCCACAGTCATCAAGACAGTATGGTACTGGCACAAAGACAGAAATATAGATCAACGGAACAAAATAGAAAGCCCAGAGATAAATCCATGCACCTATGGACACCTTATCTTTGACAAAAGAGGCAAGAATATACAATGGAGAAAAGATAATCTCTTTAACAAATGGTGCTGGGAAAACTTGGCAATGACTTTTAAAAGAATGAAACTAGACCACTTTCTCACATCATACACAGTAGTAAACTCAAGATGGATTAAAGATCTAAATGTAAGACCAGAAACTATAAAACTCCTAGAGGAGAACGTAGGCAAAACACTCTCTGATATAAATCACAGCAGGATCCTCTATGACCCACGTCCCAGAATATTGGAAATAAAAGCAAAAATAAAAAAATGGGACCTAATTAAAATTAAAAGCTTCTGCACAACAAAGGAAACTATAAGCAAGGTAAAAAGACAGACTTCAGAATGGGAGAAAATAATAGCAAATGACTCTGTGCAACCCCATAGACGGCAGCCCACCAGGCTCCCCCGTCCCTGGGATTCTCCAGGCAAGAACACTAGAGTGGGTTGCCATTTCCTTCTCCAAATAGCAAATGAAACAACTGACAAAGAATTAATCTAAAAAATATACAAGGAAGTCTGCAATTCCAGAAAAATAAACGACCCAATCAAAAAATGGGCCAACGATCTAAACAGAAATTTCTCCAAAGAAGAGATACAGATGGCTAACAAACACATGAAAAGATGCTCAACATTACTCATTATCAGAGAAATGCAAATCAAAACCACAATGAAGTACCATTTCAGGCCAGTCAGAATGGCTGCTATCCAAAAGCCTACAAGCAATAAATGCTGGAGAGGGTGTGGAGAAAAGGGAACCCTCTTACACTGTTGGTGAGAATGCAAACTAGTACAACCACTATGGAGAATAGTGTGGAGATGCCTTAAAAATCTGGAACTAGAACTGTCATACAACCCAGCAATCCCACTGCTGGGCATACACACCGAGGAAACCAGAATTGAAGGAGACACATGTACCCCAATGTTCATCACAGCACTGTTTATAATAGCCAGGACATGGAAGTAACCTAGATGTCCATCAGCAGGCGAATTAAGAAAGCTGTGGTACATATACACAATGGAGTACTACTCAGCCATTAAAAAGAATACATTTGAATCAGTTCTAATGAGGTAGATGAAACTGGAGCCTATTATACAGATGAAGTAAGTCAGAAATAAAAACACCAATACAGCATAATAACACATATATATGGAATTTAGAAAAATGGTAAGGATAACCCTGTATGTGAGACAGCAAAAGAGACACAGATGTATAGAACAGTCTTTTGAACTCTGTGGGAGAGGGCAAAGGTGATATGATTTGGGAGAATGGCATTGAAACATGTGTATTATCATACGTGAAACCAGTCGCCAGTCCAGGTTCGATGCATAATACAGGATGCTCGGGGCTGGTGCACTGGGATGACCCAGAGGGATGGGATGGGGAGGGAGGTGGGGGGGGTGTTCAGGATGGAGAACACATGTACATCTGTGACGGATTCATGTCAATGTATGGCAAAACCAGTACAATATTGTAAAGTAATTAGCATCTAATTAAAATAAATAAATTTGTATTAAAAGAGAGAAAAAAATAAAAAGCAGAGACATTACTCCCCCAACAAAGGTCCATATAGTCATAGCTATGGTTTTCCAGTAGTCATGTATGGATTTGAGAGTTGGTCCATAAAGGAAGCTGAGTCCTGAAGAGTTGATGCTTTTGAACTGTGATGTTGGAGAAGATTCTTGAGAGTCCCTTGGACTGCCAGGAGATCCAACCAGTCATCCTAAAATAACTCAGTCCTGAATATTCATTGGATGATGCTAAAGACTGATGCTAAAGCTGAAACTCCAATACTTTGGCCACCTGATGTGAAGATCTGACTCATTTGAAAAGACCCTTGATTCTGGGAAAGATTGAAGGCAGAAGAACAGGGGATGACAGAGGATGAAATGGTTGGATAGCATCACAGACTCAATGGACGTGAATATGAGTAAACTCCTCTGGAAGATGGTTATGGACAGGGAGGTCTGGCATGCTGCAGTCTATGGGTTCACAAAGAATTGGACACAACTAAGCGTGAACTGAACTGATGATATTTATCTTTGTCATTATGACTTACTTCACTCAGTATGACAATCTCTGGGTCCATCCATTTTGTCTCCAATGGCATTGTTTCATTCTTTTTATGACCCAGTAATATTCTTCTGTTGATGGACATTTAGGTTGCTTCCACGTCCTAGCTTTTGTAAATAGGGCTACAATAAACATCGGGGTGCATGTATTTTGTTATTATTGTTGCTATATAATTGCTTTGCAATGTTCTCTTAGTTTCTGCTGTACAATGAAGTGAATCAGCTATATATATACACTTATATCCATACCTCTTGAACTTCCCTTCCACTCCCCCATTCCACTCACCTAGGTCATCACGGAGTACTGAGCTCCTGTACTTTATAGTAGTTTCCCACTAACTGTTTTACACATAGTAGTGTATATATGTCAATTTTAATCCCCCAATTTGTTCTACCCTCCCCTTCCCCTTTGTGTCCACATGTCCATTCTCTACATTTGCTTGGCTGTTCTTGCCCTGGAAATAGGTTCATCTGTACCATTTTTCTAGACTCCACATATATACCTTAATATATGATATTTGTTTTTCTCTTTCTGACTTACTTCAGCCTGGATGACAGACTCTAGTTCATCCACGTCTCTACACATGATCCAATTTCATTCTTATTATGGCTAATATTCCTTTGTATATATGTACCACATCTTCTTTATCCATTCATCTGACAGTGCGCATTTAGGTCCCTTCTATGTCCTGCCTATTGTAAATAGTGCTACAATGAACATTGGGGGTATATGTGTCATTTTGAATCATGGTTTTCTCCTGGTATATGCCTAATAGTGGGATTTCTGGGTCATATGTCAGTTCTATTTTTAGTTTTTTAGGGAAACCTCCATATGGTTCCCAGTAGTGGCTGTGTCAGTTTACATTCCCACCAACAGTGTAGGAGAGTTCTTTTTCCCTACACCCTCTCCAGCACTTATTGTTTGTAGATTTTTTGATGATGGCCATTCTGACTGGTGTTACGTGATACTTCATTGTAGTTTTTATTTGCATTTCTCTAATAATGAGTGATGGTGAGCATTTTTCTTGTGCTATTTGGTCACCTGTTTGTCTTCTTTGGAGAAATGTCTATTTAGATCTGGGCTTCCCAAGTGGCTCAGTAGTAAACAACCCACCTGCAATACAGTAGCCAGAAGAGATGTATGCTTGATCCCTAGGTAGGAAAGATTACCTGGATGAGGAAATGGCAACCCACTTAAGTATTCTTGGCAGGTTAATCCCATGGACAGAGGAGTTTGATGGGCTACATTCCATAAGGTCACAAAGATTGGATATGAATGACCGAAGTGACTGAGCATTCACAGATGCACTATTTCTAGCTCCTGCTTATTTTCTGATTGAGTTTTTTTTTTTTTTTTTAATATTGAGCTGCATGAGCTGTTTGTATATTTTGGAGATTAATCCTTTGCCAGTTGCTTCGTTTGCCAATATTTTCTCTCATTCTGAGGGTTCTTTTTGTTTTGTTTATGGCTTCCTTTGCTGTGCAAAAGCTTTTAAGTTTAATTAGGTCCCATTTTTTTTTTAATTTTTGTTTTTATTTCCACTAATCTAGGGGATGGATCAAAGAGGATCTTGCTGTGATTTATGTCAAGGAGTGTACTGCCTATGTTTTCTTCTAAGAGGTATAAACCTCTGCAGTTTATGCCCTTACATTTAAGTTTTAACCATTTTGAGTTTATTTTTCCATATGTTATTAGGGAGTGTTCTAGTTTCATTTTTTAACATGTGCCTGTTTGGTTTTCTGAGCACCACTTATTGAAGAGGCTGTTTTTTCTCCATTGTATATTCTTGCCTCCTTTGTCATAGATTAGGTGATCATAGGTTCATGGGTATATCTCTGGGCTTTCTATCCTGATCCATTGACCTATATTTCTGTTTTTGTGCCAGTACCATACTGTTTTCATGACTGTAGCTTTATAATATAGTCTGAAGTCAGGGAACTTGATCCTTCCAGCACCGTTTTTCTTCTTCAAAATTGCTTTTGTGATCTTTTGTGTTTCCATATAAATGCAATCCCTATCAAATTATCAGTGGTAATTTCCACAGAATTAAAGCCTATATGGTTTGTGGCCCTTTTACTTTTTATACTCCTGAACTGTGTATTATTTTTTTCCCCAATGTATCTCTCAGTCCTGAACCTCTTTCCATGTTCCTATCAAAATGAGCCTTTTATTTCTCTCATTCCTCCAGAAATGAAGCAGATAAAGAAAATGATATACTCTCAATTGTTAATGTCTGCTTATGAAATGCTAGTCTGCAGCATAAAATTACCTGTGTTGCCTGGAAAGATTCCAATGCCCCTTGACAGATACACTGAATTAGAAGCTCTTAAGGTAGAGTCTAGAAATGTGTGCTTTACCAGATTTCCCAGATGTTTCTACATGCCTGTTTAAAAACCTCTGTGAATACATTCATGAAATAATGACTGTCACAGAGGCTTCTAGAAAAAGCAGTGATGTAAAACAAAGGAGTAATTCTCAGATGGTAATATTTGGTATATAGTGGCGAGCTGCTAGAGACGATGTTCTCTGAGAGGGAATGTCACTGAAATGATATTTCTTGAGTTGCTTGTAATTCCTATTATGGATAGTACCTGGGTACTTTTCTGCCTTTTTGAGCTATTAGACTATTTAGTCTCTTCTTCCCTGATTCCTCTTGCTCCCACTCAGAAGACGCTTAAGCCAGAGATGTTCTCTCTCTTTCTACTATTTTCCTACCATTTCACTAGGGTATAGATAGTGACAAGATCCATATTTGCTCTCTTGTTCTGCCAGAGACCTCACAATACAAAATTAAGAACCACAATACTCATTCTGTAGAACTCACAAAAATTGTTACTATATTTATTAGATCTTTTTGCTTCCCAAAGTCCCTCCCTCATGCCACAATTACTGTGAGGTAAATATCATTATCATAGTTGTTTTAATTAAAGAAATGCAAGTTTAAAAACCAGTGGGTCAGTGGTAGAACATGGAAAGTTAAGAGAATTCCTAATTCCATGCCTTTCATAACTGCCAAAAACTTTATTACAAATTAAACAATAATTTTTATATTCCCAGTGCAATATTGATTTCAATTACTAGTGTAAATAAAAATTCCAAATATTGGAAAACATATCTAAATCACTGCAGTTTTATAATAATTTAATGAGTCTTTATCCCAATTTTAGATTTTTCAAGTTATTGTAGTTTCCATAGGTTGCTTATGTTTTTTTAATTCTTCTTTTCAGTTCCTTTGCTTCTTCAAATACTATATTTTTCAAACTATTTATTAGCATTAAAACTAACACAAAGAAGAAGGTCACTTTTGATTGAAGAGCTTGTTTTAAATGACATTATTGTTGATTCAGAATCTATTCACATATTGAGTTATTTCAAAGCCACATCACTTCAGTAACTATAATAGAAAATTGATCTCAATGAGAAATAAGACTCAGAACCTAAAGTGTAATCCTTAATTTTCAAATTGTTTATTGATTGTAACAAGTAAATAGAGATTCAAGTCTTTCACTCTATGTTGTCTTTATTGTGTCACTTATAATGTAAATAGAGCTATAGAATGTTGTAATAAGAGTAATGACTTGGAAAAAGCTTACATGCTTACATTTTACAGTAAACTAGAGATCCATCAAGAATTTAAGAGGTCTAACTATTTCATTGTACCCTGTCTCCAGATCAACCACAAGAGTGATAGAAAGAAGTCTTGCTTACCTTATATAAAAATACAGTTCTGGGAAAAAAAAAAAAAAAAACTATTTTGTCTCAGAGTAAGATAACATAAATTTTTCTACATACCCACTATCTAATAATGCCATTATGTCATGACTAGCAAAACTATAATACATTGAAAGGACAGTTTCCTACCCAATTCATCCACAGAATTTCTCTTACATTTTCTATTTTTTTTTTTATAACAAAATAGTCATAACTTAGATATCATCACAATTGATCAGTCATCACTGGTAAACCTTATCAGAAAGGTTTTATGGGAAAGGAAGGAAAAGTAAACAAGCAAGGAAAGGCTGAACTTTCTGCAAAATTTTGTCTTTTAATACCTCTAAATAACATATTTAATGCTGATCATTTACACGCAAAAGAAACTATCTGCAGGCTATGTCAGGGATTGTAATTTATTTACTAATTCTACTACTATACTATTACTACTACTGCTATACACACACACACACACACACACACACACACACACACAGTGCTATTTTGCAGCCCAGTGAGAATGAAAGGGGAAGATTCTTTTCAATCCATATTAGCACATATTTTCCAACTTCAGGGGACACACACTAAAAACTGAAACTGTGATAAAAATTAAAGAAAATAAAAACAAATTTGATAGAATCATTTTAATTTGCATTGGTAGTTCATTTGTTCATGTTACAAATTACACTCCAGAACTTAAGTTCTGAGAAAAATCATACAGTAAGGCTGCTAATCCTCTCCCAAATCTCAAACTGAAGAAGCCAAAGCCAGTTGCTAACAATGCAGGGTATGAATGCACCCCATCTTCACTCTTATTTTCGCATCTCTGTTTTGCCATGGTGCCCTTCTCTACTCATTTGTTTTGCAACCTGAAGTGGGCCTAAGTACACTCAATGAATAGTCCCTTTGCAGAACCCTTGGTACTGCTTAGTTTCATATCTTTAAGCAGGGAAGCTAGGTAGAGGGAAGATCAGTATATTTACACTTCAGAAACCCTGGATTTGAAGGCTGGTTTGGTTTTAAAATTTACTCTTCATTTTTATATAGAGTTCAATTTTTCTCCTCTATAAATAGATGGTTTAGATAATTGCTACATTTCCTTTGACTCTTAACATTCTATGATTCACAAGTGTCTGCCTCATTTTCTTTCTGTGGGTTAATTTTGATTTTTCCCTTTTTCTCCTTTTCATAAATGGCTAGATTAAATATTAAGATATTGAGAATTGAAAGCTCACTTAGTTGCTTAATTATGAACTAAAGACGGTTCATAGGATGGTTCTTTGATGGCTTAGGAGTAAAGAATCCGCCTCCAATGCAGGAGATACTGGTTTAATCCCTGGTTCGGGAAGATCCCCTGAAGAAGCAAATGACAACCCACTCCAGTTTTCTTGCCTGCAAAATCCCATGGACAGAGGAACCTGGTGGGCTACAGTCCATAGTCACAGAGGGTCAGACACGACTGACCATGAGCATGTACTCATGCATGCAAGAAGGGTTCTAGTCTGAATCAATAAATGCAAAACAGACAACTACTCTGCAGAGTAAAATAATACCATCACCACAGTAAATACAGTAATAGTGATGACCTTTAATTCTTAGAGGCTCTTGATTACATAGCTCACAAAACCAACACACACACATAACATACATATACACATTTACTCACAAGCATGAATTACAACAGTAAACATGTGTAAGGAGAAAATATTTCTTAGAGAGCAAATGAATAAATACTTGACACATGTTATACTAGAATGTCCCAGGATAACACTCATCCAATCTACTTTTTACTCCTTGTTGGGATACAGTTGTGGTTTTAAGGACAAGTGGTAACAGTGGCCAGTTACAGTGGTCAATTTAAGGGACATCCCAAGTATCTTTGTGTTGATGATGGTGATGGTGGTGACACCAACTTCCATTTATTGAACAAGCATTATGTCCTAGACAATATTACTATACCAACTCAATGGAAATATCCTCATTTTACAGATAAGGAAACTGAAGCTCAAGAAGACCAAATAAACTTACTGAAGGTGATAAAGCTATTAAGTGACTCTGATATTACTGCAGTTCTGGGGGGGGGGTGTAATGTGTTATTTCTGGTTCATATCTAAGACTCAGAGTGGGGGATGCACAGGAATATAAGATACCCAATCTTTTCTCAGGAATCTTCCCCATGACACTAATTTTTCTCTCTCAATAGCCTTTACATTAATGAAGTTCATCTATTTTCTTGAGAGTTTTTAGGTAAAGTCTGCATGAACTTTTTCAATCCATCTTTCTCTCTTATCACTTTTTTTGTTTCTTTGACTGTGTCACTCTGTCAACATGTTTCTGTGTCTCTCCTAGAGGGCTCCTTTCTCTCTCTCTTTCCATATTTCTCTCTAGTGAGAGAGAAAATAAAATCACTAGGCTGAAAAGATACATAACTATAGAACCTAACACTACACTAGCTATAAACTCAGTGGGAAACATCTATGGACATGCAGCTGTGTACAACTTGCTTTCCATTGGCTGTTTAAAACTCATAAATGTGAAGAGTAAAATGGTGGCTGCCAGGGGTTAGAGATGAGAGAAATTTTAGCCATAGTACAGTATTTCAATTATGAAGGATGAATAAGTTTAGAGAGCTAGTGTACAGCTTGGTGACTACCCTTAATAATATGGTATTGTATACTTCAAATTTGCTATGAGAGTAGATCTTAAACTTCCTCACCTCCCAAAAACATAACAGTGTGAGGCAATTGATATGTTAATTAAGTTTACTCAGGTAATCATTTGACATTATATACATGAATACACAGTGTATACCAAAATATCACATCTTACACCTTAGATGTACACAATTTTAATTTGTCAATCATACCTCAGCAAATCTGGGGAGGGGAATAAAAAGAAAGAAACAAAACTGAGCAGCAACCTGAAAAAAAAAGAGCTATCAAGACATGCAAAGGTCTGAGTGGAGAGTTTGAACAACATAAAGGAAGGCAAATACAAAGGATTTAAATCAGAAAATGAGTTTTTGTGCTCTTAGAACAGTATGAATGCCATGGTCTTTGGAGAAGAGTGAGTTCGGGGGTGGCGGTGATGAGAAATAGGTCAGAAAGTTTAAATAATGTAGAGTCTTGTAAGTCATGGTAGATGACTTTCAAATTTATTCTTAGTGCAGTGGGAAGCCATTGGAGTATACAAAGAAGGAGAGAGGCCTGACATGGTGTGTGTTTTAAAAAGATTATTCTAATTGCTAAGTAGTGAATAGAATGTAGGTGGTCAAGAATAGAAGCAAAGAGACCCATGAAGGGATACTTAAAGTATGTAGGCAAGACTAAGCAAGAGTTGATACTGGCTTGGACTATCCATAGCAGTGGAGGTGGTGAAAAGTGATTTTGGATAAATCATAAGTGATTTTGGATAAATTTTGAAGGTAAAACTGACATGTCTTGTTGGTGGATTAGGTTAGGCTAAGGATATGAAGAAATAACAGTGTCAAAAATGACTCCTAGATTTTTAGCTTTAGCAGTGACATTTATTGAGACAAGAAGTACTGGGAGAGAAGCCAGTTTGAGATGGGGGAAATTGAAAGCTCTATTTAGCCATACTTAAGTTTCAGTTGCCTCCAAGCAGAGCTTTCATAGGCATTTAGATATATGAGTCTTGGGGAAAGAGGATGAGGCCATAGATGGATATGTATTAATTAAGCAACCACTTTTTGATAAACTCTAGATTAAGAACCATGAGGCACATACTAAAATGTAAAAATAAAAAGCACTGCTAATCAGGAAACATGGAGTAGAATTCACACCATACAACATATATCTACAGGACAACCTTTGAAATATTTACAAATATAGGTTTGTATATTTAATACAAATATAAATACTAATATAAATTAACATATTTACCAAGGGGGTTTAAAAAAAAAAAAAAAGAACATTTATTTGAACACAAGATGGGGCTAATGCAGAGTTTCCTGAAAGATCTGGGAAAGTAGGATTGATGAAAAGGCATGATTTGTTTTCTTCTTGATGAAGATCTTTTAGCTGGGATTGTATTCTGTAGATTTAATTTAAATATTTGCCATTTCATATTTTTAAGATTACAAAAAGGGAGTAAATAGTACATTTAGTTTCTTAGTTGTTTTTAATGTACTTGCCAATCTGCTTTCATTATTTTTGTTAGAAGGAAAAAATAAAAAAACAGGTAGTTTATGTACTCTTATTGCAATTACCCAGATTCACAATAAACTAACCCAGGAAACTGGAAAAATAAAGCCTGTCACTCATTCAGTCAAATACATGAGATCATAGAACTGAATGAGAAGTGTGGCTAGAGTAAGAGGTTGGGAACTATACCAATTAGATGGAGCATGCTTTACATTATGCACTGTTGCACACTTAATAGTGGCTTCAGTTGCAATTTAACTGATTCCTATGAGTATCAAAATCTCCCCTTTAAGTTTATTTCCATCCTCCTTCACTCATACCATTGTGCAGGCAAGTATGGACATATATAAAGATATCTATAGCTCACACAACAAAAATAAGAATAAAGATTACTAGAGCAGTCTCTTTAATAAATGATATTGAGAAAACTGGACAGCCACATGCAAAAGAATGAAATTTGACCACCATCTTATATCATACACAAAAATTAATTCAAAATGGATTAAAGACTTGAATGTAAGACTTGAAACCATAAAATTCCTGGAAGAAAACATAGGTGGTAATCTCATTGACATTGGTTTGAACAGTGTTTTGTGCATCTGACTCCAAAAGAAAGGGAAACAAAAGCAAAAATAAGCAAATGAGACTACATAAAACTAAAAAGCTTCTGCACAACAAAGAAAACCATCATCAGAATGGAAGGGCAACCCACTTAATGGAATAAAATATTTGCAAATAATATATCTGAAAAGAAGTTAGTATCCAAAATATGTAAAGAACTCAACTCAATAAAAAAAAACAAACAATGCAATTAAAAAGTAAGCAGTGGAGCTAAGTAGATATTTTTTCAAAGAAGACATACAGAAAGCCAATAGGCACATGAAAAGATGTTTAGCATCACTATCAGGGAAATGCAAACCAAAACCATGAAATATCACCTCACACTTGTTAGAATGGACATTATCCAAAAGAAAGAGAATAACAAAAGTTGAAGATGTGGAGAAATGGAACTTTAGTGAGCCATTATTGGGACTGTAAATTGGTACATCCACTATGAAAAACAGTGTGGAGCTTCCTCAAACAACTAAGAATAGAACTACTATATGACTCAGGTATTCCACTTCTGGATATTTATCTGACACGAATTCAAAAGATATTAATACATGCACCCTTATGTTCATTGTAGCATTATTTACAATATACAAGATATGTACAATGTATGTGTCCATTGATGAATGAATGGATATAGATGATTGGTATATATATATCTGTATATATTTTTATATATGTATATGTATATATATATATATAATACAACTGAATATCCCTGTCATAAAATCATAAAATATCACTGTCATAAAAAAAGAATAAAATCTTGCCAGTTATGACAAAGTAGATGGACTTTAGGACTTCTCAAGTGGCTCAGTGGTAAAGAAGCTGCCTGCCAATGCAGGAGACTTGGGTTTGATCCCTGAGTCGGGAAGATCCCCTGGAGGAGGGTATGGCAATCCACTCCAGTACTCTTGCCTGGGAAATCCCATGGACAGAGGAGCCTGGTGGGCTACAGTTCATGAGGTCACAAAAAGAAAGAGTCAGACACGACTTAGCGGCTAAAGAAAAACAACAAAACAAGATGGACTTTGAGGCTATTTTGTTAAGTGAAATAAATCAGACAGAGAAAGGTAAATACCATATGATTTCACTGATGTATGAATAATCTAAAAACCAAAATGAGCAAACAAAGCAAAATAAAAACAAACTCAAAGATACAAAGAACAGATTGGTGGTTACATGAGGCAAAAGGGATGGGATGAGTGAAATGGATGAAAGGGGTCAACTGCATGGTGATGGGTGGCAACTAGACCTTTGGTGGCTTGGTGATCATTTTGGGTGTATACAAATGTTGAATTATGATAGTGTACACCTAAAACTTATATAATGTTATATACAAGTTAAATTTTAAAAAGTATACTAAAAAGTGTTTTAGCATGTTGAATTGTAAACATTTAACCTCTTGAGATTTATAGATGACTGAGAGTAACAGATAAATTCCAAGAGATCAAAGTTAGAAAGGATATCTTAGTACCTCAGTACCAAGGTGAAGGTGAATGTGAAGTCGTTCAGTCATGTCCAACTCTTCGCGACCCCATGGACTGTAGCCTACCAGGCTTCTCTGTCCATGGGATTCTCTAGGCAAGAATACTGGAGTGGGTTACTGCCGGGAGCCGGCATATTGCATATTGAGTGCATATTGCATATTGAGTGCAGCACTTTCCACAGCATCATCTTTCAGGATCTGGAATAGCTCAACTAGAATTCTATCACTGCTGGGAGCCAGTGTGAGGCACTCTGCCCGTGGCAAAGGTCATGAGAAAGGAGGCTCGGCATACGCAAAGGCAGGATCGAGCCTCAGGAGTCCCCCTGGAAATTCTCGAGCATCTACCCCCAAAACCAGAGTCTGCCTACTTTCTGCTTTGTGCTTTCACCTACACCTCTGACTTTACAGGGGGCTGTCCCCCACTACCTCTCTCTGAAAAAAGAGTTAGCTTACAGCTCCAGTTAATAATTCCTGGGTGTGACAGTGTTTAACCTACAAACTCCTTTGGAAATCCTCTAGCCTGCCTGAATAGGTTTTTCCGGCCACATGTGATTGTTCAGAGCCTCCCAACTGTGAGAGGCAGGAGATGTTCTAAACTGTCTAAACACAGATTCTTTTGAGTAGTTAAAAGATTGATTAGAAATTATATTGGTGAAGGGTTTTTCACTTATTGGGCCAATGTTTGCTGCTAAGTCTCCATACTCCTTACCTACTGTGTCCTTGGCAGTGTATTGATTGATATAATGGGTGTATAGAAATGTAAGTAGTAGCCTCAATGTTTGTAACGTTGGACCCTTGAGTTAATTATTTTCTTGATTGAGCTCACCTCACCTTTGCCCTATAGGAATGCAGCTTTGTCCAATGCTTTTTTGGAGGCTGGTGCCTGACTTTGGAATAATCACCTTTAGAGAAAGATAAGTTTCTTAAAATGTTAACAGGCCTCCTGGCCAGAAGATGATGTAATTCACCTGAACTTTTGCATATGATAAGTTTGAAAGCCTGGCTTTGATTAGGACCAGGAACTGCTGTCCTTGCATGACTCCACCCCTGCCCCCATTATCCTCTATGCACAACTTAAGGTATAAAAACTACTTTGGAAAATAAAGTGCGGGCCTTGTTCACTGAAACTTGGTCTCCCCATGTCGCTCTCTCTCTCAAATTCTGGCTGAGTCTCCATCTGGAGCGCGGAACCCACCATGCTTGCTAATTATGCCTGGGCTTCTAAGATCCGACCGGGGAGGCCTCAGTGTCTCCTCTCCTTTGGGAGAACGGAAGGAGGCCTGCGGCCTATGTAAGTGGTGCAAACTTCTTGTCTTGAAGTTTTATTGGTCTCCCGCGCAAACCAAGCTACTCAGCCTCTTTTCTCCACTGAATTTTCCTACTGAGCTATCCTCATTCTATTACTCTTTATATCTTTAATTAATATCTAATTGAAGCTATTGTATCCTTACCCTCGCCGACGCTGTCCCCGCTTCGAATACCCTGGATCAGCCGGGGCTGGACTCCTGCAGGTTACCTTTTCCTTCTCCAGGGGATCTTCCCGACCCAGGGATGAAACCCAGGTCTCCCGCATTGGAGGCAGACGCTTTAATCTCTGAGCCACCAGGGAAGCCCTGATGGCTTCTGTACCAAAGTTGTTTTTTTTTTTTTTTTTTTTTATTTTTTACCTTTGAGGGAAGGGTGGAAAGGGGTGGAAATAAAGACTAAAGGCTTAGAAAACATTAGCTTAACACCAGGCACTCCAATCTGTTCTTTTGGCAATCACTATAAATCAGTAGCCATGGCTTAGTCTTTAGTTGCTATCTTAACACCTGCTTTGTTTTCTGCCGCTCTCCAGGCGGTGTATTCAACTATGTTATCCTCTTGGTTCCTGGCAACTGCTTATAGTAAGGACTACATCATATTCATCTTTGTAGCTCCAGCACTTAGAACAGAGCTCTGCCTCGAGCAAGTGTTCTAGTGCTTGTTTAGACTCGTACTTTGTACCAAGAATTTTTTTTTTTTCCCTGTGTTACAAACAAAGAACAAGACAAATGAAGTCATTATCCCCGAAGAGCATAAATTCCAGACGGAGGGTGGAGCAGGGAAATGAACAACAAAATGAACATAAAATAGCTCGGTGAGTGATAAGCATTATGAGAAAAATAATGCAATGTATTGAGGTAGGGAAAGACAGAGGTTTATCATTTTAAGTAGGATAGTTAAGGAAAGGTTTCTCTGTGAGGAGATTTTAACATAAACTTGAATGAAGTAAGAGGAAGAACCCATGTCGGATTCATGTTGATGTACGGCAAAACCAATACAATGTTGTAAAGTAATTCAGTTCAGTTCAGTTCGGTCACTCAGTCATGTCCGACTCTTTGCAACCCCATGAATGGCACGACACCAGGCCTCCCTGTCATACACCAACTCCCGGAGTTCACTCAGACTCACGTCCATTCAGCAATCTCATGCTCTGTCATCCCCTTCTCCTCCTGCCCCCAATCTCTCACAGCATCAGAGTCTTTTCCAATGAGTCAACTCTTCGTATGAGGTGGCCAAAGTACAGGAGTTTCAGCTTTAGCATCATTCCTTCCAAAGAAACCTCAGGGCTGATCTCCTTCAGAATGGATTGGTTGGATCTCTGTGCAGTCCAAGGGACTCTGAAGAGTCTTCTCCAACACCACAGTTCAAAAGCATCCATTCTTCAGCACTCAGCTTTCTTCACAGTCCAGAATGGACTAGTTGGATCTCCTTGCAGTCCAAGGGACTCTCAAGAGTCTTCTCCAACACCACAGTTCAAAAGCATCAATTCTTCAGCGCTCAGCCTTCTTCACAGTCCAAATCTCACATACATACATGACCACAGGAAAAACCATAGCCTTGACTAGACGAACCTTTGTTGGCAAAGTAATGTCTCTGCTTTTGAATATGCTATCTAGGTTGGTCATAACTTTCCTTCCAAGGAGTAAGCATCTTTCAATTTCATGGCTGCAGTCGCCATCTGTAGTGATTTGGAGACCAGAAAAATAAAGTCTGACACTGTTTCCACTGTCTCCCCATCTATTTCCCATGAAGTGGTGGGACTGGATGCCATGATCTTCATTTTCTGAATGTTGAGCTTTAAGCCAACATTTTCACTCTCCACTTTCACTTTCATCTAGACGCTTTTTAGTTCCTCTTTACTTTCTGCCATAAGGGTGGTGTCATCTGCATATCTGAGGTTATTGATATTTCTCCCGGCAATCTTGATTCCAGCTTATGTTTCTTCCAGTCCAGCGTTTCTCATGATGTACTCTGCATATAAGTTAAATAAACAGGGTGACAATATACAGCCTTGACGAACTCCTTTTTCTATTTGGAACCAATCTATTGTTCCATGTCCAGTTCTAACTGTTGCTTTCTGACCTGCATACAAATTTCTCAAGAGTCAGATCAGGTGGTCTGGTATTCCCATCTCTTTCAGAAATTTCCACAGATTATTGTGATCCACACAGTCAAAGGCTTTGGCATAGTCAATAAAGCAGAAATAGACGTTTTTCTGGAACTCTCTTGCTTTTTCTCTGATCCAGCTGATGTTGGCAATTTTATCTCTGGTTCCTCTGCCTTTTCTAAAACCAGCTTGAACATCAGGAATTTCAAGGTTTACATATTGCTGAACCCTGGCTTGGAGAATTTTGAGCATTGTTTTACTAGTATTTGAGATGAGTGCAATTGTGCATTAGTTTGAGCATTCTTTGGCATTGCCTTTCTTTGGGATTGAAATGAAAACTGATCTTTTCCAGTCCTGTGGCCACTGCTGAGTTTTCCAAATTTGCTGGCATATTGAGTGCAGCACTTTCACAGCATCATCTTTCAGGATTTGGAATAGCTCAACTGGAATTCCATCACCTCCACTAGCTTTGTTCGTAGTGATGCTTTCTAAGGCCCACTTGACTTCATATTCCAGGATGTCTGGCTCTAGGTCAGTGATCACACCATCATGATTATCTGGGTCATGAAGATCTTTTTTGTACAGTTCTTCTGTGTATTTTTGCCATCTCTTCTTAATATCTTCTGCTTCTGTTAGGTCCATGCCATTTCTGTCCTTTATTGAGCTCATCTTTGCATGAAATGTTCCTTTGGTATCTCTGATTTTCTTAAAGAGATCCCTAGTCTTTTCCATTCTGTTGTTTTCCTCTATTTCTTTGCATTGATAGCTGAGGAAGGCTTTCTTATCTCTTCTTGCTATTCTTTGGAACTCTGCATTCAGGTGCTTATATATTTCCTTTTCTCCTTTGCTTTTCATTTCTCTTCTTTTCACAGCTATTTGTAAGGCCTCCCCAGACAGCCATTTTGCTTTTTTGCATTTCTTTTCTATGGCGATGGTCTTGATCCCTGTCTCCTGTACAATGTCACGAACCTCAGTCCATAGTTCATCAGGCACTCTATCTATCAGATCTAGGCCCTTAAATCTATTTCTCACTTCCACTGTATAATTATAAGGGATTTGATTTAGGCCATGCCTGAATGGTCTAGTGGTTTTCCCTACTTTCTTCAATTTAAGTCTGAATTTGGCAATAAGGAGTTCATGGTCTGAGCCACAGTCAGCTCCCGGTCTTGTTTTTGCTGACTGCTTTGCTGGAGCAGCCGTGAAGAGATACCCCATGCCCAAGATAAGAGAAACCCAAGTAATATGGTATGTGCTGCAAGAGGGCATCAGAGGGCAAACACACTGAAACCATACTCACAGGAAACTAGTCAGTCTAATCACACTAGGACCACAGCCTTGTCTAACTCAATGAAACTAAGCCATGCCCGTGGAGCAACCCAAGACAGGCGGGTCATGGTGGAGAGATCTGACAGAATGTGGTCCACTGGAGAAAGGAATGGCAAACCACTTCAGTATTCTTGCCTTGAGAACCACATGAACAGTATGAAAAGGCAAAATGATAGGATACTGAAAGAGAAACTCCCCAGGTCAGTAGGTACCCAATATGCTACTGGAGATCAGTGGAGAAATAACTGCAGAAAAAATGAAGGGATGGAGCCAAAGCAAAAACAATACCCAGCTGTGGATGTGACTGGTGATAGAAGCAAGGTCCGATGCTGTAAAGAGCAATATTGCATAGGAACCTGGAATGTCAGGTCCATGAATCAAGGCAAATTAGAAGTGGTCAAACAAGACATGGCAAGAGTGAATGTCGACATTCTAGGAATCAGCGAACTGAAATGAACTGGAATGGGTGAATTTAACTCAGATGGCCATTATATCTAATACTGCGGGCAGGAATCCCTCAGAAGAAATGGAGTGGCCATCATGGTCAATAAAAGAGTCCAAAATGCAGTACTTGGATGCAATCTCAAAAATGACAGAATGATCTCTGTTCGTTTCCAAGGCAAACCATTCAATATCACAGTAATCCAAGTCTATGCCCCAACCAGTAATGCTGAAGAAGCTGAAGTTGAATGGTTCTATGAAGACCTACAAGATCTTTTAGAACTAACACCCAAAGAAGATGTCCTTTTCATTATAGGAGACTGGAATGCAAAAGTAGGAAGTCAAGAAAAACAGCCAAATTTGGCCTTGATATACGCAATGAAGCAGGGCAAATACTAATAGCGTTTTGCCAAGAAAATGCACTGGTCATAACAAACACCCTCTTCCAACAACACAAGAGAAGACTCTATACATGGACATCACCAGATGGTCAACACTGAAAGCAGATTGATTCTATTCTTTGCAGCCAAAGATGGAGAAGCTCTATACAGTCAGCATAACCTTATTAGCATTCAAAATGAATGCAATTGTTTTGTAATTTGAACATTCCTTGGCACTGCCCCTCTTTGGGATTGGAATGAAAACTGACCTTATCTAATCTTGTGGTCACTGCTGAGTTTTCCAAAATTGCCGTCATATTGAGTGCAGCACTTTAACACTATCCACTATTGTCTTTCAGAATTTTAAATAGGGGGGGAGCAGTCCTAAGATGGCGGAGGAATAGGACAGGGAGACCACTTTCTCCCCCACAAATTCATCAATAGAACATTTGAATGCCGAGCAAATTCCACAAAAAAAAACTTCTGAATGCTGGCAGAGGACATCAGGCACCCAGAAAGGCAGCCCAATGGACAAATTCATGTCCATTGTCTTTGAAAGTATAAAAATATAAAAGATAAAAAGACACAAAAGAGTTAGGGATGGAGACCCATCCTGGAGAGGGAGTCTTAAAAGAGAAGTTTCCAAACACCAGGAAGCACTCTTTCCGGCGGGTCTGTCACGAGCCTTGGCATCTCAGAGGGCAACATAACCAGGAGGAAAAATAAATAAATATTTAAAACCCACAGATTATGTGCCTAACAGAAACTCCCAGCGAAGCAGCAGCCCAGAGGCTCGCATCCCCCACTAGCAAGTGGAGGCTGGACAGTGAGGTGTGAGCTGCATTGTTTAGGGTAAGGACCAGGCCTGAATGCCCCGAGGGCAATCTGAGGGAACTAGCTTGAGATAGCAACCTAGACTGTGGGATAGCTATCGCGTGAAAAGCCCTAACCTAAGACACCACCAGGCCCGCTCACAGAACAAAGGACTGAGCAGAGCTAGCTGGCTGAAGACTGGCCCATCCCCCACCAGAGACAGGAAGGCAAGGGCAGCCAGAGCCAGAAGGGGGCAATGTGGCCACAGAGAGGCATCCTATACCAAACTGCAAGCAGTTTGCTAACCAAGCAAACTAAGTTACTAAGCAGTTAGTAACTTCATTGCTAACCAAGGCTTCTTGGCCTTCTGGACGGTTGACATCTGCTGGGAGGGTCACAACCAGAGATCAGCTCCTCAGAAGAGACACACAGAACACCTGAGAAGGCGCTCCCATTGTACACCCAGAAAACTAAGCGGCTGTGATGGGGGAGGAGATAAGTCACAGCCTTCAACTGGGGGCAACGGTGCTTGCCAAGCACCTGGTCACCTGAGCTTCTCGGACATGGGACAGGAACAAAACACAGGCCCAACCAAATCTGCACCTTTGTGGAGTACCCGAGAATCTGAGCTTGAGCAGCTTAGACCTGGGGAGTGCATACAACCCAGGGCCAGCATCAGACAGTTCCTGGCAGAACAATCTAGAGCCTGAGCAATTGTAGACTGGGAAAGCGCACATGCTGTGAGCAGGGGCAAACCCAGTGTGGCTGAATCACTGTGAGCACACGCCGGTGATATTTGTTTGCAGTGTTCCCCCTCCCCACAGCACGACTGAACAAGTGAGCCTAAAAAAAGTGACCAACATAGACCCCCTTGTGTCAGGGCAGAAATTAGACACTGAAGAGACCAGCAAACAGAAGAAGCTAAAATAAACAGAGGGAATTGCTTTGGAAGTGACAGGTGTAATAGATTAAAACCCTATAGTTAGCACCAACTACATAGGAAGGGGCCTATAGACCTTGAGAAATACAAGCTGGACCAAGGAACTATATGAAAATGAACTGACCCCACACTGCCCACAACAGCTCCAGAGAAAGTCCTAGATATATTTTTACTATTATCATTTTTTAAATTAAAAACAAATTTATTTTAAAGTCCACTACTACTCCTTTAATTTTCAGTTTTATAACCTACTATTACCTTGCAAAAAAAAGACCCTATTTTTAAAAGCAAACTTCATAAATATATATTTTATAATTTTTGTGACTTTTTTTAATATTGCATTTTTGAGAATCTAACCTCTACTCTAGATTTTTAATCTTTGCTTTTTGGTATTTGCTATGAACTTTGTACCTTTAAGAACCCAATCTTCAGTACCCATTTTTACTTAGGAGCAAGATTATGTCAGCCACTATGGAGAACAGTGTGGAGATTCCTTAAAAAACTGGAAATAGAACTGTCATACGACCCAGCAATCCCACTGCTGGGCATACACACCAAGGAAAGCAGAATTGAAAGAGACACGTGTACCCCAATGTTCATCACAGCAATATTTATAATAGCCAGGACATGGAAGCAACGTTGACGTCCATCAGCACATGAATGGTTAAGAAAGCTGTGGTACATATACACAATGGAATATTACCCAGCCATTAAAAAGAATACATTTGAATCAGTTCTAATGAGGTGGATGAAACTGGAGCCTATTATACAGAGTGAAGTAAGCCAGAAAGAAAACACCAATATAGTATACTAATGCATATATATGGAATTTAGAAAGATGGTAATGATAATCTTGTATGTGAGACAGCAAAAGAGACACAGATGTATAGAACAGTCTTTTGGACTCTCTGGGAGAGGGTGAGGGCAGGATGATATGGGAGAATGGTATTGAAACATGTAAATTATTACATGTGAAATGAATCGCCAATCCAGGTTCGATGCATGATACAGGGTGCTCTGGGATGACCCAGAGGGATGGAATGGGGAGGGAGGTGGGAAGGGCATTCGGAATTGGGAACACATGTACACCCATGGCAGATTCATGTCAATGTATGGTAAAACCAATAATATATTGTAAAGTAAATAAATTAATAAAACTGAAAAAAAATAAAAAGAAAGAAAGAAAAGTAGGAAAGAGTCAGCCTGGTCCCTTACAGACTAATATGGATTCCTCCCAGAAAAAAACACCTGCTAGGGTCAAGAATCATTTTAGGCATTTATCTTTGTTCTGAAATTCTGGTATCACAGGAACTAAGCATCTTCAAGGGTGCTTATCTAGAATAAGTTCATAGTGGAAGTCCCTGTTGCCCTTGGCCCACTGTGATCACTGGACTGTAATGTTAAGGCAATGTCATCCTCTGAACAGGAGGCTCAGGCTTCTGTTCACTTTTTGCTCTTTGGAGATTTTTCTACATTATCATTGAGAAATTTACATTTGTATTTCCCCGAAATATAATCACAAATCTGAATATATAATTGTTTGGAGAAGTCATTTCATTATTGTAATGTAGGAAAATTGTAAAGGATAAAAATTCCACTTATTCAATAGGTGAATAAGTAAGTAAATTGTGACCTTTTGTATTTGGAATAAAATGGGAAAATTAAAAAAAAAAAAGAATTTTAAATAACTCAGCTGGAATTCTATCACTTCCACTAGCTTTGTTTTTAGTAATGCTTCCTAAGGCCTACTTGACTTCACATTCCAGTATGTCTGGCTCTAGGTGATCAACCACATCATCATGATTGTGCTGCTCATTAAGATCTTTTTTGTATAGTTTTTCTGTGTATTCTTACCACCGCTTCTTAATCTCTTTTGCTTCTTTTAGGTCCTTACCATTTCTGTCCTTTATTGTACCCATCCCTGCATGAAATGGTCCCTTGATACTTCCATTTTTCTTAAAAAGATCTCTAGTCTTTCTCACTGTATTGTTTACCAGTACTTTCTAGTGTCAGGTTTTTAAAACTATATGTTTCCAATCTAATAAGTATTTAATGGCATCGCATGGCTTTAATTTAAATTACCCTGATGACTTATGATGCTGAGTGTATTTCATGCTCTTCGGTTCAGTTCAGTTCAGTCACTCAGTATGTCCGACTCTTTGCAACCCCATGGACTGCAGCATACCAGGATTCCCTGTCCATCACCAACTCTCAGAGCTTGCTCAAACTCATGTCCATTGAGTCGATGATGCCATCCAACCATCTCATCCTCTGTCATCCCCTTCTCCTCTGGCTTTCAAACTTTCCCATATCAGGGTCTTTTCCAATGAGTCAGTTATTTACATCAGGTGGCCTAAGTATTGGAGCTTCAGTTTCAGCATCAGTCCTTACATGAATATTCAGGATTGATTACCTTTAGAATTGACTAATTTCATCTCCAAGGAACTCACAAGCGTCTTTACAATACCACAATTCAAAAACAACAATTCTTTGGCATTCAGCTTTCTTTATAGTTCAACTCTCACATCCATACATGACTCATGGAAAAAAACATATCTTTGAGTAGACAGACCTTTGTTAGCAATATAATGTCTCTGCTTACCTATGGGAGAAATACCAGTAACCTCAGATATGCAGATGACACCACCCTTATGGGAGAAAGCAAAGAGGAACTAAAGAGCCTCTTGATGAAAATGAGTGAGGAGAGTGAAAAAGCTGGCTTAAAATTCAACATTCCAAAAACTAAGATCATGGCATCTGGTCCAATCACTTCATGGAAAATAGATGGGGAAACAATGGAAACAGTGAGAGACTTTATTTTCTTTTTTTATTTATTTTAATTGAAGGCTAATTACTTTCCAATATTGTGGTGGTTTTGCCATACATTCACGTGAAACAGCCGTAGGTGTACATGTGTCCCCCATCCTGACCCTCCCTCCAACCTCCCTCCCCATCCAGTTTCTCAGGGTCATCCCAGTGCACCAGCCCCAAGCATCCTGTATCCTGCATCGAACCTGGACTGGTGATCTATTTCACATATGTTAATATGCAGGTTTCAATACTATTATCTCAAATCATCCCACCCTCGCCTTCTCCCACAAAGTCCAACAGTCTGTTCTTTACATCTGTGTCTCTTGTGCTGTCTTGCATATAGGGTCATCATTACCATCTTTGTAAATTCCATATATAGGCATTGATATACTGCATTGGTGTTTTTCTTTCTGACTTACTTCATTCTGTATAATAGGCTCCAGTTTCATCCATCTCATTAGAACTGATTCAAATGTATTCTTTTAATAGCTGAGTAATATTCTATTGTGTATATGTACCACAGCTTTCTTATCCATTTGTCTACCGATGGACATCTAGGTTGCTTTCATGTCCTGGCTATTGTAAACAGTACTGCCATGAACACGGGTACACGTCTCTTTCAATTCTGGTTTCCTCAGTGTGTAAGACCAGCAGTAGGATTGCTGGGTCATATGGCAGTTGTATTTCCAGTTTTTTAAGGAATCTCCACACTGTTCTCCACAGTGGCTGTACTAGTTTGCATTCCCATCAACAGTGTAAGAGGGTTCCTTTTTCTCCACACCCTTTCCAGCATTTATTGTTTGTAGACTTTTTGATAGTAGCCATTCTGACAGGCATGAGATGGTACCTCAGTGTGGTTTTGATTTACATTTCTCTGATAATAAGTGATGATAAGCATCTTTTCATGTGTTTGTTAGCCATTTGTATGTCTTCTTTGGAGAAATGTCTGTTTAGTTCTTTGGTCCAGTTTTTTGATTGGGTGGCTTATTTTTCTGTAGTTGACCTGTAAGAACTGCTTTTATGTTTCTGAGATTAATTTTTTGTCAGTTGCTTCTTTGCTATTATTTTCTCCCATTCTGAAGGCTGTCTTTTCACCTTGCTTATAGTTTCCTTCGTTGGGCAAAAGCTTTTAAGTTTAATTAGGTCCCATTTGTTTATTTTTGCTTTTATGTCCATTACTCTGGGAGGTGGGTCATAGAGGGTCCTGCTGTGATTTATGTCAGAGAGTGTTTTGCCTATGTTTTCCTCTAGAAGTTTTATAGTTTCTGGTCTTATATTTAGATCTTTAATCCATTTTGAGTTTATTTTTGTATATGGTGTTAGAAAGTGTTCTAGTTTCATTCCTTTAAAAGTGGTTGACCAGTTTTCCTAGCACCACTTATTAAAGAAATTGTCTTTTCTCCATGGTATATTATTGTCTCCTTTGTCAAAGATAAGGTGTCCATAGGTGTATGGATTTATCTCTGGGCTTTCTATTTTATTCCACTGATCTATATTTATGTCATTGTGCCAGCACCACACTGTCTTGATGACTGTTGCTATGTAGTATAGCCTGAAGTCAGGCAAGTTGATTCCTCCTGTTCCATTCTTCTTTCTCAAGATGGCTTTGGCTATTCGAGGCTTTTTGTAATTCCATACAGATTGTGAAATTATTTGTCCTAGTTCTCTGAAAAATACCGTTGGTAGCTTGATAGGGATTGCATTGAATCTATAGATTGGTTTGGGTAGTATACTCATTATCACTATATTGATTCTTCCGATCCATAAACATGGTATATTTCTCCATCTATTTGTGTCATCTTTCATTTCCTTCATCATTGTTTTATAGTTTTCTATATATAGGTCTTTTTTTTTCTTTAGGTAGATTTATTTCTAAGTGGTATATTCTTTTCATTGCAATGGTGAATGAAATTGTTTTCTTAATTTCTCTTTCTGTTTTCTCATTGTTAGTGTATAGAAATGCAAGGGATTTCTGCGTGTTAATTTTATATCCTGCAACTTAACTATATTCATTAATTAGCTCTAGTAATTTTCTGGTAGAGTCTTTAGGGTTTTCTGTGTAGAGGATCATGTCATCTGCAAACAGTGAGAGTTTTACTTTTTTTTTTTCCAATCTGGATTCCTTTTATTTCTTTTTCTGCTTTCATTGCTGTGGCCAAAACTTCCAAAACTATGTTGAATAGTATTGCCAAGAGTGGGCAGCCTTGTCTTGTTCCTGACTTTAGGGGAAATGCCTTCGGGGTTTCACCATTGAGGATAATGTTCGCTGGGGGGTTGTCATATATGGCTTTTATTATGTTGAGATATGTTCCTTCTCTGCCTGTTTTCTGGAGAGTTTTTATCATAAATGGATATTGAATTTTGTCAAAGGCTTTCTCTGCATGTATTGAGATAATCTTTCGGTTTTTATCTTTTAATTTCTTAATGTGGTATATCACATTGATCGATTTGAGGATACTGAAGAATCCTTGCATCCCTGGGATAAAGCCCACTTGGTCATGGTGTATGATCTTTTTAATGTGTTGTTGGATTCTGATTGCCAGAATTTTGTTAAGGATTTTAGCATTTATGTTCATCAGTGATATTGGCCTGTAGTTTTCTTCTTTTGTGGCATCTTTGTCAGGTTTTGGTATTAGGGTGATGGTGACCTTATAGAATGAGTTTGGAAGTTTACCTTCCTCTGCAATTTTCTGGAAGAGTTTGAATAGGATAGTTGCTAGCTCTTCTCTAAATTTTTGGTAGAATTCAGCTGTGAAGCCACCTGGTCCTGGGCTTTTGTTTGTTGGAAGGTTTTTTTGTTACAGTTTCGATTTCTGTGCTTGTGATGGGTCTGTTAAGATTTTCTATTTCTTTTTGGTTCAGTTTTGGAAAGTTATACCTTTCTACGAATTTGTCCATTTCTTCCAAGTTGCCCATTTTATCAGCATATAGTTGCTGATAGTAGTCTCTTATGATCCTTTGTATTTCTGTGTTGTCTGTCGTGATCTCTCCATTTTCATTTCTAATTTTGTTGATTTGATTCTTCTCCCTTTGTTTCTTTTTTTATATTTATTTTATTTTATGTTTAACTTTACAATATTGTATTAGTTTTGCCAAACATCGAAATGAATCTGCCACAGGTATACCTGTGCTCTCCATCCTGAACCCTCCTCCCTCCTCCCTCCCCATACCCTCCCTCTGGGTCGTCCCAGTGCACAAGCACCAAGCATCCAGCATCCTGCATCAAACCTGGACTGGTGACTCGTTTCATACACGATATTATACATGTTTCAATGCCATTCTCCCAAATCATCCTACCCTCTCCCTCTCCCACAGAGTCCATAAGACTGATCTATACATCAGTGTCTCTTTTGCTGTCTCGTACACAGGGTTATTGTTACCATCTTTCTAAATTCCATATATATGCGTTAGTTAACTGTACGGTGTTTTTCTTTCTGGCTTACTTCACTCTGTATAATAGGTTCCAGTTTCATCCACCTGATTAGAACTGATTCAAATGTATTCTTTTTAATGGCTGAGTAATACTCCATTGTGTATATGTACCACAGCTTTCTTATCCATTCATCTGCGATGGGCATCTAGGTTGCTTCCATGTCCTGGCTATTATAAACAGTGCTGTGATGAACATTGGGGTACACGTGTCTTTTTCCCTTCTGGTTTCCTCAGTGTGTATGCCCAGCAGTGGGATTGCTGGGTAAAATGGCAGTTCTATTTCCAGGTTTTTAAGGAATCTCCACACTGTTCTCCATAGTGGCTGTACTAGTTTGCATTCCCACCAACAGTGTAAGAGGGTTCCCTTTTCTCCACACCCTCTGCAGCATTTATTGCTTGTAGACTTTTGGATCGCAGCCATTCTGATTGGTGTGAAATGGTACCTCATAGTGGTTTTGATTTGCATTTCTCTGATAATGAGTGATGTTGAGCATCTTTTCATGTGTTTGGTAGACATCTGTATGTCTTCTTTGGAGAAATGTCTATTTAGTTCTTTGGCCCATTTTTTGATTGGATCATTTATTTTTCTGGAGTTGAGCTGTAGGAGTTGCTTGTATATTTTTGAGATTAGTTGTTTGTCAGTTGCTTCATTTGCTATTCTTTTCTCCCATTCTGAAGGCTGCCTTTTCACCTTGCTTATAGTTTCCTTTGTTGTGCAGAAGCTTTTAAGTTTAATTAAGTCCCATTTGTTTATTTTTGATTTTATTTCCAATATTCTGGGAGGTGGGTCATAGAGGATCCTGCTATGATATATGTTGGAGAGTGTTTTGCCTATGTTCTCCTCAAGGAGTTTTATAGTTTCTGGTCTTACGTTCAGATCTTTAATCCATTTTGAGTTTATTTTTGTGTATGGTGTTAGAAAGTGTTCTAGTTTCATTCTTTTACAAGTGGTTGACCAGATTTCCCAGCACCACTTGTTAAAGAGATTGTCTTTAATCCATTGTATATTCTTGCCTCCTTTGTCAAAGATAAGGTGTCCATATGTGCGTGGATTTATCTCTGGGCTTTCTATTTTGTTCCATTGATCTATATTTCTATCTTTGTGCCAGTACCATACTGTCTTGATAACTGTGGCTTTGTAGTAGAACTTGAAGTCAGGTAGGTTGATTCCTCCAGTTCCATTCTTCTTTCTCAAGATAGCTTTGGCTATTCAAGGTTTTTTGTATTTCCATACAAATTGTGAAATTATTTGTTCTAGCTCTGTGAAGAATATTGTTGGTAGCTTGATAGGGATTGCATTGAATCTATAAATTGCTTTGGGTAGTATATTCATTTTCACTATATTGATTCTTCCAATCCATGAGCATGGTATATTTCTCCATCTATTAGTGTCCTCTTTGATTTCTTTCACCAGTGTTTTATAGTTTTCTATATATAGGTCTTTAATTTCTTTAGGTAGATATATTCCTAAGTATTTTATTCTTTCCGTTGCAATAGTAAATGGAATTGTTTCCTTAATTTCTCTTTCTGTTTTCTCATTATTAGTGATTAGGAATGCAAGGGATTTCTGTGTGTTGATTTTATATCCTGCAACTTTACTATAGTCATTGATTAGTTCTAGTAATTTTCTGGTGGAGTCTTTAGGGTTTTCTATGTAGAGGATCATGACATCTGAAAATAGTGAGAGTTTTACTTCTTCTTTTCCAATTTGAATTCCTTTTATTTCTTTTTCTGCTCTGATTGTTGTGACCAAAACTTCCAAAACTATGTTGAATAGTAATGGTGAAAGTGGGCACCCTTGTCTTGTTCCTGACTTTAGAGGAAATGCTTTCAGTTTTTCACCATTGAAGATAATGTTTGCTGTGGGTTTGTCATATATAGCTTTTATTATGTTGAGGTATGTTCCTTCTATTCCTGCTTTCTGGAGAGTTTTTATCATAAATGGATGTTGAATTTTGTCAAAGGCTTTCTCTGCATCTATTGAGATAATCATATGGTTTTTATTTTTCAATTTGTTAATGTGGTGTATTACATTGATTGATTTGCGGATATTGAAGAATCCTTGCATCCCTGGGATAAAGCCCACTTGGTCATGGTGTATGATCTTTTTAATGTGTTGTTGGATTCTGATTGCTAGAATTTTGTTAAGGATTTTTGCATCTATGTTCATCAGTGATATTGGCCTGTAGTTTTCGTTTTTTGTGGGATCTTTGTCAGGTTTTGGTATTAGGGTGATGTTGGCCTCATAGAATGAGTTTGGAAGTTTACCATCCTCTGCAATTTTCTGGAAGAGTTTGAGCAGGATAGGTGTTAGCTCTTCTCTAAATTTTTGGTAGAATTCAGCTGTGAAGCCGTCTGGACCTGGGCTTTTGTTTGCTGGAAGATTTTTGATTACAGTTTCAATTTCTGTGCTTGTGATGGGTCTGTTAAAATTTTCTATTTCTTCCTGGTCGAGTTTTGGAAAGTTGTACTTTTCTACGAATTTGTCCATTTCTTCCACGTTGTCCATTTTATTGGCATATAATTGTTGATAGTAGTTTCTTATGATCCTTTGTATTTCTGTGTTGTCTGTTGTGATCTCTCCATTTTCATTTCTAATTTTATTGATTTGATTTTTCTCCCTTTGTTTCTTGATGAGTCTGGCTAATAGTTTGTCAATTTTATTTATCCTTTCAAAGAACCAGCTTTTGGCTTTGTTGATTTTTGCTATGGTCTCTTTTGTTTCTTTTGCATTTATTTCTGCCCTATTTTTTAAGATTTCTTTCCTTCTACTAACCCTGGGGTTCTTCATTTCTTCCTTTTCTAGTTGCTTTAGGTGTAGAGTTAGGTTATTTTTTTGACTTTTTTCTTGTTTCTTGAGGTATGCCTGTATTGCTATTAACTTTCCCCTTAGGACTGCTTTTACAGTGTCCTTAGGTTTTGGGTTGCTGTGTTTTCATTTTCATTAGTTTCTATGGAAATTTTGATTTCTTTTTTGATTTCTTCTGTGATTTGTTGGTTATTCAGCAGCGTGTTGTTCAGCCTCCATATGTTGGAATTTTTAATAGTTTTTCTCCTGTAATTGAGATCTAATCTTACTGCATTGTGGTCAGAAAAGATGCTTGGAATTATTTCTATTTTTTTGAATTTACCAAGGCTAGATTTATTGCCCAGGATGTGATCTATCCTGGAGAAGGTTCCATGTGCGCTTGAGAAAAAGGTGAAATTCATTGTTTTGGGATGAAATGTCCTTTAGATATCAATTAGGTCTAACTGGTCTATTGTATCGTTTAAAGTTTGTGTTTCCTTGTTAATTTTCTGTTTAGTTGATCTATCCATAGGTGTTAGTGGGCTATTAAAGTCTCCCACTATTATTGTGTTATTGTTAATTTCTCCTTTCATACTTGTTAGCCTTTGTCTTACATACTGTGGTTCTCCCGTGTTGGGTGCATATATATTTATAATTGTTATATCTTCTTCTTGGATTGATCCTTTGATCATTATGTAGTGACCATCTTTGTCTCTTTTCACAGCCTTTGTTCGAAAGTCTATTGTATCTGCTATAAGTATTGCTACTCCTGCTTTCTTTTGGTCCCTATTTGCATGGAAAATCTTTTCCCAGCCCTTCATTTTCAGTCTGTATGTGTCCCCTGTTTTGAGGTGGGTCTCTTGTAGACAACATATGTAGGGTTCTTGTTTTTGTATCCATTCAGCCAGTCTTTGTCTTTTGGTCGGGGCATTCAACCCATTTACGTTTAAGGTAATTACTGAAAAGTATGACCCCGTTGTCATTTACTTTATTGTTTTGGGTTCGATTTTATACACCGTTTTTGTGTTTCTTGTCTAGAGAATATCCTTTAACATTTTTTGGAGAGCTGGTTTGGTGGTGCTGAATTCTCTCAGCTTTTGCTTGTCTGAAAGCTTTTGATTTCTCCTTCATGTTTGAATGAGATCCTTGCTGGGTACAATAATCTGGGCTGTAGGTTATTTTCTTTCATCACTTTAAGTATGTCTTGCCATTCCCTCCTGGCTTGAAGAGTTTCTATTGAAAGATCAGCTGTTATCCTTATGGGAATTCCCTTGTGTGTTATTTGTTGTTTTTCTCTTGCTGCTTTTCATATTTGTTCTTTGTGTTTGATCTTTGTTAATTTGATTAATATGTGTCTTGGGGTGTTTTGCCTTGGGTTTATCCTGTTTGGGACTCTCTGGGTTTCTTGGACTTGGGTGATTATTTCCTTCCCCATTTTAGGGAAGTTTTCAACTATTATCCCTTCAAGTATTTTCTCATGGTCTTTCTTTTTGTCTTCCTCTTCTGGGACCTCTATGATTCGAATGTTGTAGCATTTAATATTGTCCTGGAGGTCTATGAGATTGTCCTCATTGCTTTTAATTTGTTTTTCTTTTATCCTCTCTGATTCATTTATTTCTTCCATTCTATCTTCTAATTCACTAATCCTATCTTCTGCCTCTGTTATTCTACTATTTGTTGCCTCCAGATTGTTTTTAACTTGATTTATTGCATAATTCATTATATATTGACTCTTTTTTATTTCTTCTAGGTCCTTGTTAAACCTTTCTTGCATCTTCTCAATCTTTGTCTCCAGGCTATTTATCTGTGATTCCATTTTGATTTCAAGATTTTGGATCAATTTCACTATCATTATTTGGAATTCTTTATCAGGTAGATTCCCTATCTCTTCCTCTTTTGTTTGGTTTGGTGGGCATTTATCCTGTTCCTTTGCTGGGTATTCCTCTGTCTCCTCATCTTGTTTAAATTGCTGATTTTGGGGTGTCCTTTCTGTATTCTGGCAGTTTGTGGAGTTCTCTTTATTGTGGCATTTCCTCGCTCTGTGTGGGTTTGTACAGGTGGCTTGTCAGGGTTTCTTGGTTAGGGAAGCTTGTGTTGGTGTTCTGGTGGGTGGAGCTATATTTCTTCTCTCTGGAGTGCAATGAAATGTCCAGTAATGAGCTATGGGATATCTATGATTTTGGGGTGACTTTGGGCTGCCTGTATCTTGGAGCTCAGGGCTGTGTTCCTTGCTGCTGGAGAATTTGCTTGGTGTGTCTTGCCCTGAAACTTGTTGCCCCTTGTGTGGTGCTTGGTTTCAGTGCAGGTATGGAGGCATTTGATGAGCTCCTGTCAATTAATGTTCCTTGGAGTCAGGAGCTCCCTGGAGTCAGGGTTTGGACTTAAGCCTCCCGCTTCCAGTTATCAGTCTTATTTTTACAGTAGTTTCAAAGCTTCTCCTTCTATTCAGCACCATTGATAAAATATCTACGTTAAAGATGAAAAGTTTCTCTACCATGAGGGTCACCCAGAGATGTTCACAGCATTATATGAAGAAGAGAAGAGGGAGGAGGGAGTTAGAGGTGACCCGAATGAGATGAGGTGGAATCAATAGAGGAGAGAGTGGGCTATCCAGTAATCTCTTCCTTATGTGCACTCCACAACTGGACCACTCAGAGTTGTTCACAGAGTTATACAGAGAAGAGAAGAAGGAGGAAGGTGACAGAGGTGGCCAGGAGGATAAAAGAGGGGAATGAAAAGGAGGGAGACAGATCCAGCCAGTAATCAGTTCCCTAAGTGTTCTCCACTGTCTGCACAACACAGAAATTCACAGAGTTGGGTAGAGTAGAGAGGGGTTAGGGAGGAGACACAGGCGATCTGGTGGAGAAAATGGAGAGTCCAAAGGGAGAGAGAGCAGTTAAGCCAGTAATCTCGCTCCCTAGTGAAAAATGGGTACTGAAGATTGGGTTCTTAAAGGTACAAAATTGGTAACAATTACATAAAAGCAAAAATTAAAAATCTAGAGTAGAGTTTGGAATTTCAAAAATACGATGTTAAAGAAAAGAAGAAGGAAAAGAAAGAGAAAAAACAAACAAACAAAAACAAACAAGGTCACGAAAATTATAAAGAAAATATAGGTACAAAATTGATAACTAATACCAAAAAGCAAAAGTTGAAAATCTAGAGTAGAGTTTGGAGTTTCAAAAATACAATGTTAAAAAGAATAAGAAGAAGAAAGAGAGAGGAAAAAAAAAACAAACAAGGACAAACAAAGTCGTATAAATTATAAAGAAAATACAGGTACAAAATTGATAACAAATACCAAAAAGCATAAATTAAAAATCTAGAGTAGAGTTTGGAATTTCAAATATACAATGTTATTTAAAAGAAGAAGAGAAAGAAACAGAGAAAAAGAAAAAGAAAAAATAAAAAAGGGTCACAGAAGTTATATAAAAAAAACTATAGGTACAAAATTGATAACAAATACCAAAAAGCTAAAATTAAAAATCTAGAGTAGAGTTTGGAATTTCAAAAATACAATGTTAAAGAAAAGAAGGAAAAAAAAAGGTCAAAAAATTATAAAATATATATATATATGAAATTTGCTTTAAAAAAATAGGGTCTTTTTTTTTTTTTTTTTTTTTTTGCAAAGTAATCGGTTATAAAAGTGAAAATTAAAGGAGTAATAGAGGACTTAAAATTTGTTTTAATTAAAAAAATAATAAAAAAAAGAAAGAAAGAATGATCGTAAAAAGAGTAAAAATATATGTAGGACTTTCTCTGGTTTTGTTGTGAGTATTGTGGGTTCAGTTCATTTTTGGCTAGTTCCTTGGTCCGATTTATATTTCTCAAGATCTATAGACCCCTTCCTATGTAGTTGGTACTAACCACAGGGTTTTAATCTATTGCCTGTAGCTTTCAAGGCGGTTCCCTCTGTTATAGCTTCTTCTGTTTGCTGGTCTCTTCAGTGTCTGGTTTCCACCCTGACACAAAGGGGACGGTGGAGGACACTTTTTTTTTTTTTTTTTTTTTTTTAGGCTCACTTTTTCAGTCGCTCTGAGGGGAGGTAGGGAGGGATGCTGCAAACAAATAACACTGGCATGTACTCGCAGTGCCTCAGCCACACTGGGTCTGCCCCCCTGTTCACAGCGCATGTAGCCTCCCTGCCCACACTGCTCAGGCTCTAGGTTGCTCCGCCGGGAACCATCCGCGGCCGGCCCTGGGCTGCCTGCACTTACCAGGTCCAAGCCGCTCAGGTTCAGGCACTCGGGTAGTCCTCAGAGGCGCAGACTCTCAGTTGGGCCTGCGTTTTGTGCCCTTCCCAGATCCGAGCAGCTCAGGTGATGAGGTGTTTGGCGCGCGTGATTGCTGCGACTTATCGCCTCCCCACTGCTCGGTTATCTAGGTGTGCACTGGCGCACCTTCTCAGGCAGATGTTGACCGTCCAGACCCCCAAGAGGTTTTAGTTAGCAAAGAAGCCTGCTTACAGTTTTATAGATAATGTCTCTCTGGGGCTGCGATTGTCCCCTTCCGGCTCTGGCTGCCTATCACCGGAGGGGGATGGTCTGCCACCGGCTATCTCTGTTCAGTCCTTTGTTCCGTGCGTGGGCCTGGCAGTGTCTTAGGTCAGGGCTGGATTTTCGCGTGGTAGATATCCCACAGTCTGGTTTGCTAGCCCAAATTATTTCGCTCAGATAGCGCCCGGGGTATTCAGGCCAGATCCTTGCAATGCAGCGCGCGCCGCGCCTCCCTGCCCAGCCCCCCCTTGCTAATGGCGGATGCAGGCGTCTGCGCTGCTTCTCCGCTGGGGGAGTTACCGTAGGGCTCACAATGTGCGTGTTTTAATTGTTTATTTTTTTTTCCTCCCTGTTATGTTGCCCTCTGTGCTTCCAAGGCTCGGCACAGATTCGGCAGTGAGAAGGTTTCCTGGTGTTTGGAAACTTCTCTCTTTTTAAGACTCCCTTCCCAGGACGGAACTCCATCCCTCCCTCTTTTGTCTCTTTTTTTGTCTTTTATATTTTTTCCTACCTCCTTTCGAAGACTTGGGTTGCTTTTCTGGGTGCCTGATGTCCTCTGCTGGCATTCAGAAGTTGTTTTGTGGAATTTACTCAGCATTTAAATGTTCTTTTGATGAATTTGTGGGGGAGAAAGTGTACTCCTCTGCCATCTTAGCTCCTCCCCCCTCCCTTTGTTTCTTGATGAGTCTGGCTAATGGTTTGTCTATTTTATTTATCTTCTCCAAGAACTAGCTTTTAGCTTTGTTGATTTTTTCTATGGTCTCTTTTGTTTCTTTTGCATTTATTTCTGCCCTAATTTTTGTGATTTCTTTCCTTCTAGTAACCCTGGGGTTCTTCATTTCTTCCTTTTCTAGTTGCTTTAGGTGTAGAGTTAGGTTATTTATTTGATTTCTCTCCTGTTTCTTGAGGTAGGCTTGTATTGCTATGAACCTTCCCCTTAGCACTGCTTTTACTGAATCCCATAGGTTTTGGGTTGTTGTGTTTTCATTTTCATTTGTTTCTATGCATATTTTGATTTCTTTTTTTATTTCTTCTGTGATTTGTTGGTCATTCAGAAATATGTTGTTTAGCCTCCATATGTTTGTATATTTCATAGTTTTTTTCCTGTAGTTGACATTTAATCTTACTGCATTGTGATCAAAAAAGATGCTTGAGATGATTTCAATTTTTGAATTTACCAAGTCTAGATTTATGGCCCATGATGTGATCTGTCCTGGAGAAGGTTCTGTGTGCCCTTGAGGAAAAAGGTGAAATTCATGGTTTAGGGTGAAATGTCCTATAGATATTAATTAGGTCTATCTGGTCCTTTGTATCATTTAAAGTTTGTGTTTCCTTGTTAATTTTCTGTTTCATTGATCTATCCATAGGTGTGAGTGGGGTATTAAAGTCTCCCACTCTTCTTGTGTTACTGTTAATTTCCCCTTTCATATTTGTTAGCATTTGCCTTACATATTGTGGTGCTCCTATCTTGGATGCATATATATTTATAATTGTTATATCTTCTTTTTGGATTGATCCTTTGATCATTATGTAGTGTCTTTCTTTGTCTCTTTTCACAGCCCTTATTTCAAAGTCTAAGTGGGTGTTCTTTGGAAGGAATGATGCTAAGGCTGAAACTCCAGTACTTTGGCCACCTCATGCGAAGAGTTGACTCATTGCAAAAGACTCTGATGCTGGGAGGGATCGTGGGCAGGAGGAAAAGGGGACAACAGAGGATGAGATGGCTGGATGGCATCACTGACTCGGTGGACGTGAGTTTGAGTGAACTCTGGGAGATGGTGATGGACAGGGAGGCCTGGTGTGCTGCAATTCATGGGGTTGCAAATAGTCAGACACGACTGAGTGACTGAACTGAACTGAATTGAAGTATTGCTATTCCTGTTTTCTTTTCATCTCCATTTGCATGGAATATCTTTTTCCAGCCCTTCACTTTCAGTCTGTGTGTGTCCCTTGTTTCGAGGTGGGTCTCTTGTAGAACAACATATATAGGGGTCTTTTTTTTTTTTTTTAATCCCTTCAGGCAGTCTTTGTCTTTTTGTTGGGGCATTCAACCCATTTAAATTTAAGGTAATTATTTATAAGTATGATCCCATTGCCATTTACTTTATTGTTTTGGGTTCAAGTTTATAAACCTTTTCTGTGTTTCCTGTCTAGAGAAGATCCTTTAGCATTTGTTGAACAGCTGGTTTGGTGGTGCTGAATTCTCTCAACTTTTGCTTGTCTGTAAAGCTTTTGATTTCTCCTTCATATTTGAATGAGATCCTTGCTGGGTACAGTAATCTGGGTTGTAGGTTTTTCTCTTTCATCCCTTTAAGTATGCCCTGCCATTCCCTTCTGGCTTGAAGAGTTTATCTTGAAAGATCAGCTGTTATCCTTATGGGGATCCCCTTGTGGGTTAATTTTTGTTTTTTCCTTGCTGCTTTTAATATTTTTTCTTTGTGCTTGATCTTCATTCATTTGATATGTGTTTTGAGGTGTTTCACCTTGGGTTTATCCTGTTTGGGACTCTCTGGGTTTCTTGGACTTGGGTGTCTATTTCCTCCCCATTTTAGGAAAGATTTCAACTATTATCTCAATTATTTTCTCATGGCCTTTGTTTCTGTCTTCTTCTTCTGGGACTCCTATGATTCGAATGTTGGGGCATTTGACATTGTCCCAGATGTCTCTGAGGTTATCCTCATTTCTTTTAATTCTTTTTTCTTTTTTCCTCTCTGCCATTTTTTCCCACCATTCTATCTTCCACTTCACTTATCCTCTCTTCTGCCTCAGTTATTCTACTATTGGTTCCCTCCACTTTGTTTTTGATCTCAGCTATTGCATTATTTATTATTGATTGACTATTTTTTTTTTAATTTCTTCTAGGTCCTTGTTAAACTTTTCTTGCATCTTCTCAATCCTTCTCTCTCCAGACTATTTATCTGTAACTCCATTTTGTTTTCAAGATTTTGGATCATTTTTACTATCATTATTCTGAATTCTTTTTCAGTTAGACTCCCTATCTCCTCCTCTTTGGTTTGGTTTGGTGGACATTTATCATGTTCCTGTACCTGCTGAATATTTTTCTGCCTTTTCATCTTGTTTAGTCTGCTGTGTTTGGGGTGGCCTCTCTGTGTGCTGAAAGTTTGTGGTTCCTCTTTATTGTGGAGGTTGCTCCCTGTGGGTGGGGTTGGATGAGTGGCTTGTCACCCAAGGTTTCCTGGTTAGGGAAGCTTGCGTCAGTGTTCTGGTGGGTGGAGCTTCATTTCTTCTCTCTGTAGTGCAATCAAGTGTCCAGTAGTGAGTTTTGAGGTGTCTGTGGGTTTGGTGTGACTTTTGGCCGCCTGCATTTTTGTGCTTGGGTTCATGTTCCAGCTTTGTTGGAGAATTAGCTTGGTATGTCTTGCTCTGAAACTTGTTGGCTCTTGGGTGGAGCTTGGTTTCAGTGTAGGTATGGAGGCTTTTGGATGAGCTTTTGTCGATTAATGGTCCCTGGAATCAGGAGATTTCTGGTTATCTCAAGTTTTGGACTTAGGCCTTCCCCTCTGGCTTTCAATCTTATTCTTGTAGTAGCCTCAAGACTTATCCATCCATACAGCACCAATGACAACACATCTAGTTTAATGGTCAAAAGATTCTCCACAGTGAGGGACACCCAGAGAGGTTCACAGAGTTACATGAAGAAGAGAAGAGGGAGGAGGGAGATAGAGGTGACCAGGAAGAGGGGGAATTAAAAGGGGAGAGAGCAGTCTAACCAGTAATCCATTCCCTATTTGCTCTCCATAGTCTGGAACACTCAGAGTGGTTCATGAAGTTCCACAGAGAAGAGAAAAGAGAGGAAGGAGATAGAGGTGACCAGGAGGAGGGGAGGGGCTGTCAAAAGGAGAGAGACCAATCTAGCCTGTGATCAGTTCGCTAAGTTTTCTCCACAGCCCAGAACACCCAAAGAGATTCACAAAGTTAAGTAGAGAAGAGAAGGGGGAGGGAGGAGATAAAGGTGACCTGGGGGAAAGAAAGTAGAGTCAAAAGGGGAGAGAGCAATCAAGCCAGTAATCACACTCCTAAGTAAAAATGAGTACTGAAGATTGGATTCTTAAAGATACAAAATTGATAACAATTACCAAAAAGCAAAGATTAAAAATCTAGAGTAGAGGTTAGACTCTCAAAAATACAATATTAAAAAAAAAGACAAAATCGCAAAAATTATATTAAAAAATATGAAATTTGCTTTAAAAATAGGGTCTTTTTTTTTCAAGGTAATAGTAGGTTTTAAAAATGAAAATTAAAGGATTAATAAAACCTAAAAATAAAAACAATTAAAAAGAAATTTAAAAATGATAATAGTAAAATATATCTAGGAAATTTTCTGGAGCTTTTGAGGGCAGTGTGTGGTCAGTGCAGTTTCAGATAGTTCCTTGCTCCACATTATACTTCTTCTCAAAGTCTATAGGTCCCTTCCAATGTAATTAGTGTTAACTACAAGGTTTTAACCTGTTGCACCTGTCACTTCCAGAGCTGTTCCCTCTTCTTGGTTTATTTTGGCTTCCTCAGTTTGCAAGGGAGAATGAAATGGCACCCCATTCCTGTATTCTTGCCTGGAGAATCCCAGGGACGGGGGAGCCTGGTGGGCTGCCATCTGTGGGGTCGCATAAAGTCAGACACGACTGAAGCGACTTAGCAGCAGCAGCAGCAGCAGTTTGCAAGTCTCTTCAGCATCTAACTTAAGCTCTGACACAAGGGGGCGAAGATGGTCATTTATTTAGGCTCAGTTGTTCAATTGTGCTGCTGGGAGTGAGGAACACTGCAAACAAATATCACTGGTGGGTGTGGGGAGTGCTTGCAGTGTCTGGGTCACACTGGGTTTGTCCCCGCTCACGGCGTGTGTGCTTTCCTGGTCTACACTGCTTAGGCTCCAGGTTGCTCTGCCTGGGAACTTTCTGGGGTGGGCCCTGGGTTGCGTGCATTTCCCAGATCTACACCATTCAGGTTCTTGGGTACTCCACAAAGGCACAGATTCGTGCCTGCGGTTTATGCCCTTCCCAGGTCCAAGCAGCTCAGGCAACCAGGTGCTTGGTGAGAGCACACTCCCCAGGTGCAGTGCGTCTTATCACCTCCCTGGTCCCAGCCGCTGGCTTTCCTGGGTGCACAGCTGCATCTCAGGTGTGCCTTGTGTCTCCTCTGGGGAGCTGATCTCTGGCTGCGACCCTCCTGATGGATGTCAACTATCCAGTATCCCAGGAAGACTTGGTTAACAACTGAGAACCTGCTCGCAGTTTGGCAGGGGATTCCGTCTCTGGGGCCGAGTTTGCCTCTTTCCTTCTGGCTCTGGCTGGTGCCCGCCTGCCTCCCTACCTCCAGCAGGGGATGGGCCAGTCTGCAGCCTGCTAGCTCTCCTCTGGTATTCACTCAGTCCTTTGTTCTGTGAGCAGCCCAGCAGTGCCTTAGGTTAGAGCTTTTCACAGGAAAGTTCTCTCTCTCTCTCTTAACTCCTTTTTTTTCCCTCTCTGGCTATCCCACAGTTTGGGTTGCTATCTCACATTAGCTCCCTAAGATTGCCCTCAGGGCATTCAGGCCCAGTTTTTACCCTAAGCAGTGCAGCCCGCACCTCCCTGTTCAGTCCCCACCTCCCTGTTCAGCCCCCACTTGCTGGTGACGGACACGAACATCTGGGCTGCTTCTCTGCTGGAAGTTGCAGTTAGGCGCGTATTCTGTGGGTTACATTTATTTATTTTTTCCTCCCGGTTATGTTGCCTTCTGAGATTCCAAAACTCCCCCACAGACCCGCCAGTGAGAGGGTCTCCTGGTGCTTGGAAACTTCTCTTTTAAGACTCCCTCCCCGGGATGGGTCTCCATCACTAACTCTTTTGTCTCTCTTTTTATCTTTTATATTTTGTCCTACCTCCTTTCTAAGACAATGGACTGCCTTTCTGAGTGCCTGATGTCCTCCTCCATTGTTCAGAAGTTGTTTTGTGGTATTTGCTCAGCGTTCAAATGATCTTTCAATGAATTTGTGGGGGGGGCGGGAAGTGGTCCCCCTGTCCTATTCCTCCACCATCTTAGGACCACCCTTTGAGACTTTATTTTCTTGGGCTTTAAAATCACTGCATATGGTGACTGCAGTCACAAAATTAAAAGACGCTTCCTCCTTGGAAGAAAAGCTATGACAAACCTAGACAGCCTATTGAAAAGCAGAGACATTTCATATGCTTACTTGTAATCCATTTATCTTCTTTGGTGATGTGTTTGTCAAAATCTTTTATCCATTTTTAGAAATTGGCTTGTTCAATAAATGCTGGAGAGGGTATTGAGAAAAAGGAACACTCTTACACTGTTGGTGGGAATGCAAACTAGTACAGCCACTATGGAGAACAGAGTGGAGATTCCTTAAAAAACTGGAAATCGAACTGCCATATGACCCAGCAATCCTACTGCTGGGCATACATACCGAGCAAACCAGAATTGAAAGAGACACATGTACCCCAATGTTCATCGCAGCACTGTTTATAATAGCCAGGACATGGAAGCAACCTAGATGTCCATCAGTAGATGAATGGATAAGAAAGCTGTGGTACATATACACAATGGAATATTACCCAGCCATTAAAAAGAATACATTTGAATCAGTTCTAATGAGGTGGATGAGACTGGAGCCAATTATACAGAGTGAAGTAAGCCAGAAAGAAAAACACCAACACAGTATACTAATGCATATATATGGAATTTAGAAAGATGGTAATGATAACCCTGTATGCGAGAGAGCAAAAGAGACACAGATGTATAGAACAGTCTTTTAGACTCTGTGGGAGAGGGCGAGGGCAGGATGATTTGGGAGAATGGCATTGAAACATGTAAATTATCACATGTGAAACAAATCGCCAGTCCAGGTTCGAGGCATGATACAGGGTGCTCGGGGCTGGTGCACTGGGATGACCCAGAGGGATGGGATGGGGAGGGAGGTGGGCGGGGGTTCAGGATGGGGAGCACATGTATACCCATGGTGGATTCATGTCAATGTATGGCAAAACCAATACAATATTGTAAAGTAAAATAAATAAATAAAACTGAGATTTAAAAAAAAAAAAGAAATTGGCTTGTTTCTTATTGTTTAGGTTTGGGAGTTTTAAAAGTCTATTCTGGTTACAAATCTTTTATCAGATAAAAGTGAAAGTGAAGTCACTCAGTTGTGTCAGACTCTTTGCAACCCCATGGACTGTAGCCTACCAGGCTCCTCCATCCTTGAGATTTTCCAGGCAAGAGTATGGGAGTGGGTTGCCATTTCCATATCCAAGGTATCTTCCCAACCCAGGGATCGAATCCGAGCCTCCCACATTGCTGGCAGATGCTTTACCATCTGAGCCACCAGGGAAGCCCCTTGATCAGGTAAGCAATTTTCAAACCTTGTTTGCCAGACTGTAGCTTGTCTTCTAATTTTATTTATGGTATCCATAGCAGAGCAAAGTAATTAATTCTGGTGAAATACAAGTTAGTGAGGATTTTATGAATTTTGCTTTTGATGTCATAATTAAGAGGTCTTTATTCAACCCCAGGGTATGAAAATTTGTGCCTATATGTTCTTCTATGAGTTTTATAGTATTAAATTTAGGTCTATGATCTATGAGATGGTTGGATGGCATCACCGAAGTAATGGACATAAATTTGGGCAAACTCCAGGAGATGATGAGGGACAGGGAGCTCTGGCATGCTGCAGTCCACGGGGTAGTGAAGTGTCGGACATGACTTGGAGAGTGAACAACAACTATGCCCTATTATGGGCTATTTTGCATATGGTGCAATGTTTAGGATTAAGTTCATCAATTTTTTTTTTTTGCATGTGTATATTCAGTTTTTTCAGTACCATTTGTTGTAAAGACTTGCCTTTCTCCATTGAATTGTCTTTACATCTTTGTCAAAAGTTGGTTGACCATATTTGTGTGGGTCTATATCTGACTGTATCTGGAATCTCTCTTCTGATTTCACTGATCTAAGTATCGATCTTTTCTCCAATACTACATAGTCTTGATTATTGTAGCTTTACAGTAGATCTTCATATTGAGCAGTGTGTGTCCTTCAACTTTGCTTTTTTTCCCAAAATTAATATGACTATGGCTATTTTAGTACCCTTATCCTTCAATGTAATTATTAGAAACTACTTGTTTATATATACAAAGAATCTTTTGGGGATTTTTTATTGGTATTGCATTATATTCACAAACTAATTTGGAGAGAATTGGCATTATCACTGTATGGAAACTTTCAGTCCATGAGTATGGAGTGTTTTCTGTTTTCTTAGGCCTTATTTGAGCTTTCCTTTTGGCTTAAACAATAAAGAATCTGCCTTATTTGATTTCTTTCATCAATGTTTTGTAGTTTTTATCATATAGCTCATGTATTATTTGATATATACTTTAATATTTCCCTGGGGTATATTGTGAAAAATATTGTTTATTTTTATTTCAATTTCCATTTGTTCATTGGTGTGTATTGATATTGGTGTGTAGAAATATTATTGATTTTTACATGTCCATCTTATAACCTGAAGCCATCCCAAACTCACTTATATTAGTTCCAGAGGCTTTTTGTAGACTACTTGGGATTGTGTACATAGACAAACATGTCATTTGCAGATGGGGCAGTTTCATTATTGTTTTCCTTTCAAATTTGAAATCATTTTATTTTGTTTTCTTCCCTTTTTCACCATCAAGGGCTTCAAGAAATGGTAAGAGCAGATATGTTTGCTAGTTTTTGATTGTGTGTGTGTATAAGTCACCTTAGTCATGTCTGACTCTTTGTGACCTTATGGACTATAGCATGCCAGACTTCTCTGTCCATGGGATTCTCCAAGCAAGAATACTGGAGTGGGTTGCCATGCCCTCCTCCAGTGGATCTTTCCAACCCAGAGATTAAACCCTTGTCTTCAGCCTCTCCTGCATTGGTAGGCAGATTCTTTACCATTAGTGCCACCCGGGAAATCCTAGTTTCTGATTGTAGTGGAAAACAGTCCTTCACCATTTGCTGTAGGTTGTTTTTGTTTTTGTTTTTTTTCCAGATGTCCACCATCAGATTTATCATCAGTCATGAATGCAGGATTCTGTTAACTGCTTTATCTCATTGACTGAAATGATTATACATATTTTTTTTTCTTTTTTTATTTGTTGATACGGTGAATTATATTGATTGATTTTCAAATGTTGAAAAGTTTTGCATTCCTGAGATACATTCCACTTGTTGATAATATATTATTGTTTTTATATTATTATTGGATTTGAATTGTTAATATTTCATTGAGGATTTTTGAGTTTATGCTCATGTTGGTTAATAGTTTATAGTTTTTTTTTTGTTTATATTTTGCTTTTAATGCCGGTCTTAAAATACATTAGTTCCTTCCCCTTCTGTTTTCTGGAAGAGATTGTATAGAAAATATATTGATTTTTTTCCCCCTAAATATTTGTTGAAACTCAGTATTTTTCTTTTTGGAAGGCTTAGGATTATGAATTCTGATTCTTTTATAGATATAGAATTGACCTTGTGTGAATTGTGGTAGCTTATGGTTTTCAAGGAACTGGTCCATTTTATCTAAGTTGGACGATGTATGTGTGTGTTCATAAGGTACTTTATTATCCTATTAATGGCTGTAGAGTCAGTAGTGATATCTCCTCTTTAATTCATTATTTTGGTTATCTGTGCTTTTTTTAACCTTCATTTGTTAGAGGATTATCAATTTTTATTGATTTTTTCAAAGAACCATCTTTTTTTTTAATTTATTTTCTCTATTCTTTCTCTGTTCTCAATGTCATTAATTTCAGTTCTTATACTTATTATTTCCCGTCTTATATTTGCTTTGGATACTTTTGTAACTTATTTTTAAATAATTCGATTACATTAAAATTACTCCTTAAAACTTCTCTACATTACAACACAGATACCTAGAGCAGACACCACGGGACTTTACCTTTTAACTAAGCTCTTCCATCTTACCCAAGCTTTTAAAATTATAAGTGAAAGCCTTGCAATCAAGCTTCATTCTATCTTTCCTTCTTGTTAATTTGATTGAGGCTTCTCTGTAACTGTGTCATCTGACATTTCCCCACTTCTGATGTTTTCTCTTTTCTCAAGTCAGACCTGTTTCATATGATACTTTCTAGTATAGGCAGATTTATATCTTCAAAGCCAGAGCAAGCCCTTTCTTTATCTCAAGCCAAATCTAGATCATAATGTTAAGAACTCCCATTTATTGTGTAACTACTAGGTACCAGACAGCATGCTAAACACTTTACACGCATTTTATCTAATCTACACTACAAGCCAGTTGTTAGGGGCTATTATCCATTTCATTGAGAATCATTAAAGCTAAGAAAAGTAACATAATTTTCCAGGCCATGGAGCTAAAATGTGATGGAGTAAAATTTTAAATCCAGGTCTGTCTGACTGCTAAGCTATGCTCATTGATACTATACCACTTAGCCTTCAATATTCTCTTTTTATTAAAATGAAAATATTCTTAATATCAAGACATCTTAGCTATAATTAATGTACTACACTGTAGTTCATTCTCCTCCTACCTTCTTCCTATATATAGAACAATGTGACCATTACCCAGGGTTGTAGTTCACCTCTATGTCACTCACTCCTCAGATGTTTACAGTTTCTAATCCAATACATAGGAAGTCTTATCTCTCTGGCACTACCACCTTCCTCTTTTGTCCAAGCCTGTCCCCAACACACTGATATAATTCAGGGATTTTCAAACTGCATTGTGCAACACAATCACCAGAAAAAGTGAAAAAGTGAAAGTCATTCAGTAGTGTCCAACTCTTTGTGACCCCATGGACTGTAGCCTGCTGCCAGGCTTCTCTGTCCATGGAATTCTCCAGGCAGGAATACTGGATTGGGTAGCCATTCCCTTCTCTAAGAGATTTTCCCAACCCAGGGATCACACCCGGGTCTCCAGAATTGTAGGCAGATTTTTTACCATCTGAGCCACTAGGGAAGCCCAGAATCACCAGAAGTTCTTGTTAAACAGATTGTTGGGCCATACTCCTAGAATCTTTGACTCAGTAGATGTGGGGTGCGGTCAATGTATGGCAAAAACCACTACAATATTGTAAAGTAATTGGCCTCCAATTAAAATAAATAAACTTCTTAAAAAAGAATTTCCATTTCTAAAAATTCTGCCAGTGAAGCTGCTGCTTCTGGTTCAAGTATCACTGATATAGTTATATGACTGATCAAACGGTCTTTGTATGTTTTTATTATATTGTAGAATTATAAGCTAGTTATGAATTCCCACTTAATGAGCTTAGCTTGAAACATATGGAAGAAAAAAGTCTGAAGAGCACTGGTCACTAAAGTTATTCCACACAAAATGTATTTCATCACCAACAAAACTTGAAAATTTCTATGTATCATTGATCCATTAAAAAGATTACAATGTCCATTACCTTATGAAAGGCTATAAGAATTATGTCAGTAAAGTGAAAGTGAAAGTCACTCAGTCATGTCAGACTCTTTGAAACCCCTGTATACAGTCCATGCAATTATCCAGGCCAGAATACTGTAGTGTGTAGCAGTTCCCTTCTCCAGGGGATCTTCTCAACCCAGGGATTGAACCGAGGTCTCCCACACTGCAGGCAGATTCTTTACCAGCTGAGCTACAGGGAAGCCCATGTCAGTAAAGCTACTTCTCAAATTATAGTTAACCAAGTGTATCATTGCTCTTCATCCTGTTCGTGACACTGGTTGTCTCTCTGTTCATGCTGTTCGCACTGTTTGCTGAACCCAGGGTAGGCAAAGTGTGGGCTAAGAGGCTGGAAGGAGATTTTAGGAGCCGTAGGAACTGCAGACACGTTTATTCTCTCCTGGTTGGCAGGGCAAACATTACACAGCCTCTCTTTGGGCTGACCCGGCAACCGTAGCAGTAGCCACAGGATAACCATAATGAAGCCATAACATTACCTTATATAAGATAATCATGATGTTGTTCCAATGTAGCCCCGATGGAGCAGTAGCCAGTGCTTTCATGGTGAAGATCATACAGGCGTACCACACAAAACAGCTCATGGTCAAGCGAGTACCTAGTAATGTGCATGCACAGTTCTATAAGTGATCTTAGCTGTTACATAAACATTATTTACAAAATGTGGGGCAAGAGCAGGAGGCTGTGGGGTGAGAGAGCCTGATCACACTATCTTGGCTAATTTGCTCTTTCCCTACATCAAGTATTTCTTAGACTTACTTGGTCATAAATCACTTTTCCAGATATAACACAGTAGACTAGTGTTATTTAGGACACAGTTTGAGAAATGCTCCTCTAAAGTAATCTTTTTTACAGGAAAGATCAGGTATCTCTGGGGATCTGCCAGAATCATAGAGGTTTGGTGCCTGTTCAGCAGAATTCAAATCATACAGAGGAGTTATTTACTCTGTCTTGAATCCAAGTCTGATTTTCTCTAGTGTGGCTCCTGGAACATTGGAATTAGTGAGTTCTGAGAAAAATTATGCACACTTAAAATTTACTTACGGGCAGAGATTCAGATATCATAGTAGGAGATATCAAGGGGCTTTCAAGGATTGATTATCTCTATTCTAAGTATGTACATCATCAGACACTTGATAATCTGATATAGACTTTTGACTTGATAGCAGGCAAAACTGTTCAGTATGTAAACTTCACCATTCATTTTTTAAAAACCAAGAAAATGATTTTTCATATTTGATATTCTGAAATATTGCCTAGTCTAAAGTTTCCCAAGAGCAGTTATGCAAGCTCTACTGTAAGTTCTGTCAGAGGGTGGAAAGGAGTTCTGCTGAATCAAGTGACTTGGACCCATTTAGTAAAACATAGGTGCTTTCCCACAATCGTCTCACTACCTTGGCCTTTAGCTTCCTCTGACCATTGTTCATTGACCCTTTCTTTATGAACACACTTCTCCCTGAACATAGAGTAAGGAAAAGTAAAAAGACCCAAATAACTTTGCTTTTAACTCTACCTTTTGCCATTACAGCATTAGCCTGAAGCAATGGGCCAGTGCTTAAAATAGATTTGAGCACCAGTCCCATGAAACAGGAGATTCAGGATTAGTTATACACATGAAAACTCCACTGCTGATGCTGATTAAACTCATTTGGTGTTAAATTTATAATTAGTTTTATTATTTAATATTCTAAGATAGTTCTGTACATCAATTTTGGTAAATTACTGAGTTGTTTTACCTTAACGGTTTTAGGTAATCTTGATTCCAGCTTGTGTTTCCTCCAGTCCAGCATTTCTCATGATGTACTCTGCATATAAGTTAAATAAGCAGGGTGACAATATACAGCCTTGACGTACTCCCTTTCCTATTTGGAACCAGTCTGTTGTTCCATGTCCAGTTCTAACTGTTGCTTCCTGACCTGCATACAGATTTCTCAAGAGGCAGGTCAGGTCATCTGGTATTCCCATCTCTCAGAATTTTCCACAGTTTATTGTGATCCACACAGTCAAAGGCTTTGGCATAGTCAATAAAACAGAAATAGATGTTTTTCTGGAACTCTCTTGCTTTTTCCATGATCCAGCGGATGTTGGCAATTTGATCTCTGGTTCCTCTGCCTTTTCTACAACCAGCTTGAACATCAGGAAGTTCACACTTCAAGTATTGCTGAAGCCTGGCTTGGAGAATTTTGAGCATTGCTTTACTAGTGTGTGAGAAGAGTGCAATTGTGTGGTGGTTTGAGCATTCTTTGGCATTGCCTTTCTTTCGGATTGGAATGAAAACTGACCTTTTCCAGTCCTGTGGCCACTGCTAAGTTTTCCAAATTTGCTGGCATACTGAGTGCAACACTTTCACAGCATCATCTTTCAGGATTTGAAATAGCTCAACTGGAATTCCATCACCTCCACTAGCTTTGTTCATAGTGATGATTTCTAAGGCCCACTTAACTTCACATTCCAGGATGTCTGGCTCTAGATGAGTGATCACACAATCATGATTATCTGGGTCATGAAGATCTTTTCTGTACAGTTCTTCTGTGTATTCTTGCCACCTCTTCTTAATATCTTCTGCTTCTGTTAGGTCTATACCATTTCTGTCCTTTATTGAGCCCATCTTTGAATAAAATGTTCCCTTGGTATCTCTAATTTTCTTGAAGAGATCTCTAGTTTTTCCCATTCTTCTGTTTTCCTCTATTTCTTTGCATTGATAGCTGAGGAAGGCTTTCTTATCTCTTCTTGCTATTCTTTGGAACTCTGCATTCAGATGCTTATATCTTTCCTTTACTCCTTTGCTTTTCGCTTCTCTTCTTTTCACAGCTATTTGTAAGGCCTCCCCAGACAGCCATTTTGCTTTTTTGCATTTCTTTTCCATGGGGATGGTCTTGATCCCTGTCTCCTGTACAATGTCACGAACCTCCGTCCATAGTTCATCGGGCACTCTATCTATCAGATCTAGGCCCTTAAATCTATTTCTCACTTCCACTGTATAATCATAAGGGATTTGATTTAGGTCATGCCTGAATGGTCTAGTGGTTTTCCCTACTTTCTTCAATTTAAGATTGCCAGGAGAAATATCAATAACCTCAGATATGCAGATGACACCACCCTTATGGCAGAAAGTGAAGAGGAACTAAAAAGCCTCTTGATGAAAGTGAAAGTGGAGAGTGAAAAAATTGGCTTAAAGCTCAACATTCAGAAAATGAAGATCATGGCATCCGGTCCCATCACTTCATGGCAAATAGATGGGGAAACAGTGGAAACAGTGTCAGACTTTATTTTGCGGGGCTCCAAAATCACTGCAGATGGTGACTGCAGCCACGAAATTAAAAGACACTTATTCCTTGAAAGGAAAGTTATGACCAACCTAGATAGCCTATTGAAAAGCAGAGACATTACTTTGCCAACAAAGGTCCATCTAGTCAAGGCTATGGTTTTTCCTGTAGTCATGTATGGATGTGAGAGTTGGACTGTGAAGAAGGCTGAGTGCCAAAGAATTGATGCTTTTGAACTGTGGTGTTGGAAAAGACTCTTGAGAGTCTTTTGGACTGCAAGGAGATCCAACCAGTCCATTCTGAAGGAGATCAGCCCTGGGATTTCTTTGGAAGGAATGATGCTGAAGCTGAAACTCCAGTACTTTGGCCACCTCATGAGAAGAGTTGACTCATTGGAAAAGACTCTGATGCTGGGAGGGATTTGGGGCAGGAGGAGAAGGGGACGACAGAGGATGAGATGGCTGGATGGCATCACTGACTCAATGGACGTGAGTCTGAGTGAACTCTGGGAGTTGGTGATGGACAGGGAGGCCTGGCGTGCTTCAATTCATGGGGTCGCAAAGAGTCAGACATGACTGAGCGACTGAACTGAACTGAAATGAGTCATGGAAAAGCAATTATGAATGTCCCAAGAGGTTACACGTCTGATTTCTGTAAAGCTTAGTTACCTAAAACCATTCAGTTCAGTTCAGTCGCTCAGTCGTGTCTGACTCTTTGCGACCCCATGAATTGCAGCATGCCAGGCCTCCCTGTCCATCACCAACTCCCAGAGTTCACTCAGACTCACGTCCATCGTGTCAGTGATGCCATCCAGCCATCTCATCCTCTGTAGTCCCCTTCTCCTCCTTCCCCCAATCCCTCCCAGCATCAGAGTCTTTTCCAATGAGTCAACTCTTTGCATGAGGTGGCCAAACTACTGGAGTTTCAGCTTTAGCATCATTCCGTCCAAAGAAATCCCAGGGCTGATCTCCTTCAGAATGGACTGGTTGGATCTCCTTGCAGTCCAAGGGACTCTCAAGAGTCTTCTCCAACACCACAGTTCAAAAGCATCAATTTTTCGGTGCTCAGCTTTCTTCACAGTCCAATTCTCACATCCATACATGACCACTGGAAAGACCATAGCCTTGACTAGATGGACCTTTGTTGGCAAAGTAACACACCGCATAGACTGAATAATATATTTTTTTTTCATTTTCAAAACTGGCTTTAAATACTCATCAGAGCGCCATGCAAAGGGATTGGGGTGAGAGCATGTTACATATGATTGGGGGTTGGGGTGCCCTGAGAGAAAAGGGACCCATCTATCAGGGCAGCTGGGGTGCCCCACACCCAACTTGGGATAAGGGAACAGATAGAGGCCCTCTCGAGGGTCCCATGGGCCAACTGGGAGCCAGCCCTCCCTTCAAGGTCGATCATGGGGGAGAGGACCGAGGAGGAGCTCCCACAGTGGAGGTGATAGGTGGTCACTTCCTCAGTGGTACTGCTGATAGCTGGGGTAGCCTGGGCCTGGGGTACCCTCCTTAGAGGGCAGCTGGCCAGGGTCCTCCAGGAACTGCTGGGCAGTATAGCGAGTGAGAAGGATGCCAACACCCTCGATGAGGGCCAACAGGATGTCCCCCATCATTGCCGAGCCCACCATGGCCAATGGGCCACTGCGGGCAGCCAGCATAGCCCCAGTCAGTGCTTCTCTGGTGATGGAGTTCCAGGGATCTTCCTTGCCCCGAAGCCGCACCAGACTGCAGTCGATGGTGGAAAATAGGCCCCCCCACACAGCGAAGCTACCTCCAATCTGAGGGGCTCTGATCCTTACAGCATTGACACTGCCTCTCAATCGGTGCCGCATTCCACCGACAGGGGCATTGCGGAAGCCCTTAATGGCCTGGAAGACTCCACCGCCGATAACACCCATAGTGAAGGCTCCACCGCAATCATCCACAATTCACCATGGGCAAGGTTCCCGAGCATACTCCTCCATGGCGCCCCCAAAGATTATTTTTAAAATCACTTATGTACTAATGGTTCAAAACTATTTTATTTTTCCACTTGGAAGATGTATTGGACGTCCAGATACAGAACATAATTTAAAATTTTACTTAGCATTATAATACAGTAGCTAAGAGCTTAAAGTTAGCTGTCTGCTCAAATCACAGACTCATTATTTACTAGTAGTTTAACTTTGGGAAGATTTTCAGCCTCTTTGTGTCTCTGCCTCAGTTCCTCCCCTCTAAGCCGTCATACATTTGTGAGGATGAAGATATTCCACGTAAAGCTCCTCACATAGTCAGGGTGAATGACCAGTAAATCACTGCCTTTTGTACACTCAGCAGATAAAAATCTGGCTAGCCAGTTTGATGATATTTTCTTCCTCTCCAGAATGGTGGTGGTGTCCTGGGTTCTATGGTATATACGCACTATGAAGACATCCATTTTCTGAAGACACCCTCAGTGACAGTATTCTATAATTCTGTAGTGCTGAAATATCTTGAAAGGCAAAATCTGGTGGATAAGTAGGCAATATGATTGTGATTTCAGGTAGTTATAAATATAAGTGCTGCTGCTGCTGCTAAGTCACTTCAGTCGTGTCCGACTCTGTGCAACCCCATAGATGGCAGCCCACCATGCTCCCCCGTCGCTGGGATTCTCCAGGCAAGAACACTGGAGTGGGTTGCCATTTCCTTCTCCAATGCATGAAAGTGAAAAGTGAAAGGGAAGTCGCTCAGTCGTGTCCAACTCTTTGCGACCCCATGGACTGCAGCCTACCAAGCTCCTCTGCCAATGGGATTTTCCAGGCAAGAGTACTGCAGTGGGGTGCCATTGCCTTCTCCGAATATAAGTGCTAAGGATATTTAAATCTCATTATATCAATTAAGGCACCTCTTAAGACTTGCAGCTCCCTTAAGAACTAGATATTTAAAAAGCATTAAATCAGGATACAGTTCTTTGTAAAAATGCAAAACAATATATAAATGCTAAAATGCAAAGCATTTATGAACTGGTTAGATTTTTCTTAAAGGATCTCATCATTTAGACAAATCTTCCTCAATTTAAATTAGAAAGCCACATGAGGCCTGGAGCAAATTAAACAGGTCCAAAATTAGAGAGAGTTGCTAGAAGGAGACCCCACAGCAATTCCCCTTAACTGCAGTTACCAGCTGGGTTTTACAAAGAATGCAAATTTATCTGGGAAAACTAGTGTGGTGCCTATGCTAATATCCCTTATTTTGGTCTGAGACTCTGAAATGGTAATATTCGTGCTTGTAAATTACCTTTCCTAAGGTTAAGAACCATGGGAAAGTTACCTTCATGTGACTTTTGTGACTTTTTTTCTGTAGTAAATTTTGGCATGGGCATGTCTTTACCTATTTACAGTTCAAGTGAATTTCCAAGACAGCGGAATTTGGAAGCTCTGACTTTAGCCCTGAAATTCCACATTCCTGCTCTTCTAGACTTCCTTAGCCTACTGAGCCGCCTTGTAGCTATCTCCAAAGCAAAGCAGGGCCTCTCCTGGCAGGTAAACCTGCCTGGTGATTCCGCCCCTCAGGGGCGTGGCAGTACTATTTCCTGGAGCAATCTCACTGGGGTGGCTCCACTTTGCTTTTGCACTCGACTACTCTGCTGCCTCCTCTGCAGCTACCGGACCTGCTTCTGCTGCTGCTCAGGTAACTCTAGTCTCTTGTTGGCACCAGAATAGGCCGCGGTGGTTAATAAAAGGTTTCAACATGTGCCTTCTTGTCTGTTTTCCTGCCCCTTTCTTTCATGATCTTTCTCTGTTTATTCCTTAGGGAGAGCATCTGGGGATTACTTTGCAGACCACTGAGAAGATGATGAGCTCAAGCTATTTGAGTGAGATGAGCAGCAGCAGCTGTGGGACTCAGCAGTCCCCAGAGGTGCTGCCATGCCAGCCCCAGCATTACCACTGCTACCGTCAGTCAAGCCAAGCTCAGCAGCCTCCAGAAAAAAATGTAGTGTACCAGCGAGTGAGGACTTACAGTGGGCCCATGAACAAGGTGGTTCAGACTTTGGACCCTGTCGGCTCAGGAGAAGTGCTCTCCCCTCTCAAAACTGCCTCCTCCGACCAAAGCTTGGTTTGGAGCGACCATTCCCAGGTACCACAAAGGCAGCTATGTCAAAGAGGGGGAAATCTTGAACTTGTTTATTCTCTTCCTGCTTCTCTGGCTCTGTTCTACAGAATATTATCTCTTGGATTGCACTTTTATATGCAATATAAGGTCATCCAAATTCCATCTCCTGGCTGTCCTTTTCTAGTGCTGTAGCCATTTGTTTATCAGTTTACTAATGCTTGTAACCATTTGTTTATCAGTTCCAATGATTTTCACAATCTAACTAGAATATAGGATGATTCATTTTTGTGGAATTAGATTGGAATATCTAATCTGAGGTATTCTTTTACTCCTACCATAAAGCAATCCTCAACTTTTTATAAAATGAGTTTTCACTGGTCCACTTCATATCAAAAGTAAACAGCTTTTTTAAAAAATCAAATATGGTGGTGCAGGGAAAATGGTATGTACGGAGTGACAAGCAGTTATTTGTGTTTAGCAAATAGTATACTGCTCCAGGATAAGTGACAGGCATAAATGTCTATTTGAATTGTTATATGTGTTTAGTCTTCTGAAAATGACACTGGTTCTTGTATAGTCAAGGTGGATAATTTATGTCTTAGTAGAAGGAATATTGAAAGTGAATATAGAATTGAGGAAGGCACGATATAAGCAGTTGTTATATGAAAGCTAAAAATAGTGGAAATCTAAGACACCCTTTAAAATAAAATAAATTTGTTTTAAAAGGGGTTAGTTTAATATCTGTGCTAATAATCTTGCCAATGAATGTGAAAGAACATTGCAAGACAATATAAAAATAACAGCTCTATGTCTGTTTTCATCTTTGACTGTCTTTACATTAAAGTTTCATGTCTTAAAGCTTTCTGGAAACTTCTGTCCAAACTGAAATTATGCTTCAAGATATAAGTAGTACTGTATCAAAAAGTACAAGTAGTACTGTATCAAAAAGTACAGCTCAAAAAGTAACCATCAGAATGATATCCTATGCTGCATTGTTATGCTGATTTGAAATAATATGGATTATTTTCCCCAAAACAACAATTTTAAGTTGGATATGAAGCAACATGTATAAGGGATATAATAAAGCTGTTTTAAAAAGAATTTTTTAAAGATATAGGTAAATGAACAACTATAAGGGCCACAATTTTACTGTTTTACTTCACTCCTAGCTTAAATTGAGGGGGAAATTAAGAAGAAAAACCCAAGCATTTACTGGCAATAATTACCTATTTGAGAAAAATGCCACCTGCATTGAAGTCAAAGGGAAGAAAAAGAAAAAGTCAAAACTACTAGTTTGCGATAATAATAATGCAAATGTGCATTCAAATATTAAGCATTAGGATGTTAATGAACAACATAGTAGCTGTCACCTATATTCCTGAGTAGCCTCAAAACAATGCAAAAGTTGGAAACAGCAAGTTGCCACTATCATGGGTATGCTAAAATTACCCTGACATTATTATTAACGTCTTATCAACTTCCTAGTAAAAGAAAAATAAATAGAAAAAAAATTAAAGCTGAAATTTGGCAAGTTATAAACATTGACCACAGAACAGCTTTTAGGGTCACACTTTATTGTATACTCCATAGTTTAACTTTCCTTTTAAATAAACCTGGCCCACGCTGGTTGAGCTTTTTACAAGAATCACCTTCTTTCTACCAGATATTTGTTAAGTGATCCTCATAGGACTAGCTCCATCCTGAAATGTAGTTCCCCAAAGGAATTTACAAAGAGCCTTAAGGACAGAAAGTATCACCACAGAAACTGAGAAAAGAGATTGGAATAGAGGGTGAAGTCTGAAGTTATTTATAGTTAACAAGAAAGAAAAGGGCTGGGTGAGGAAGAGGGAGGTAAAATTTCAAGCTGAGTTATATATCAAAGGGCATTCATAAATCTTCTAAAAGATAATTTGGCAAGAAAGCTTTAAGATACCTGTCACAAAGAATGTGACTAAGAAACGATTATTTTATTTACTTTCTTCCTGTTTAGTGACAGGATGGCATTGTATAAGGTAAGACCTAAAATTGACCTGAAATTGCCTTCATGTTAATGAAATGGGTAAGATGTGGTAGCAGCTTTATTATATACCATGCCTAGCACAAGAAAGAAGTACACATTACTTAATACCTTTTTCATTTAGCTTTATTTTTTAAAATACTCTCCTTAATATGCCATGTTTCAAAGACATTTTGAGTTGGTATATAGCAATTATTCTGATGCTTGAGTTTGTGACCATGGCAGCTAGGAGAATGGGTTGGTTATCATGAATTCAATTAAACTTTTACTTTAATTGTTTTTAGCATTTTTGTGTTTGGATGATATTAAAAGAATTCATAAGATTAAAAATATATATCATTGCCAGTAGTAAAATATGATCCTTTTGAGAAACTGAAATGATATTGCACTGCTTTTCTTTTTTAGTTTGTGTAGTAGACATTTTAGATTTAAAAAAATGCTTTGTGCAGCACTTTAATATTTTCTATTTCTGGCTTTTTAGCACACGTTTTTCCTTTATTGCTTTCTTATGAACTAAAATAGTGTTTATAGACATAAACATATTTTAAATTTCTCCAAATATAATGTTTGTTTCTTATCTACAATTGATCAGATATATTTTATGATTCTCTCAGTATTATTTTATCTGACTGATAGAATGTTTCTCAGAAAAATTGAATATAAAAACCAGTTGTGGGTGAAATTATCTAAATTGATGATAGAATTAAAATTACTAAGTTTATTCATATGAACTGGAAGAATCAGAAGCAGATATAATCAAGATCATGGGTGAATTTTAGAACTGAATGTAGTCTTATAAATAAATGGAGTTCTAGAAACTACATGAAACTAAAGAGAACAAAAACCTTTTGGCTCAACCTTTTAAAAGGCCTGAATGTTAAACACCCATCATTAATTCAAAATGAAATACTGCCTCAAATGAACAGCATTGATGTTAATACACGTTGGACATAAATACTTCTCTTTCATTAATTTTAGCTTTTTATCATGTTCAAGATATTTTCCATGCATACAGAACAGTTCTGTTATGACAGAGAAATTGATCAAAATAAAATATTTTTAATCCCCATCATTCATTGAGCACATATTTATTAAGTGCCTGTTAATGTAGGAAGCACCATGATTATCTAAATACCCATTTGCTTATTTAGGGAGAGTCATTATTGAGGATAGAAAAACATGATCTGGGGGCTTCCTAGGTGGTGCTAGTGGTAAAGAACCTGCTGCCAATGCAAGAGATATAACAGATGTGGGTTTGATCCCTGAGTTGGGAAGATCCCCTGGAGGAGGGCATGGCAACCCACTCCAGTACTCTCGCCTGGAGAATCTCATGGACAAAGAAGCCTGGCCGGCTACAGTCCATAGGGTCATAAAGAGTTGAACAAGACGGAAGCAACTTAGAATCCATGCATGCATACATGATCTAGTCTGTAGGTGTTCTGTATGTCTATATTTCATTTTAAAATATTATTTTGTGCTGTAGCCATCAATATTTTACTGAATAAAATGTTTTGATGCAAGAAAAGACCTCTTAGAAATTGTGTTATATGGATGACCATTCATTTAAATTTTAAGCTTGCAACAAAATTTAACTCCAGAAAGCAACCCGGGGAAGAATATGAGTTTATGAATGATCTCTGCTCTCAGAATTATTCAGTTTGGGCTTTTCTTTGTTTACATGATTTTTTTTTTCTTTTTCTTTGGTTACAGAGATTGTGGATAGCTCCTTTACTATGCCAGGATTTCTATACACTATCAGAAAATGTTCCTGTTCTATGGGGATGGGTGTGTTGTTTTGATAAATTGTTGTTCAAAGGAGTGGTCACTAAAGTGAATGATTGTTCAGGGAAGTAGGTTGCCTGAAAAAGGAATGAGGTCATAGGATAAAGAGCCCTGAGTTTTCAGCTTTGGTCATCCCTTTTGTGCTTATAATTAAATGAAGCTATAGAAATTGAGTGCAATACTTTGGCCACCTCATGCGAAGAGTTGACTCATTGGAAAAGACTCTGATGCTGGGAGGGATTTGGGGGCAAGAGGAGAAGGGGATTACAGAGGATGAGATGGCTGGATGGCATCACTGACTCGATGGGCGTGAGTCTGAGTGAACTCCGGGAGTTGGTGGGGGACAGGGAGGCCTGGCGTGCTGCGATTCATGGGGTCGCAAAGAGCTGGACACAACTGAGTGGCTGATCTGATCTGATCTGATCTGATAGAAATTGAGTTCAACTAATTGTTAGGTGAAAATGCCCTTGCCAATTGTCTTTTGTATAAGGGAAGTCTGATAAATTGCTGGGCCTGTTTTCAGTCAATAGCACTAACAAGCTATAATTGTGTGTGTGTGTGTGTGTGTGTGTGTGTGTGTGTGTGTGTGTGTGTGGTGGGGGAAATGGGGAGGGAGGTGAACTTTTCTTTTAACTGTTGTGATTCAAATTTTTTTTCTTGACAATTCTTGGTAAAATAACTGCAAGATTTGTCATGCTCTTAAACCCTATTTCAAAGTGAAAACCTTTCTAAACATGCATATTTGAGCTAACATTTTCTTCACAACAGAAGCCATCTTAATAGCCATCCCTTTTTGACTTCCAATGGAACATATACATTTCTAATTCTTAAAAACAAAAAACATGCACTGCAAAGTGACTGGATATTTTATTTTCTCTCCTAGTATTTCCTTCAGTAAAAGAGAAAGAATCCAAGAGTGGGTCTCTTGAGTGAGAGAGTTTCCTTGGAGGGAAGCTGTGAGGGGAAGGAATTCCATTACCCTTACATTCTATAGCTTTCTTTACATGGGAACAGAATCACAAATTTTATCCTAAATTGAGGAAGCGTTTGTTTCATCTAAAGAGACATCATTACAACTTAATCTGTTTATTTCTGTACAAAGTTCAGAACAGCATCTCAACAATAACCTAAGACAGGTGTTTAACCATGTTGCTGGCTTTAAACGGTTCTAGGTAAAGCATCTCCCATACTATTCAGACAATTTATTCAAATGACAGTTTGCCTTGGAAAATTCTGTCAGCATAAATGTCAGGTGGTTTTTAAAGATACTACTTCTTTTGAAACTGTTCAGTCACCATTATTACAGTCAGTGATTCTCATAGTCATATATGAAACGAATCGCCAGTCCAGGTTCGATGCATGATACTGGATGCTTGGGGCTGGTGCACTGGGACGACCCAGAGGGATGGTACAGGGAGGGAGGAATGAGGGGGGGTCAGGATGGGGAACATGTGTATACCTGTGGCGGATTCATGTTGATGTATGGCAAAACCAGTACAATATTGTAAAGTAATTAACCTCCAATTAAAATAAATAAATTTATATTAAAAAATTAAATTAAATTAAAAAAAAACTGACAGAAGCACCTATAAGGCTCCCATAGTTTTCTTTCTTGGAACAGTGTATTATTAATTATAAGTAAAGTTTTAATATTCAAATTAGGCAACATGAAAGAGTTGTGTTGAACAAGTTTCCAAATATTTAGCGAACAAAGTCCTGTACTATGTATGTAATTTTTATTATTTAATTCTCATCCCATCAGCAGTCTCTCCTTTATGCATCACATCAAAGTCTTGAACTATTTGATAGGACCTATCAATAGGAAAATGAAAGCCAATAGGTATTGACTAAAGATGCTCATATTTTGTGGATCCTAAAGATCAGTCACAGAGAACATTGTGTGGAGAAAATGGCTGTACAAGTGAATCTATGTGTAATGTCTCAGGGAGAGCTACAAATAAGTAGCTTCCCAACCCAGGGATCTTCCCAACTCAGGGATCAAACCCAGGTCTCCTGCATTGCAGACAGGCGCTTTACCATCTGAGCCACCAGGGAAGCAAGCAGAGTTGTAATGAGTATCAAATAAGATAACATGTGAAGGTGTCCAGCACAGAGTTATCACATTATAATTCTTTCCATTCATATTATTGATTTATAAAAATATAGCCAACAGAAACCACTAGCTGCACAGATAAAATATGATAATAAATTAAATAATATATGAATAGTCTATCATGAATATGAGCTTCCCTGGTGGCTCAGATGGTAAAGCGTATGCCTTCAATGCTCGAAACCCTGGTTTGATCCATGGGTCAGGAAGATACCCTGGAGAAGGAAATGGCAACCAGTACTCTTGCCTGGAAAATGTCCATGGACTGAGGAGCCTCATAGGCTACAGTCCATGGGGGTCACAAAGAGTCGGACAAGACTGAGTGAATTCACTTTCTTTCTTTTCTTTTCACATTTAAATTAATTAAAATTAAAACTAATTATTCAGTTCCTCAGTCACAATAGCCACGTTTAAGTGCTCAACAGCCACAGGTGGCTAATGACTACTATCTGTACAGCAAAGATATAAGGTATTTCCACCACTGCAGAGAGTTCTACTGGACACTGCAGATATATATATATATATATATATATATATATATATATATATATTCAAGCTGCTCATTTAAATATAGAAATATATCTAAAATCATCACATTCAAAGAAATTCATGGTGGTGCAGGTGTGCCATCAAACTGCTGCCAATGTACCTGATCAGCTTTAATGGACACATAGGAATGAAACAGAATATGAAGCCATGAACTTTCAAAGTATATGTTTAGAAAGACTATTTCAGTAGAAGAATTAAATTCATGAACCTTCTTTAAAAGGTGAAATGAAATATTTTTATTTATATATGTATATACAATCACCCTTTGTTATCCAAATGGGATTGGTACCTGGATCCCCACTCCAGATACCAAAATCCACAGATGCTCAAATATCTTGTATAAAATGGCCTAATATTTACATATAACGTATGCATAGCATTCCATGTATTTTAAATCGTCTTTAGATCTGTAAATACAATATAAATGCTGTATAAATAGTTGTCAGAACACATCAAATTCAAGTTTTGCTTTTTGAAGCTTTCCAGATTTTTATTTTTCTAATATTTTCAGTCCTCCATTGGTTGAATTTGCAGATGCAGAAGCCATGGATACGGAGGGCTGACTGACTATCTATCTTTTATATACTTTTTGAGAGAAAAATTTTAAAAAAAATTATTTATTCATTCATTTTTTGGCTGTGCTGGGTCTTCATTGCTGTGTTCAGGCTTTCTCTAGTTGCGGTGTGTGGCATCTAGAGTGTGGGCTCAGTAGTTGTGGTGCACCAGCCTCATTGCTCCACAGCATGGCACAAATTGCCTCTTAAAAACATGAACAACACAGAAATATAAGAAAGTTATTTAATAAGTCAATCAGTTTTCTATTTTAGTTATTGGATCTTATTAAGCATCTGGATTTGACTTGTTTATATTTGGTTAAAACTTTTTTTTCCCTTTGGACAAATATTTATCATTATTTAATATGCCAAATATTGTTGAAGGGTTTGTCATTCTGATTTGTCATGTAATTTCCCTGGAATATTGTTGTGATTCTTCCTTTAACCAAATTAACTTAGAGCTGTTAATTACACTGCTTATACAAATATTCTTTCTACCTCTCCTGTGTATTTAAGGGAAATGTTTTTATTTACTGCATCTTACTCAATGACCTTGTAATTGGTTTAGCATATCAGTTATGTGCCCTGAGATTGTTTCATAGAAGCTACTTCTACTGTTCAGTACTCATCTACATATGAAAATACATTTAGAACTCTCCAAGGAAATATTTTTATCTTCAAGCATAGTATTTACCCATTTCTCCTTAGCATAGACTTCAGCTTGGATGTATATATCTCTGAATAAAATTATTTTAAAATCTTCACAAACTCTATTGCACCTAAGAATATTTTAGTTACTTAAATTATCTATAAACACCTCATATCACTCTACTGCTCAATAAAACTTCAATGATACTCAGTGTCTATGAATTTCTTAGTCTGACTTTCAAAGCCCTCCAATTATTTGGCTCTCAGGGACCTTATTTCCGGGAACTCCTCTTTTAGTGTTCTATGTTTCAGCCAAAATGTAAACTGTTGTTCTTTAAATATAGCCCCTCATTTTCCACAACTATGTCTTTGTTCATGATACTCGTACATTTGAAATGTCCCTATTCTCACCAATCTAGATATGTTGAAATTATAGTAATTTTTCAAGAAATTTTCCTGAAGTGTAACCTTGTGATGAAATCTTTAGTTGTCCCAGGCTGAAGTTACCTCTTAGCCCTGGAAACTCCCAGAGTAAGTTCCTTGTAGCTTTTATGATACTATACTTTATTGTTATTTACAAGAATAGTTTTTACCCCTGCTGCTGCTGCTAAGTCGCTTCAGTCGTGTCCGACTCTGTGCAACTCCATGGACGGCAGCCCACCAGGCTCCGCTGTCCCTGGGATTCTCCAGGCAAGAGTACTGGAGTAGGTTGCCATTGCCGTCTCCAATGCATGAAAGTGAAAAGTGAAAGTGAAGTCGCTCAGTTGTGTCTGACTACCTGCGACCCCATGGACTGCAGCCTACCAGGCTCCTCCGTCCATGGGATTCTCCAGGCAAGAGTATTGGAGTGGGTTGCCATTGTCTTCTCCGAGTTTTTACCCCTAACTGATTGTAACTTTGGTGAGGGTAGAAAGTGTATTCTGTCTTTTCTGTCTCTTTCATTACCACTACATAACAAGTATTGAACAAATATCTTAGTTACATATGTTACCAATCTATTAAAAATAATGCCTCATATTAATAGATGCTATGTTTTATTTTTCAAAAATTTTATATACATTACTTACTAGAACTCCAAAAAATAAATAGAACAACATACACTGGGTATTATTTGTTGTACAAATAAAAATATTGAAGTGTAAACAGCTCAAAATAACTTGTCCAAGTTAGAAAAGCTAGTTAATGAATGCCCTGAGATTAAATATCAGCTCTTTATCAGCTATCTCCCTTAATTATCCTTAGTTAGATATTAAAGAATTTTTAGTTAAAACAAGTTAATATATTTTAGTTTCAGCAGATCATTTCATAGTTACCATTACTGTATTTTTTCCATTCTAATGTTTTGTTATCAGAGGGGAAAGTATCAAAAATGTATTAAAGGACAAAGTAGATTTTGTGCTGACTTTCAAGGTGTTGCCCTGAAATAATCCTGGAATTTAGAGTATGTTTTAACTTTTTAAGGTTTCCCTTATGTTGTTGTTCAGCTTTTAGGTCGTGAATGACTTGCCACCTCATGGCAAGCTGCATGCAGCATGCTAGGCTCCACTGCTCTTAACTATGTCCCAGAATTTGCTCAAACTCATGTCCATTGAGTTGTTGATGCCATCCAACCATCTCATCCTCTGCCACCCCCTTCTCCTTTTGGCTTCAATCTTTCCCAGCATCAGAGTCTTTTTGAATGAGTCAGTTCTTCTCATCAGGTAGCCAAAGTGTTGGAGTTTCAGCTTCAACATCAGCCCTTCCAATGAATATTCTGGGTTGATTTCCTTTAGATTGACTGGTTTCATCATCTTGCAGTCCAAGAGACTCAAGAATCTTCTTTAGCACCATAGTTCAAAAGCATCAGTGCTTCAGTGCTCAACCTTCTTTATGGTCCAACTCTCATATCCATACATGACTACTGGAAAAACCACAGCTTTCACTACATGGACCTTTGTTGGCAAGGTGATATCTCTGTTTTCTAATAGACTGTATTGGTTTATCATAGCTTTTCCTATTAAAAAAGGAATAAGGCTTTTTTAATTTCATGGCTGCAGTCACCGTCTGCAGTGATTTTGGAGCCCAAGAAAATAAAACATGTAAGTGCTTCCACTTTTTCATTTTCTGTTTGCCAGAAGTGATGGGACCGGATGCCATGATCTTAGTTTCTTGAATGTTGAGTTTTAAGCTGGCATTTTCTCTCTGCTCCTTCACCCTCATCAAGAGGCTCTCTAGTTCCTCTTCACTTTCTGCCATTAGAGTGGTATCACCTGCATAACTAAAGTTGTTGATGTTTCTCTGGGCAATCTAAATTCCAGCTTGTGGTTCATCCAGCCCAGCATTTTGAATGATGTCTGTCAGTCAGTTAGTCAGTTCAGTCATTCAGTTGTGTCCAACTCTTTGTGACCCCATGGACTGCAGCACACCAGGCTTCCCTGTCTATCACCAACTCCCGGAGCTTGCTCAAATTCATGTCCATCAAGTTGGTGATAAAATCCAACCATCTCATCCTCTATCGTCCCCTTCTCCTCCTGCCTTCAATCTTTCCCAGCATCAGGGTCTTTTCCAATGATGTAGTCTGCATATAAGTTAAATAAGCAGGGTGACAATATACAGCCTTGTCGTACACCTTTCCCAATCTGGAACCAGTCCGTTGCTCCATGTCCAGTTCTAACTGTTGCTTCACGCCCCCCATACAAGTTTCTCAGGAGACAGGTAAGATGGTCTGATGTTCCCATCTCTTTAAGAATTTTCCACAGTTTGTTGTGATCGCTACATTCAAAGGCTTCCACATAGTTGATGAAGCAGAAGTAGATGTTTGTCTGGAATACCTTTGCTTTCTCTGTGATAGAACAGATTTTGCCAATTTGATCTCTGGTTCCTCGCCTCTTTGAGACCCAGCTTGTTCATGTGGAAATTATTGGTTCATGTACTGTTGAAGCCTAGCTTGAAGGATTTTGAGCACTATTATGTTAGCATGTGAAATGAATACAATTGTGCAGTAGTTTGAACATTCTTTGGCACTGCCTTTCTTTGGGATTGAAATGAAAACTAACCTTTTCCAGTCCTGTGATCACTGCTGAGTTTTCCTAATTTGCAGCATCATCTTTTAGGATTTTAAATAGCTCAGCTGGGATTCCACCATGTCCACTAGCGTTGCTTGTAGTAATGCTTAGGAAGCTAAGGCCCACTTGACGTCACACTCCAGGATGTCTGGCCCTAGGTGAGTGATCACACCATTGTGGTTACCTGGGTCATTAAGAACTTTTTAATGTAGTTCTGTGTATTCTTGCCACCTCTTCTTAATCTCTTCTGCTTCTATTAGGTCTTTATGTTTCAGTCCTTTATTGTGCCCATTTTTACACGATACGTTCTTTTGATATCTCCCGTTTTCTTGAGGAAATATCTAGTCTTTCCCATTCTATTGTTTGCTTCTATTTCTTTGCATTGTTCATTTAAGAAGGCCTTCTTATCTCTTCTTGCTATACTATGGAACCCTGCATTCAGTTGAGTATATTTTTCCCTTTCTCCCTTGCCTTTCACTTTTCTTCTTTCCTCAGCTATTTGTAAAGCCTCTTCAGACAATCATTTTGACTTCTTGCATTTCTTTGTCTTGAGGACAGTTTTGGTCAATGACTCCTGTACAATGTTAGGAACCTCTGTCCATAGTTCTTCAGGCACTCTGTCTACCAGATATAACCCCTTATTTGTCACCTCTACTCTATAATCATAAGGAATCTTATTTAGGTCATACCTGAATTACCTAGTGGCTTTCCGTACTTTCTCAGTTTAAGCCTGAGTTTTACCATAAGGAGATTATGATCTGCGCCACAGTTGGCTTCAGGTCTTGTTTTTGCTGCCTGTATAGAGCTTCTCCATCCTCAGCTGCAAAAAATATAATCAATCCGATTTCAATATTGACCATCTGGTGATGTCCATATGTAGAGTCATCTCTTGGGTTGTTGGAAGAGGGTGTTTGTTATGACCCTGGTGGCTCAGAGGATAAAGTGTCTGCCTGCAATGCAGGAGACCCGGGTTCAATCCCTGGGTTGGGAAGATCCCCTGGAGAAGGAAATGGCAACCCACTCCAGTATTCTTGCCTGGAGAATACCATGGACAGAGGATCCTGGCGGGCTACAGTCCATGGGGTCGCAAAGAGTCGGACATGACTGAGCGACTTCACACACATGATGAAAAGGGCATCTTTTTTTTTTTTTTTTTTTAAATATTAGTTCTAGAAGATGTTTTGGGTTTTCATAGAACCAGGTAACTTCAGCTTCTTTGGCATTGATAGTTGGAGCATAGACTTGGATTACTGTGATGTTGAATGGTTTGCCTTGGAAACAAACCAATCTCAGTCTGTCACTTTTGAGATTGCATCCAAGTACTACATTTCAGACTCTTGTTGACTCTGAGGGCTACTCCATTTCTTCTAATGGATTTTTGTCCACAGTAGTAGATATAATGGTCATCTGAATTAAATTTGCCCATTCCCATCCATTTTGGGCTTCCCTCATAGCTCAGTTGATAAAGAATCTGCCTGCAGGGTAGGAGACCTGGGTTCAACTCCTGGGTCAGGAAAATCCCCTGGAAAAGGAAATGGCAAACCAGTATTGCCTGGAGAATCCCATGGACAGAGGAGCCTAGGAGGCTACAGTCCAGGGAGTTCACAAGTCAGACATGACTTAGCAACTAAACCACCACCACCATCCATTTTAGTTTACTCACTTCTAAGGTGCTGATGTTCACTCTTGCCATCTCCTATTTGACCACTTCCAATTTACCTTGATTCATGGACCTAACATTCATCCACAACTGATCATTGTTTCCACTTTGGCTCAGATGCTTCATTCTTTCTGGAGCTGTTTATTTCCCTCCACTCTTCTCCAGTAGCATATTGAATACCTTCTGACCTTAGGTCTCATCTTCTGGTGTCCTATCTTTTTGCCTTTTCATACTGTTCATGGTGTTCTCATGGCAAGAATACTGGAGTTGTTTACCATTCCCTCTTCCAGTGAACCACATTTTTTCAGAACTCCTGACTAGGACCTATCCATCTTGGATGGTCCTGCATGTCATGCCTCATAGCTTCATTGAGTTACTCAAGCCCCTTTGCCAAGACAAAACAGTGTTCCATGAAGGGGAATACAGAGTATGTTTTAAGATTTTAAAGTTTCCCTTCTAACCTAAAGGAAAATAACACCTCTCCAGCTTCTGCTTTCCCTTTTTTCTCCACTGCATTGAACTATTCAGAAGCTATTTCATTGAGGTAAGTAAGAAATTGGCACTATTCGCATTTCATGTAATTTTTTAACTCTAAATTAATAGCTATTTTAACATACAGAAATAAAATACATGTTTTGTGACTAGTGAATTCTCCCTAATATTACTAGAGTTTCCCAGCTCTCATTTGGAGAACAATTATCCAAGGACGTAGGAAAATAATACCCCCAAAGCAGGCTGATATTTCTTTCAGATGCCAATAGCTTATTTTAAAAATTTGCTGTCTTAGAGTACTACCTAAGAGTATTGAATACTGCTACTGCTGCTAAGTTGCTTCAGTTGTGTCCGAGTCTGTGCGACCCCATAGACAGCAGCCCACCAGGCTCCCCCGTCCCTGGGATTCTCCAGGAAAGAACACTGGAGTGGGTTGCCATTTCCTTCTCCAATGCATGAAAGTGAAAAAATAAAGTGCAGTCGCTCACTCATGTCCAACTCCTAGCGACCCCATGGACTGCAGCCCACCAGGCCCCACCATCCATGGGATTTTCCAGGCAAGAGTACTGGAGTGGGGTGCCATCACCTTCTCCGAAGAGTATTGAATAATTTATTACATTTCTGATTCTTTTAAATATTTTCTCATTCAAAATTTAATTTTCTTTTTAGAATTTTTTCTTTTTTCTTTTCTTTTATTTTTAAAAATTTATTTATTTTAAATGAAACAAAGATTAATATTTTTAATGATAAATAATTCACAAAGAAGATAGACATCATAAACCATTAGACACCTTAACAACAAAAAACACAGATACATAGAGCAAAAATCAGAAGTATAAGGGAAATAAAAATATATAATCATAGTGCAACATATTAATATTTCTCCAAGTATATTTTATCAAGTGCAGAAAAAATAAGAATAGGAACATCTTAAATGATGTCACTGATAGTTTAAATATAATGATATTATATTTAATTAACTTATATTAATCATATCCTACACAAATACATTTAAAATTTTGTATCTCATACTTTCTTATTAGATGTCCATAAGGCTTATTTAACTTATATGCAGAGTACATCATGAAAAATGCTGGGCAGGAAGAAGCACAAGCTGAAATCAAATTTCTGGGAGAAATATCAGTAACCTCAGATATGCAGATGACACCACCCTTATGGCAGAAAGTGAAGAAGTACTAAAGAGCCTCTTGATGAAACTAAAAAAGGAGAGTGAAAATGTTTGCTTAAAGCTCAACATTCAGAAAACCAAGATAATGGCATCTGGTCCCATCACTTCATGGCAAATAGATAGGAAAACAGTGGAAACAGTGGCTGCTGACATTATTTTTGGGGGCTCCAAAATCACTGAAGATGGTGATTGCAGCCATGAAATAAAAGACACTTACATCTTGGAAGGAAAGTTATGACCAACCTAGACAGCATATTAAAAAGCAGAGACATTCATTACTTTGCCAACAAAGGTCCTTCTAGTCAAGGCTATGGTTTTTCCTGTGGTCATGTATGGATGTGAGAGTTGGACTGTGAAGAAGGCTGAGCACCGAAGAATTGATGCTTTTGAACTGTGGTGTTGGAGAAGACTCTTGTGAGTCCCTTGGACAGCAAGGAGATCCAACCAGTCCATGCTAAAGGAGATCAGTCCTGGGTGTTCATTGGAAGGACAGATGTTGAAGCTGAAACCCCAATACTTTGTCTACCTGATGCGAAGAGCTGACTCATTTGAAAAGACCCTGATGCTGGGAAAGATTGAAGGTGGGAGAAGGGGATGGCAGAGGATGAGATGATTGAATGGCATCACTGACTCAATGGGCATGAGTTTGGGTAGGCTCTGGGAGTTGGTGATGGACAGGGAGGCCTGGCATGCTGCAGTTCGTGGGGTGGCAAAGAGTCAGACATGACTGAGAGACTGAACTGAACTGAGGGGTGTTTAGAAAAACTAGCAAAAAGATAAACAGTACTAAATTTAAAAAAGCAGAATTCTTTTTGTGTGTGTGTGATTTAGTTATACATATATACATATAATATTTTTGAAATTATTTTCCATTATAAGTTATTACAGGTCATTTACTATAGTTCCCTGTGCTGTACAGTAAACTTTTTTGGCTTGTTGCTTATATATTTTTTATTTTTATTTTTTTAACTTAAATTTATCTATTTAATTGGAGGCTAATTACTTTACAATATTTTATTGGTTTTTCCATACATCAGTATGAATCCACCACAGGTGTACACGTGTTCCCCATCCTGAAACCACCTCCCACCTCCCTCCCCATACCATCCCTCTGGGTCATCCCAGTGCACCAGCCCCAAGCATCGTGCATTGAACCAGGACTGGCAATTCGTTTCTTATATGATATTATACATGTTTCAATGTTATGCTCCCAAATCATCCCACCCTCTCCTTCTCCCACAGAGTCCAAAAGACTGTTCTATACATCTGTGTCTCTTTTGTTGTCTCGCATACAGGGTTATCATTACCATCTTTCTAAATTCCATATATATGTTAGTATACTGTATTGATGTTTTCCTTTCTGGCTTACTTCACTCTGTATAATCGGCTCCAGTTTCATCCACCTCATTAGAAATGATTCAAATGTATTCTTTTTAATGGCTGAGTAATACTCCATTGTGTATATGTACCACAGCTTTCTCATCCATTCATCTGCTGATGGACATCTAGGTTGCTTCCATGTCCTGGCTATTATAAATAGTGCTGCGATGAACATTGGGGTACACATGTCTCTTTCAATTCTGGTTTCCTCAGTTTGTATGCCCAGTAGTGGGATAACTGGGTCATAACACAGTTCTATTTCCAGTTTTCTAAGGAATCTCCACACTGTTCTCCATAGTGGCTGTACTAGTTTGCATTCCCACCAACAGTGTAAGAGGGTTCCCTTTTCTCCACACCCTCTCCAACATTTATTGCTTGTAGACTTTTGGATCGCAGCCATTCTGACTGGCGTGAAATGGTACCTCTTTGTGGTTTTGATTTGCATTTCTCTGATAATGTGTGATGTTGAGCATCTTTTCATGTGTTTGTTAGCCATCTGTATGTCTTCTTTGAAGAAATGTCTGTTTAGTTCTTTGGCCCATTTTTTGATTGGGTCGTTTATTTTTCTGGAATTGAGCTGGAGGAGTTGCTTGTATAATTTTGAGATTAGTCCTTTGTCAGTTGCTTCATTTACTATTATTTTCTCCCATTTTGAAGTCTGTCTTTTCACCTCGCTTATAGTTTCCTTTGTTGTGCAGAGGCTTTTAATTTTAATTAGGTCCCATTTGTTTATTTTTTGCTTTTATTTCCAATATTCTGGTAGGTGAGTCATAGAGGATCCTGCTGTGATTTATGTGTTTTGCCTATGTTCTCTTCTAGGAGTTTTATAGTTTCTGGTTTTACATTGAGATCTTTAATCCATTTTGAGTTTATTTTGGTATATGGTGTTAGAAAGTGTTCTAGTTTCATTCTTTTACAAGTGGTTGACCAGTTTTTCCAGCACCACTTGTTAAAGAGATTGTCTTTTCTCCATTGTATATTCTTGCCTCCTTTGTCAAATATAAGGGGTCCATAGGTGTGTGGATTTATCTCTGGGCTTTCTATTTTGTTCCATTGATCTATATTTCTGTCTTTGTGCCAGTACCATACTGTCTTGATGACTGTGGCTTTGTAGTAGAGCCTGAAGGCAGGCAGGTTGATTCCTCCAGTTACACTCTTCTTTCTCAAGATTGCTTTGGCTATGCGAGTTTTTTTGTATTTCCATACAAATTGTGAAATTATTTGTTCTAGCTCTGTGAAAAATACCATTGGTGGCTTGATAGGGATTGCATTGGATCTATAGATTGCTTTCAGTTGTATACTCATTTTCATTATATTGATTCTTCCAATCCATGAACATGGTATATTTCTCCATCTATTAGTGTCCTCTTTGATTTCTTTCACCAGTGTCTTATAATTTTCTATATATAGGTCTTTAGTTTCTTTAGGTATATTCCTAAGTATTTTATTATTTTCATTCCAATGGTGAATGGAATTGTTTCCTTAATTTCTCTATTTTCTCATTATTAGGGTACAGGAATGCAAGGGATTTCTGTGTGTTGATTTTATATCCTGCAACTTTACTATATTCATTGTTTAGCTCTAGTAATTTTCTGATGGAGTCTTTAGGGTTTTCTATGTAGGATCATGTCATCTGCAAACAGTGAGAGTTTTGCTTCTTCTTTTCCAATCTGGATTCCTTTTATTTGTTTTTCTGCTCTGATTGCTGTGGCCAAAACTTCCAGAACTATGTTGAATAGTAGCAGTGAAAATGGGTACCCTTGTCTTGTTCCTGACTTTAGGGGAAATGCTTTCAATTTTTCACCATTGAGGATAATGTTTGCTGTGGGTTTGTCATATGTAGCTTTTATTATGTTGAGGTATGTTCCTTCTCTTCCTGCTTTCTGCAAAGTTTTTATCATAAATGGATGTTGAATTTTGTCAAAGGCTTTCTCTGCATCTATTGAGATAATCATATGGCTTTTATTTTTCAATGTGTTTATGTGGTGTATTACATTGATTGACTTGCGGATATTGAAGAATCCTTGCATCCCTGGGATAAAGCCCACTTGGTCATGGTGTATGATCTTTTTAATGTGTTGTTGGATTCTGATTGCTAGAATTGTGTTAAGGAGTTTTGCATCTATGTTCATCAGTGATATTGGCCTGTAGTTTTCTTTTTTGTGGCATCTTTGTCAGATTTTGGTATTAGGGTGATGGTGGCCTCATAGAATGAGTTTGGAAGTTGAGGGTCCTCTGCAGTTTTCTGGAAGAGGTTGAGTAGGATAGGTGTTAGCTCGTCTCTAACTTTTTGGTAGAATTCAGCTGTGAAGCTGTCTGGACCTGGGCTTTTGTTTGCTGGAAGATTTCTGATTACAGTTTCAATTTTCATGCTTGTGATGGGTCTGTTAAGATTTTCTATTTCTTCCTGGTTCAGTTTTGGAAAGCTGTCCTTTTCTAAGAATTTGCCCATTTTGGCCAAGTTGTCCATTTTATTGGCATGTAATTGCTGATAGTAGTCTCTTATGATCCTTTGTATTTCTGTCTTGTATGTTGTGATCTCTCTATTTGCATTTCTAATTTTATTGATTTGATTTTTCTCCCTTTGTTTCTTGATGAGTCTGGCTAATGGTTTGTCAATTTTATTTATCCTTTCAAAGAACCAGCTTTTGGCTTTGTTGATTTTTTCTATGGTCTCTTTTGTTTCTTTTGCATTTATTTCTGCCCTAATTTTTAATATTTCTTTCCTTCTACTAACCCTGGGGTTCTTCATTTCTTCCTTTTCTATTTGCTTTAGGTGTAGAGTTAGGTTATTTATTTGACTTTATTCTTGGTTCTTGAGGTATGCTTGTATTGCTATGAACTTTCCCCTTAGCACTGCTTTTGCAGTGTCCCACAGGTTTGGGGTTGTTGTCTTTTCATTTTCATTCATTTCTATGCATATTTTGATTTATTTTTTTATTTCTTCTGTGATTTGTTGGTTATTCAGAAGTGTGTTGTTCAGCCTACACATGTAGGAATTTTTAATAGTTTTTCTCCTGTAATTGAGATCTAATCTTACTGCATTGTGGTCAGAAAAGATGCTTGGAATGATTTCAGTTTTTTTGAATTTACCAATGCTATATTTATGATGCAGGATGTGATCTATCCTGGAGAACGTTCCGTGTGTGCTTGAGAAAAAGGTGAAATTCATTGTTTTGGGGTGAAATGTCCTACAGATATCAATTAGGTCTAACTGGTCCATTGTATCATTTAAAATTTGTATTTCCTTGTTAATTTTCTGTTTAGTTGATCTATCCATAGGTGTGAGTGGGGTATTAAAGTCTCCCACTATTATTGTGTTGTTGTTAATTTCCACTTTCATACTTTTTAGCATTTGTCTTACATATTGTGGTGCTCCTCTGTTGGGTGCATATATATTTATAATCGTTATATCTTCTTCTTGGATTGATCCTTTGATCATCATGTAGTGTCCTTCTTTGTCTCTTTTCACAGCCTTTGTTTTAAAATCTATTTTATCTGATATGAGTATTGCTACTCCTGCTTTCTTTTGGTCTCTATTTGCATGGAATATCTTTTGCCAGCCCTTCACTTTCAGTCTGTATATGTCCCGTTTTGAGGTGGGTCTCTTGTAGACAACATATGTAGGGGTCTTGTTTTTGTATCCATTCAGCCAGTCTTTGTCTTTTGATTGGGGCACTCAAACCATTTACGTTTAAGGTAATTATTGATAAGTATGATCCTGTTGCTATTTACTTTATTGTTTTGGGTTCGAGTTTATACACCCTTTTTGTGTTTGTTGTCTAGAGAGTATCCTTTAGCATTTGTTGGAGAGCTGGTTTGGTGGTGCTGAATTCTCTCAGCTTTTGCTTGTCTGAAAAGCTTTTGATTTCTCCTTCATATTTGAATGAGATCCTTGCTGGGTACAGTAACCAGGGCTGTAGGTTATTTTCTTTCATCACTTTAAGTATGTCTTGCCATTCCCTCCTGGCCTGAAGAGTTTCTATTGAAAGATCAGCTGTTATCCTTATGGGAATCCCCTTGTGTTTTATTTGTTGTTTTTCCCTTGCTGCTTTTCATATTTGTTCTTTGTGTTTGATCTTAGTTAATTTGATTAATATGTGTCTTGGGGTGTTTCGCCTTGGGTTTATCCTGTTTGGGACTCTCTGGGTTTCTTGGACTTGGGTGATTATTTCCTTCCCCATTTTGGGGAAGTTTTCAAGTATTTTTTCATTGTCTTTCTTTTTGTCTTCTTCTTCTGGGATTCCTATGATTCGAATGTTAGGGCATTTAATATTGTCCTGAAGGTCTCTGAGATTGTCCTCATTTCTTTTAATTCATTTTTCTTTTTTCCTCGCATCAGAGGAAAAGCTCATCATTTATTTCTACCATTCTATCTTCTACTTCACTAATCCTATCTTCTGCCTCCATTATACTACTATTTGTTGCCTCCAGAGTGTTTTTTTATCTCATTTATTGTATTATTCATTATATATTGACTCTTTTTTATTTCTTCTAGGTATTTGTTAAACCTTTCTTGCATCTTCTCAATCCTTGTCTCCAGGCTATTTATCTGTGATTCCATTTTGATTTCAAGATTTTGGATCAGTTTCACTATCATTATTCGGAATTCTTTATCAGGTAGATTCCCTATCTCTTCCTCTTTCGTTTGGTTTGGTGGGCATTTATCCTGTTCCTTTACCTGCTGGGTATTCCTCTGTGTCTTCATCTTGTTTATATTGCTGAGTTTGGGGTGGCCTTTCTGTATTTTGGAGTTTTGTGGAGTTCTCTTTATTGTGGAGTTTCCTCGCTGTGGGTGGGGTTGTGCAGGTGGCTTGTCAAGGTTTCCTGGTTAGGGAAGCTTGTGTCGGTGTTCTGGTGGGTGGAGCTGGATTTCTTCTTTCTGGAGTGCAATGAAGTTTCCAGCAATGAGTTATGAGATGTCAATGGGTTTGGAGTACCTTTGGGCAGCCTGTATATTCAAGCTCAGGGCTGTGTTCTTGTGTTGCTGCAGAATTTGCGTGGTATGTCTTGCTCTGGAACTTCTTGGCCCTTGGGTGGTGCTTGGTTTCAGTGTACGTATGGAGGTGTTTGATGAGCTCCTATCGATTAATGTTCCCTGGAGTCAGGAGTTCTCTGGTGTTCTCAGGATTTGGACTTAAGCCTCCTGCTTCTGGTTTTCAGTCTTATTTTTACAGTAGTCTCAAGACTTCTCCATCTATACAGCACCATTGATAAAATATCTAGGTTAAAGATGAAAAGTTTCTCCACAGTGAGGGACACCCAGAGAGGTTCACAGAGTTACATGGAGAAGAGAAGAGGCAGGAGGGAGTTAGAGGTGACCTGAATGAGATGAGGTGGAATCAAAAGAGGAGAGAACAAGCTAGCCAGTGATCACTTCCTTATGTGCACTTCACAGTCTGGGCCGCTCCGAGATGTTCACAGAGTTATACAGAGAAGAGAAAAGGTAAGATGGAGACAGAGGTGGCCAGGAGGATAAAGGGGGAGAATCAAAAGGAGAGAGACAAATCTAGCCAGTAATCAGTTCCCTAAGTGTTCTCCACCGTCTGGAACACACAAAGAGATTCACAGAGTTGAGTAGAGAAGAGAAGGGGGAGGGAGGAGATAGAGGCGACCTGGTGGAGTAAAAGGAGAGCCCAAAGCGGGAGAGAGCAGTCAAGCCAATAATCTCGCTCCCAAGTAAAAATGGGTACTGAAGATTTGGTTCTTAAAGGTACAAAATTGATAACAAATACCAAAAAGCAAAGATTAAAAATCTAGAGTAGAGGTTGGATTTTCAAAAATACAATATTAAAGAAAAGAAAAAAAAAAAAAAACAAAGTCACAAAAATTATAATATATATATATATGAAGTTTGCTTTAAAAAATAGGGTCTCTTTTTTATTTTTGCAAAGTAATAGTAGGTTATAAAAATGAAAATTAAAGGAGTAATAGAGGACTTAAAATTTTTAAAAACATTTAAAAAACAAAAAGAATGATAGTAAAAATAGTAAAAATATATCTAAGACTTTCTCTGTTGTTGTGGGCAGTGTGGGGTCAGTTCATTTTCAGATAGTTCCTTGGTCTGGCTTATATTTCTCAAGATCTATAGGTACCTTCCTATGTAGTCGGTACTAACTACAGAGTTTTAATCTATTGCACCTGTCACTTCCAAGGCAGTTCCCTCTTTTTAGCTTCTTCTGTTTGCTGGTCTCTTCAGTGTTTGATTTCCACCCTGACACAAGGGGGCGGTGGTGGACACTTTTTTAAGCTCACTTGTTCAGTCGCGCTGTGAGAAGGGAGGGACGCTGCCAACAAATAACACTGGCATGTGCTCACAGTGTCTCAGCCACACTGGGCCTGCTCCCACTCATGGCGCATGTGCCCTCCCTGCCTATACTGCTCAGGCTCTAGGTTGGTCCACCGGGAACTGCCTGAAGCCGGCCCTGGGCTGCCTGCACCTCCTAGGTCTAAGCCGCTCAGGTTCAGAAACTCGGGTAATCCTCAGAGGCACAGACTCTGTTGGGCCTGAGTTTTGTGCCCTTCCCAGGTCCGAGCAGCTCAAGTGATGAGTTGTTTGGTGAGTGTTGTCACTGCGATTTATCACCTCCCCTGTCCCTGCCACTAGGTTTTCTGGGTGTATAACTGGCGCACCTTCTCAGGTGGATGTTGACTGTCCAGAACCCCAAGAAGTCTTAGTTAGCAAAGAAGCCTGCTTGCAGTTTGGTAGATAATGCCTCTCTGGGGCTGCAATTGCCTCCTTTCAGCTCTGGCTGCCTTTCACCGGAGGGGGATGGTCTTCAGCGGGCTAGCTCTGTTCAGTCCTTTGTTCTGTGAGCAGGCCTGGCCGTGTCTTAGGTTAGGGCTTTTCACGTGGTAGCTATCCCACAGTCTGGTTTTGCTAGCCCAAGTTAGTTCCCTCAGATTGCCCTCAGGGCATTCAAGCTCGGTCCTTACTCTAAGCAATGCAGCCTGTGCCTCCCTTATCAGCCCCCGCTTGCTAGTGGCGGGTGCAAGCGTCTGTGCTGCTTCTCCACTGAGGGAGATACCGTTGGGCACGTAATCTGTGGATTTTAATTATTTATTTATTTTTCCTCCCAGTTATGTTGCCCTCTGTGGTTCCAAGGCTTGCCACAGACTCAGCAGTGAGAGTGCTTCCTGGTGTTTGGAAACCTCTCTTTTTAAGACTCCCTTCCTGGGATGGAGCTCTGTCCCTACCTCTTTTGTGTCTTTTTTTGTCTTTTATATTTTTTCCAACCTCCTTTTGAAGACAATGGGCTGCTTTTCTGGGTGCCTGATGTCCTCTGCCGGCATTCAGAAGTTGTTTTGCGGAATGTCCTCAGTGTTTAAATGTTCTTTTGATGAATTTGTGGGGGAGCAAGTGGTCTCCCCATCCTATTCCTCCGCCATCTTAGAACCGCCCCCTCTATATATATATTAAAATTAGAAATACAGCACTATTTTCATATGAAGTCAAACAAGTGGAATCAAATGTCACATTTTTTAGTTAGGCAAAATTTCATACTTTTTCTAAAATATATATATTATACATATTATTTATATATTTGTATACAAAAACTTTTCTACTATGGTTGATAAAGGTTTGAGAAAGAACATAAAAAAAAAAAGAAATGGAGAAATTGGAGAACAAAAACTAAATGAAATGGGAGCACTGACTATGAAATAGAAAAAGTGAAACAAACTAGATGAAAGTAAAAGATGCTCATATAATCTGATTGTTTTTAAACATCGCTGCTCATTAGAAATATATCTGGAGTTCTGGCCAAAGAAAAGTAATACCTGGGCATTTGTATTTTTCAAAAAATTCCAAGATAATTCTGATATACATATGAATTTTTAAAAGTTTTTTTCTATTATGGATTTTTCTATTAAATGGTAGTTTTGTAGATATAGAATTCTGTAATTTTTCTGTTGACCAATCATGATACAGTGGTATTAAGTAACAGTTGCATATTCACAATAGTAAAAGATGTTTATCAGTTTCACAATCAATAACAAGACAAAAAATAAAAGATAAATTACAATTGCAAGCCATAACAGAAACATGATTAACCTAACAATATAAAATACTTACATACAATTTGGGGGGTCAAGCAGGGTGATGTGGTATGTGGAAGTGCATACATGCACATGTTTTCTTCCATTCTGCTGGACTGTGTTTTTGGTTGGTGCATTTAATCATTTATATTTAAGGTAATTATTGATAAGTATGATCCTATTACGATTTTCTCCATTGTTTAAGGTTTATTTTCTGTAGGTAGGGCTTTTCCTTATTTTCTGCTTAGAGAAGTTCCTTTAGCATTTGCTGTAAAAGTGGTTTGATCTTGCCGAATTCTTTTAACTTTTGCTTGTCTGGAAAGCTCCAAAAAAGCAGATTGATTTTAATACACTCTGATCAAAAATTGGTAATGCCATGTGTGCTTTATAAAAGGAGGAGGAGAAGAAAGAGAGGAAGAGGGAGGAGTGAGGAAGAGAAGGAGAAGGAAAAGGGTAGGGAGGAGGAGGAAAGGGAAGAGCATTGCTACAACTTTCCCAAAGTAGAAAATGACTTTAAACTTTGTCGGGAAAACAGTCTTGGCTTTTATATTAAGCTTGAACCTACTTAATTATAAACATAATTAATTTCCAACAAAACTCTACGTAAAGAATGTTGCCAACAGGGTTATTAATCAGGACTATTGAAGCAGGGCAAAGACTAATAGAGTTTTGCCAAGATGGGGAACACATGTATACCTGTGGTGGATTCATTTTGATATTTGGCAAAACTAATACAATTTGTAAAGTTTAAAAATAAAATAAAATTAAAAAAAAAAAGAAAATGCACTGATCATAACAAACACCCTCTTCCAACAACACAAGAGAAGACTCTATACATGGACATCACCAGATGGTCAACACCGAAATCAGATTGATTATATTCTTTGCAGGCAAAGATGGAGAAACTCTATACAGTCAGCAAAAGCAAGACCGGGAGAAGACTATGGCTCAGACCATGAACTCCTTATTGCCAAAGTCAGACTTAAATTGAAGAAAGTAGGGAAAACCACTAGGCCATTCAGGTATGACCTAAATCAAATCCCTTATGATTATACAGTGGAAGTGAGAAATAGATTTAAGGGACTAGATCTGATAGATAGAGTGCCTGATGAACTATGGAATGAGGTTCGTGACATTGTACAGGAGACAGGGATCAAGACCATCCCCATGGAAAAGAAATGCAAAAAAGCCAAATGGCTGTCTGGGGAGGCCTTACAAATAGCTGTGAAAAGAAGAGAAGCAAAAAGCAAAGGAGAAAAGGAAAGATATAAGGATTTATGTTAACTATACACAAATAAGTGACATTGAAAATTAAATATTAATGTAGGTTATCAAGAGAGAGATTTAGATTTCTATTCCTGAGATGCCTTTAAAATTGACATCTTCATTCATTAATTTATAAACATTTTTGATCACTTCCTTATCCACTCCAGCACTCTTGCCTGGAAAATCCCATGGATGGAGGAGCCTGAAAGGCTACAGTCCATGGGGTCACAAAGAGTTGGACACGACTGAGCGACTTCACTTCACTTCACTTCACTTGTGGAATGACATGCTGCAATTCTGCCTAGAGCTAGATGCCACTGAAAATACCTTTCATCATCAAGACAATGTTCATTTTGGACATTTACTCACACTACTTACCTAATTCTATAGACTTTCAAGGGGAAAGAGTTTTCTTTAGCAAGTCTTTCTTTAATTAATAAACCTTATATTCAGATAGGCTTTCCCCCCTTATGACAATTTAATACTGCTGTAATTTAAATTCATGCTGATCACTACCATATATCTTAATCTCTTTGACCCATACAAAGCTACCACTTTAATATTTTACTTTTTGTAGTTATTCCATTTTCCCTTTGTTTTCATAAGGGTTGTATGGGAAAGCCATATTTGCCTAGGTCAGTTCTAATAATGAAGGCTCAAAGCAACTAAATAAAGCATAATTTATTAAATTAATTTACCAGCCTTCCAAATATAATAAGACTGAATAATTTCTTTATGGTAGCACCAGACTAGTCTTTGTTCAAATACACCAATTTGCCCTTTGAATATCTACAATCTGGGCATCTGAATCAATTAACTACCTATATTACTATCAATAAGGATGCTAAAGATATAAGATATATGTGTGTATGTGTGTGTGTGTATTCCTACTTGGGTGAATTTCAGCCAGTTTATAAAACTTCTCAGTACATGCTTTTATCTTAAAAGCTAATCCATTTACCTAGTAAGCTTCATTCTGTTTCATTTGCTGATGTCATCAGACTTAAATAGGGTAAAGGGAAGGGGGAAAAACTAGCCTATATTCAGAACCAGAAACAAGACAGTGTGCACTAACTATATTCTCAAAATGATTCTAGTATTATTAGCTTCAGCCTAAAAACACTAAAAGTTGGTATAAAAGCATCTTTCAGACATGAGAGCATTTATACACTGCTGATGGATGTGTAATTGGCATGGCCTTTTGGGAAATCAGTTGGACAGTGCATATTAAAATGAATAATGCACATACTCTGTGTCCTGGCAATCCCACTTTGTGGGATTCTAGAGAAATACTCACCATAGCACAGTGAAAACCTGGAAACAATTTTAAGATGCATAGGTAAACAAACTATCAAACGAACATTATGGAACACTATAATAAATATATATATATATTCATTCATTAATTTATTTTTAAATATTTTAAACTCTTTATTATTATTATTATTTACTTTACAATATTGTATTGGTTCTGCCACACATAGACATGAATCCGCCACAGGCATACACGTGTTCCCCATCCTGAACCCCCCTCCCACCTCCCTCCCCATACCATCCCTCTGGGTCATCCCAGTGCACCAGCCCCAAGCATCCTGCATCGAACCTGGACTGGTGATTCGTTTCTTATATGATATTATACATGTTTCAATGCCATTCTCCCAAATCATCCCCACCCCTCCCTCTCCCACAGAGTCCAAAAGACTGTTCTATACATCTGTGTATCTTTTGCTGTCTTGCATACAGGATTATCATTACCATCTTCCTAATTCCATATATATGCGTTAGTATACTGTATTGGTGTTTTTCTTTCTCGCTTACCTCACTCTGTATAATAGGCTCCAGTTTCATCCACCTCATTAGAGCTGATTCAAATGTATTCTTTTTAATGGCTGAGTAATAATGAATTAAGACACATCTAATCTATAAGATATATTATTTGGCTTACATTGCAGAATAATACAAGCAGTAAATATCATTTATACATATATATTTATATAAGCATACACCTGACAATAATTATATCTGGGTAAGAGATTTGAATGAAGGGAGGATGGCTAAGGCAAGATCTTTGACTTTATTTGTATAAGTTTTATGTTGGAATGTTTTCATGTACTATTATATAACTAAAAATCACCTTTTTTTGTCTTTCTGAACCTGCTCCTATTTGATCTGTGTGCCACCTCCACCTGTACTTGGTTGTATTTGTAACCATTTTCCTAAAGTGAAGACCATGTACCTGTTTGATCTACAATCTTTAATTCTCAGCATTTGTCTGAGCAATTATCCTTAGCTACCAGCAAGAAATCTGGAAACATGTTCAAAGACTTCCTTGAAGCATTAAGCTTGCAGTATTGCTGTTGATGTAACAGAGGGAGGAGAGATGAAAATGTTACAAGTTGAACCAAAAGAAAACCCATAGTGTGTGGAAAGTTTGGCCCTTTGAGTAAATACATCATTTTGTTTTAAGAACAGCATGGCATATATAACATAGTTTTGTTTTAAGAACAGCAAATGTGTGTGTGTATTGTTTTAAGAACAGAATGTTAAACATTATATATATATATATATATATATATAGACATTATATATATTATATAGTGAGTGAAGTCGCTCAGTCGTGTCCAACTCTTTGCAATCCCATGGACTATAGCCTACCAGGCTTCTCCATCCATGGGATTCTCCAGGCAAGAATACTGGAGTGGGTTACCATTTCCTTCTCCAGGGGATCTTTCCGACCCAGGGATTGAACCTGGGTCTCCCGCATTGGAGGCAGATGCTTTAACCTCTGAGCCACCAGGAAAGCCCCAATATATATATAATATAGCTATACTTTGGTATGAGTTTGTCAGTTTTCCCCTTGTAAGTCTGTGATTCTAAGTTTTAATACTTCCTGATTTGCCAGCAAATTTGGAAAATTCAGCAGTGGCCACAGGACTGGAAAAGGTCAGTTTTCATTCCAATCCCAAAGAAAGGCAATGCCAAAGAATGCTCAAACTACTGCACAATTGCACTCATCTCACACGCTAGTAAAGCAATGCTCAAAATTCTCCAAGCCAGGCTTCAGCAATATGTGAACCGTGAACTTCCTGATGTTCAAGCTGGTTTTAGAAAAAGCAGAGGAACCAGAGATCAAATTGCCAACATCCGCTGGATCATGGAAAAAGCAAGAGAGTTGCAGAAAAACATCTAATTCTGCTTTATTGACTATGCCAAAGCCTTTGACTGTGTGGATCACAATAAACTGTGGAAAATTCTGAAAGAGATGGGAATACCAGACCACCTGATCTGCCTCTTGACAAATTTGTATGCAGGTCAGGAAGCAACAGTTAGAACTGGACATGGAACAACAGACTGGTTCCAAATAGGAAAAGGAGTTCGTCAAGGCTGTATATTGTCACCCTGTTTATTTAAGTTATATGCAGAGTACATCATGAGAAACGCTGGACTGGAAGAAACACAAGCTGGAATCAAGATTGCCGAGAGAATATCAATAACCTCAGATATGCAGATGACACCACCCTTATGGCAGAAAGTGAAGAGGAACTAAAAAGCGTCTTGATGAAAGTGAAAGTGGAGAGTGAAAAAATTGGCTTAAAGCTCAACATTCAGAAAACTAAGATCATGGCATCTGGTCCCATCACTTCATGGGAAATAGATGGGGAAACAGTGGAAGCAGTGTCAGACTTTATTTTTCTGGGCTCCCAAATCACTACAGATGGTGACTGCTGCCATGAAATTAAAAGACGCTTACTCCTTGGAAGGAAAGCTATGACCAACCTAGATAGCATATTGAAAAGCAGAGACATTACTTTGCCAACAAAGGTTCGTCTAGTCGAGGCTATGGTTTTTCCTGTGGTCATGTATGGATGTGAGAGTTGGACTGTGAAGAAGATTGAGCACCGAAAAATTGATGCTTTTGAACTGTGGTGTTGGAGAAGACTCTTGAGAGTCCCTTTGACTGCAAGGAGATCCAAGCAGTCCATTCTGAAGGAGATGAGCCCTGGGATTTCTTTGGAAGGAATGATGCTAAAGCTGAAACTCCAGTACTTTGGCCACCTCATGCGAAGAGTTGACTCATTGGAAAAGAGTCTGATGCTGGGAGGGATTGGGGGCAAGAGGAGAAGTGTACGACAGAGGATGAGATGGCTGGATGGCATCACTGACTTGATGGACGTGAGTCTGAGTGAACTCCGGGAGTTGGTGATGGACAGGGAGGCCTGGCGTGCTGCGTTTCATGGGGTCGCAAGGAGTCAGACATGACTGAGCGACTGATCTGATCTGAAGAAAAAAAATATTTTTAATCGTTTAAGAACTATATCCTGGAGTTGTGTCAATTAGTTGAAATCGAGTAATGCTATCAATTATTTGCACACTGATAAAGCTATGCAGTTTGTTGATTTGGGGAAAATGTAATGAATACCAGCATAATTGATGGAGTGACCATTTTATCTAATCATTATTAAAAATCATGCTCTTAGTTTTATGGATCATTTTTTAACATCAGAACCTACTCTTTGAGATTAAACTAGAAGCAGATCACACAAAGCATAATTTAAAATCAGCTTGACGTACTCTAACAGCAGTAGTCTTAGTTGAGTTTTCAAAGATAATTTCCTATATTGGTTTTTGGATTTTTTTACATTTAATGTTTTTGATAAATTTTAAATGCTGTTAATTGCAGACATATAATAACATCGATGGATGTTATGTAGAGTTCTCAAAAAAGTATAAAAAAAGAATGCAAACTAAAAGTGCAAGAAGTGTGTATTGTTATGAAAGCATTCTAGAAATTATATTTCATTAGGTTACTTGGAATACTGACAAAGGAATTCAGTAATGTGCTTTTGTAAAGATGGACAGTGTCTAAGTAAGCACTTAATAAAGTTCTTATTTCTGGAAAACTGGGTTCTTGTAAAAATAAAGGAAATAATAATAATACTTTAAAAACCTAAGACGTTTAAATGACACTGCTCAGTAATGATTTCTGAACCCTCTTTTGTTTCTCTCCACAGGAACTTCATTCTCCAACTCTGAAAATATCTACTTGTGTCCCAGGCACTCTACATATAACCCCAAATACTGAACAGGTAAAATAAATTATGTATTATGTTAGATTATTTTCTTTTTGCATAAACCCTGCTTGAATGTTTAATTGATCTTTCAGTTCAGTTCAGTTCAGTCTCTCAGTCATGTCCGACTCTGTGACCTCATGAATCGCAGCACCCTCCATAAAGCTTTACACATTCACCAAAAATCAGGAGCATAAACTGGAAAGGAGAGTCACATATGAAAATCAGTTCAACCTATTTTAAAAGAATGTGAAACAAGTGCTAAAAAAAGTCTGTGAATTGAGATTTTTCAACTTTATTGTCTACTCAATCTGATTGCTTTTGGTTTGAGTGAAGTTTATTTTTAGCCAACGATATCCCACTGATTATGCATATTTTAAGGATCCTTGATTTGAGCAGAAATAAAGTACCTAGATCTTGTATTGATTGAGGGTGTGGCTTTGTGAATGATACTACTATACTTTGACATCCAGAGAGAATAATTTACAGGATTAGAACTCGCCCTTCTCCAAGGTGCATGATTTGAAAGACACACAAGATCATGTTCCCTTAATCTTTATGACATAATAATAATACTTTTTAAGATTATTTTTGAATGTATATATTATATCTGCAAAAGGTATCTGTAATAATAATTAAATACTGTATTAGCAAATATGTGTTTAACAAGTGAGTCCCATATATTAAAAAGTAAATTCTAAGCAAATAAACCATAAAAGATCCTAAGTTTGTTAGTACATAGGAGGGGAGTATAAAGCTTTCAGGATTTGGAGGATAGGAAGGAGAAAGATACTGTTCTATAAAACATGCCTACCCAGCTTGAGGTATCATGATGTGAACTTGAATAGTGAAGGGAAAAATGGACAAAAACTGGTCTCTAGGTCTGGGATACAGTATGGAAAAGGTGATATTATGCAGAACACATAAGATTATTGAAGAAAAGTTTGCTTACCATGTCCCAATTCAGTCTAGCTTAGACCTAGGTCAGTTAGAGTCATGCATTTATTCAGCAAACATTTGCTGAGTGGCAAATATGTACTAAATATTGCACAAAGATGAATTAGAACCAGTCACTATTCTCAAAGAACTCACAGACTAGTATGGGTCACACACCTAACAAAACATATAGCAGTGGAATAAAGGCCACAGTTGAGTTAGAAGTTTAGCCCCACAGGACCACCTAGAAAGGATTAGCTCAGAAAACTAAGTCCACTTAAATCACAAAGCTGTTTACTACACTCAAACCCAGTCATAAAATTCCATTTATTGTTATTTTTCATAATGAAGGACTTTAGAATTAGGTTTGCTGCTTGTTTTACTACTGATAACAAAAATATGTTTATGGTAGAAAAATTAGGAAATACAAAAGCATATAAAGAAAGAATATAATTCACTTATGATTCCCTCCCCTACTCAGAGATACTACTCTCAGTATTTAGCTGTGTTTTCTTTTGTTCAAATAAAAAATTAAGATCATACCTTATATGTAGTTTTATATCTTCATTCTCACTTAACTTTATATACCATGAGTTTTTTAATGTAAATTTGTATTATCAAGACCATTATTTTGATGGCTACATATTTCAGCTTGAGAATGATCATTTAATCTTTCCTGTTTCTGTAGGAAAATGCTCCTTCTACTGCACTCTCATCAGCATTATTATTTTAACATTTCCAGTTAAAATATGGTATTCTTTTGTTATGAGTATTTGATTTCTAGCTTGTTTGAATATTGTTTGTTATAGCTTGGAATATAGCTTATTTTTGTTGTTTGTTAATCATTTGCTTTTTTCTTTTCTGTTTTCATACCATTTGTTCATTTTTCTAACAGTGTGAAGATTTTTTTCTCACCAAGGTATAAAAACCTTCTTTATATTGATACCAACTCTTTTTCCTTCAAAACCTTTCAAATTACTTTGTTCTAGTGTTTTGTCTCCCTTTTAACTTTATTTGTGGCCCTCCCCTGTCACCACATTGAAGATTTAAATGTTTCAGAGTACACACAGTCAGTTTTTTCTTGGTGTCTCCTTTCATGTCCTTTCCAAACAGAAGATCTGATTAATAAATACTAAACTATATTTTCTTCTAATCATGTGGGGGCATTCTAAATGAAAAGAATATTTTAAAACTCTCATCAAACATATTAATAGTTTGAAATGTGTGGTGAATTACTAGGCAATGAGTATAACAGAAATACCTAGCATGTTGCTGAGCACATAAACATTTGATTCCATGTATGTTTTTGAGACCAAAATTAACCAAAATATAAATTCATATGTCATCATTCATGTAAGCAATTTTTAAAATTTCACTCTGAAAATTGCTCTGTATTATTATTCATGGCTCCAAGGTCACTAAATAACTCTGATTATATGCAGCTTTTATCTTTTATTCACAGGAACTCCATTCTCCAACAGTGAAAGTTACTACATATCCTCAAACCACTATAAGGCGATATATAGTGCAAAGTCCTGAACAGGTAAACTATATTATGCAAACTCTTATCTCAATCTATAATTCCTCAGAAGTTGATAACTTAAACAAGAAGGGTGAGTTAGTTACTAGATTCCTAAAATCAGATTGTTGGACTTTCTTTCAGTTATAAAGTTAATTTCTAATTATTATTATAAAAAATTCATCATTAGTTCCAGACAGACATTTGCCTCAGAGATGCAACAGTTCTAAGTAGCATGGAAATTCTTGGGCTATAAAGTTTTCTGCTTCTATTTTCTTTTTTATATAATTTTTTAAAATTTTTTATTATTATTATTCTTTTTTTACTTTACAATATTGTATTGGTTTTGCCATACATCAACATGCATCTGCCATGGGTGTACACGTGTTCCCCATCCTGAATCCCCCTCCCACCTCCCTCCCCATACCATCCCTCTGGGTCATCCCAGTGCACCAACCCCAAGCTTCCTGTATCCTGCATCGAACCTGGACTGGCGATTTGTTTCTTATATGATATTATACATGTTTTAATGCCATTCTCCCAAATCATCCCCCCGCTCCCCCCCCACCCCCCGCCACAGAGTCCAAAAGACTGTTCTATACATCTGTGTCTCTTTTGCTGTCTCACATACAGGGCTGTCGTTACCATCTTTCTAAATTCCATGTATATATGTTAGTATACTGCAATGGTGTTTTTCTTTCTGTCTTACTTCACTCTGTATAATAGGCTCCAGTGTCATCCACCTCATTAGAACTGATTCAAATTGTATTATTTTTAATGGCTGAATAATACTCCATTGTGCTTCTATATTCTAGATTCTTGTGCTACTAAGGGTTTTTGTGCACTTTGAACCAAAGTAAAAAGGGACGAAGTGGTCCACAGATTTCATATAAAACTATCACCGGTTGTATTGGGGGTTGCAGTATTTAGTCAGATTAGATTTGCCATTGAGATATTTGCTAGGAAGAAGAAAATGAAAATTCAAAAGTTCAAAAATATCTCCATGTGTTTGTTTACTATGGTATATGAACTTTTGTGCCTAGCAATGAGGTCTTCTAAAAATTACATTATTATATTTTCTATAAAGATATATAACTTTATATTATACAAACTAGGATATTATTTTCAGTCTCATTTTGAGGAGAAAATTAAGAAAACAATTTTCCCCACAGTAATAAGCCTTGCTCAACACACACACAGACACACACACAGCCTTACTTTAGCTGCAACAGGAAGTTCTACTATAGGGTTATAAGGGCACAAGGTTCACAGAGTGCCCCAGATAATACTGTAGGAGTTTTTTGCTTTTCTCTTTATTTTCCTACTACTGCAGGAAATAATTCTCTCACAAAATAAAACTGATTATTTGCTTCAGCTGTGGAAAGCAAGGGGTTAAATCAAGGTAATACAGTTGGTACTAGTCTAGTTGGGTGGGGAGGATGTACTACTCTTCTGCTTGTTTCTATCTCCTCTCTTCTTTATTCATTTAAAAATCATCTTCTCACGTCTCTTTAACTAGAGAGGCTGTTAGTTGTGCATGTGTGCTTGTGTGAGTCTACCAGCATACAGGCTTTGGAGGGGGTGACTGTTTTGGATATTTGCTTGAGTTTTCAAATATCTATGTAAATACCAAGAGAGAATGTGATTACAGTAAAGCATCTGCTTTCTCATTTTGCAGAATCAAGTGTTTAAGCAACAAATCTGAAAAATATGTGTGGGGAAAGGAAGACATCAGGAGGGCCTTGGAGATTAGACTGTGCCTCTTTCTACAAATTGGCTAATCACTTTACGCTTTCCTCTTTTTCCTCTCACTCTATTTTCTTTTCACAAACAAACTGGGGAATATGCATACTTGGATGCATATTACACTTGATATCCCTGGCTCTAAAAGAATTAGTTCTAGATAGCACTTTTTTTTTTTTTTTCATGATGTGAGAATTGTTGTGCTTGCCTAAGACATAGACAGAGAGGTTTTAAATATTGAATCATTTGAATTCCAACCCTCTTTGCCAGCGATTCTTATGTGACTCTGAATGCATTCTTGTTCTTTAGTTAATGAATTAATATTTATTGGCTATACATTCCATGCTCTGCAATTTACATATTTTATCCCATTTCATCATAAAAAAGTGAGAAAACAGAAGCCCAGAGGTTGACAGTTATTCGGTGAATTTTTATCAATTGCCTAGTATGTACCAACAATGGCCCCAAGCCCTGGAGATAGAGCAGTGAACAAAACAAGGTCTCGACCTTCTTGGAACTAAAGTTCTTAACTGGCCCCAAACCATTAATTAGAAAACAGCAGAGCTGCAACTGAAATTTAACAATGAAGATGTAGGAAAGAAACATTTGCAAATTAAAGGCCATTGATGATCTAAGTGAATTAAGATTCAGAGATCCACACATGTACCATCTCCCTCCCCCATCCTCCCCAGCTACACTGTAATCAAAACAGCAGAGAAATTCGAAGAATGTATGCAAGTGCATATTTGTAACATGAAGCCTGCCTCTCATTATGGTTGTGTTCAACTGTAAAGAAGTAAATAGTTGCTCAGGGAGAAGATCCAGCAGCAGGTTAAAGAAAAATGATTATTTTAGCTTTAACATTTTAAGCTTTTAACTCTTTCCATTATTTAGAGATAAAAAAAATTTAATCCCCATACTTTGTATACAAAAATAATCTAACTGGTTTTGCAGAGCAGCTTGAAATCCTGTCTAGATATATTTTATTTACCTAAGTATATGCTTTTTTGCTTGTTCTTTTAAATTCCTTCAGGAGAAGATTCTTGCTTAATTACAATATTTATAATGATCTGAGCCTTTTAAATGGTAACTTCATTCTCTTTCACCTTCCAATTTGTCTAATCTTTACTTCTTCTCCCTGTAATTAAACTGATATCAATCGTTTGTCTCATGATTCCCTTTTAATTCTGTTCAGCCTTTTTATTTTTGATTGTACCTGATCTTTCTTATTTTCCATTTCTTGTCATTTTAGTCAAGCAATTTATCCATTCTGGTATATATTATGACTCAGAAATGGGGAAATATGTTTGTTCCGTCAGTAGATAGAAACCAATTGATGTTAATCAATTTCATTAATTTTCCACTTGCAGAGCTCCTACTGTGGGAAAAGTTTATATAGACTTCAAATTGGAAAATACAAGGAAAATAAAACATGGTTCCTGAACCAAAGGTGCTTACATTTCCTCTCAGAAAGGGACTAAGATATGTCCATATACAACTCCATAAAATATACAGTGGGGTGTATGATAGATTCCATGAGAGAAATACAAATGATGTCTTACTGAAGTCCAGAGGCTGGAGGTAATATTTGTTCGGGGGGCAATCAGAGAAGGATTTATTGTGGTATTTAAGGAATTATTACAATGAACATTATTATCAGTATCATTTTACTAGTATGGAAACAAAAGCTTAAGTAAATGTGACTTGCTTAGGTCTTCTGACTAAATATCACTATCTTTTCTGATAGTTATATTCAAGGTAGTTTTGACAAATTTTGATAACTGATACTGCTGCTGCTGCTGCTGCTAAGTCACTTCAGTCATGTCCAACTCTGTGCGACCGCATAGACAGCAGCCCACCAGGCTCCGCCATCTCTGAGATTCTCTAGGCAAGAACACTGGAGTGGATTTGGGATTAAAAGAAGAAAGTCAAATATGACAAGTTTTTCAGTTTGAGACACGGGGAACATGGTAGCCCAATTAAAAAGTAAGAAGTAGGGGAGAAGAGAAGCTGGTTTGGAAAAGGGGAAGATTGTCAGCTCTGTTTGGACCAGTAACATTTGAGGTGCATGCCAGGGAAGATGTCCAACAGGCAGTTAAAAAGTGACTTGAGAAAGGGCACATTTGTGATAGAGACACAGGAGTTGATGCCCAAAAGGCAGTTAAAAATGGACTTGAGAAAGGTCACATTTGTGATAGAGACATAGGAGTTCTTCCTCTTAAAGTTACCTTCATAGCTATGGGAATGAGTAAGATCAATGAGGGATAATAGAAAGGGTTGAGGTCAGAACCTAAAATGTCTACTCGAAAGGAACAGAAGGAAGGAGACACTTTCACAGGCAAAGAATCTGTCAGAGAAGAATGTGAACGCTGAATAATTGAAGCAAATAGAGTAAAGGGGTGGTCGACCATCTCAAATGACCAAAGGACCAAGAAGGGTGAGGTTTGAAAATAGAGTTTGACCATTAAGAAAGTAATGGTGATGTTTGAGAGAGCAGTTTAGGTATATATATGGAGGCAAAGTCCAGATGCAAAATGTTAGTGGATGACTAAATCAAGAAATGGAGATAATAAGTGAGGTTACTTTCCTAAAAAGGATATTGGTCAAAGGAAGAGAGACAGGATGGTAGCTAAAGGAGTAAATAGAATCTTGGAGACCCAAGAGATTTATAGACAGAAAGAAATAACTAATAGGAAGGAAAAGTAAAGATGCAACAGAGAAAGGGAAGAAAGGTGAAACAATTCTGGAAGAGTCAAGAGTGGATAGGATTCCAGGTACAGATAGAGAAGTGACTTCCAGATAAAAGAGGTATATGTTATTACATAATGAGTGGAAGGAGCAGAAACTGAGATTTTTGAAGTGGGGCAGAAAATGGAGGAATTACACTGGATATGTTGCAGGAAAGGGGACCCCTTCCAGGGCCCGAAACCTCTTTTCTAACACTTGGAAATAAATTGTCCGAGGAGACACGTGTGCTGACAAAGCAAGAGATTTTATTGAGAAAGAGCACCCAGGTGGAGAGCAGGAAAACCCAAGAGAACAACTCTGCCACGTGGCTCACAGTCTTGGGTTTTATGATGATGGGATTAGTTTCCTCGTTGTCTTTAGCCCATCATTCTAACTCAGAGTCCTTCCTAGTGGTGCAGCTAAGATGGATGCCAGTGAGAAGGATTCTGGGAGCTGGTCGGACATGTGTTGTCTCCTATTGACCTTTCCCTAACTCTTCCAGTTGGTGGTGGCTTATTAGTTATGTGTTCCTTACGAGGATCTCCTGTCATAAAACAGCTCGTGCAAATGGTTACTATGGTGCCTGGACAGGGTGGGAGGTTTCAGTGTGCTTCCCCTAACAGATAGATTGGCTTGGTTTTCTCAGCGAGTATAAGGAGAATGAAGGAACATGAACATGGGGCACTGAAGAAAAGAAAATGATTTGTAACCATAGTTACAGAGAACTTAGTGAGTACAAGTATGACCATGAATGTTGGAGAGCCTTTTAAAATTGGTTAACTTTGTACTGAGCCACATCAGCAAATCTTTATTAAAATGTTCTCCAGCAAGGTTTCATGGCCTGGGAACAGTAAAGTAGATGCTGGGGATTATGTACTTTGTTAGATGTGAGAATTATTCTCAGAGGTTCTAAAAGTAACAATTAAACACCTTTGAAAACACCTGTTAATTTTTCAGGTGGATTTGGCACCAATTCAAATGTACAGGTAGAAAAAAAAAAAAAAAAAAGCTGCCAAAATAGTAAAACTATTAACTCATCTGTTAGAAATCCAAGACTTCTGATTAATTTTGCTGACCTTTTTTATGCAAAGTGATTTATTAATATTAATATTTGGTTTTTCTGATAGAGTGGGACTTCCCAGGTGGCTCAGTGGTAAAGAATCTATCTGCCTGCCAATGCAGGAGCTGAGAAGATGCAGATTAGATCCTTGGGTCAGGAAGATCCCCTGGAGAAGGAAATGGCAACTACTCCAGTATCACTGCCGGGTTAAATCCCATGGTCAGAGTAGACTGGCAGGCTACAGTCCATGGGATCACAGAGTAGGAAATGACTGAGCATGCATGCACACACTCTGATTGATTTGATGAAAATACATTTCCGTAAATTTAGAGGTTTTTCTTTCAGTAGGTCATTTAAAATAAGTCCAACTTACAGTTTAGGGAGACTCAACACTGCTAGCACCTAAGTCATTTTTCTTCTTAAAAAATAATAATGGCTCAGCTTTCAGAGTAAATTTTAGTTCACAGAGAAGAAAATTTATACTTTTGCTAAATGTTCCCCTTTTCAGATCAGATCAGATCAGATCAGTCGCTCAGTCGTGTCTAACTCTTTGCGACCCCTTGAATCGCAGCACACCAGGCCTCCCTGTCCATCACCAACTCCTGGAGTTCACTCAGACTCACGTCCATCGAGTCAGTGATGCCATCCAGCCATCTCATCCTCTGTCGTCCTCTTCTCCTCTTGCCCCCAATCCCTCACAGCAGCAGAGTCTTCCAATGAGTCAACTCTTCGCATGACATGGCCAAAGTACTGGAGTTTCAGCTTTAGCATCATTCCTTCCAAAGAAATCCCAGGGCTGATCTCCTTCAGAATGGACTGGTTGGATCTCCTTGCAGACCAAGGGACTCTCAAGAGTCTTCTCCAACACCACAGTTCAAAAGCATCCATTTTTCGGCACTCAGCCTTCTTCACAGTCCAACTCTCACATCCATACATGACCACAGGAAAAACCATAGCCTTGACTAGATGAACCTTTGTTGGCAAAGTAATGTCTCTGCTTTTGAATATGCTATCTAGGTTGGTCATAACTTTCCTTCCAAGGAGTAAGATGCTTATATCCTTAAGACAGAAGTTCATATCATCCCTTTTCATCTAATCATTTGTTAATTCACTATAGAGTATTCAAGATGGATAAAGATCCTACCCTCATCAAGCTTACTTTTGTATATTTTTAAACTTGATATCTTAGAAAAGTTCTATCAAGATTCTCATAAATTATTTTAAAATTCAGTATTGATTTTGAATATTACTGTATTAATCAATTAATTTTTGTACATTGCAATGACAGATTAAAGGTAATTTAGCATACATTATTTTGCTTAGCATAAAGTAGTACCCTGCATTACTATCCCTATGAAAAAGGGACTGAGCCTCAGAGAAGGAAATGTAGGTAAGAGAGGCAGAACTGAATGAATGTTTTATTAGTCCATAATTTTTTCTATTATACTTTGAAAGTGAAAATGTGAAAGCTTTAGTCACTTAGTCACATCCAACTCTTTGCAAAAAGAGCCTGCCAGGCTTCTCTGTCCATGGAATTCTCCAGGCAAGAATACTGGAGTGGGTTGACATTCCCTTCTCCAGGGGATATTCCCAACCCAGGGATTGAACCCGGGTCTCCTGAATTGTAGGCAGATTCTTTACCATCTGAGCTACCAGGGATATTTTCACTAATTTTAATAATCAAATCCAATAGATTTGTAGTAGTTCAAATCCAATCTACTTTGTAATTCTTACCTGTTGACCTCCCTGAAGCATTTATACCTTCACTCACCTTATTGCTTCCTGAAAATTTCTCTTCTTTTGACTATATGGCACTTTTCACTTATGATTCTCATACTTCTGAAGATTTGTCTAGTTATGTCCTTGATATTCTTTTGCCTTCTCAGCAATTGCATGGTTTTAACTACAACTTCTATGCATATGATTCTGAAATCTAGGACAGTAGTCATGAAATCCTCACCCATTTCCAGACATGTGTTTTCAACTGTGTGGTGTAAAAAAGTATTTTTACTAGTTATTTGCAGTAAGTTAACGTGTGTTTGGGCTTCCCCTGTGGCTCAGAAGTAAAGAATCTGCCTACAATGCAGGAAACACAGGTTTGATCCCTGAGTTGGGAAGATTCCCTGGAAGAGGGCATGCATGGCAACCCACTCCAGTACTCTTACCTGGAGAATTGGACAGGACTGAAGCGACTTAGCATGCATGCACATATGAGGAATACAAACGTGAATCAGACCTAGATTCTTACCTGGAGCACATAAAACTCCATGTGTCTCCACTTTTACTCTTTTGCTGTTATTGTTGTTGTTGAGACTGTTGGCCATATAGTAGATTCCTCAGGTTCAAGATCTCGGAGTCATAGTTGAAAAGTACTGTACTTAATTATGTAGGATAATTTTCTAACTGGTCTTCTTATCTGTATTATTTCCATTTACTGATTACTGTTTCTAAAGTGGACTTATGTCCGACTCTGTGCCACCCCATAGACGGAAGCCCACTAGGCTCCTCTGTCCCTGGGATTCTGCAGGCAAGAATACTGGAGTGGATTGCCATTTCCTTCTCCAGTTCAAATCATAGCCCTGTTTAAAAGCATGCAAAGGTATATCACTGTCTACAGAACCATGTTCCATCTGCCAAGTATATCCCCAGCATATACATTTACACTTTTCCAACCTTGGTGTCCTGACTTACTCTATTGTCTCCATTTTAAATACCATTTTCTTTCATCTCCTTATATTCAAAGCCCACCTAAACCTTCTCTCAAATGCTATTTGATCCAAGTAACCACCCCGAACGTTACCAGATGCAACTTGATTTTTCTTCTCCTGAATTCCATCCCATATTATTTCTCGGTACTTTTTATTGTCACTTGTCTCTTTTTACCTTGTATTATAAATATTTGTGTTCACATATTATCTAGACCAGGGATTAGCAAACTTTTCCTATAAAAGGCCATATAGTATGTATTCCAGGCTTTGTTGCCCACATAGGGTCTTGGTCTTCTTTCTTTTTACTCATAGTCGTTTAAAATATAAATATCATTTTCAGCTTGCATGCATGCATTCTAAGTTGCTTCTGTCGTGTCTGACTCTTTGCATCTCCATGGACTGTCGCCTGCCAGGCTCCATGGGAATCACTAGGCAAGAATGCTGGAGTGGGTTGTCATTCTTTTCTCCCGGGGATATTCACAACCCAGAGATCAAATCTGGGTTTCCTGCATTACAGGCAGGTTCTTTACCATCTGAGCCACCAGGGAAGCCCATTACAAATATAGGCTGCTGGCTACAGTTTGAACCCTGATCAATATTCAGTCCGCCTAATAATAATCTAACTTTGATTCATTCCTTACAATACTTAGAAAACTATGTTGTACATAGTACACTCTGAAACGTGTTACATGAATGTAAACATGTCTTATGTGTATCATCAAAGAGGATGGTTTTTTTTTTGTTGTTTTTGTTTTTGTTTTTTACAAAAACAAACACAAAATAGTTCCTAGGGTAATTTTAAAAAATATATCCATTTTTCAGTTCAGTTCAGTTCAGCTGCTCATTCGTGTCCGACTCTTTGCGACCCCATGAATTGCAGCACGCCCGGCCGCCCTGTTCATCACCAACTCCCGGAGTTCACCCAAACTTATGTCCATCGAGTCAGTTATCCTATCCAGCCATCTCATCCTCTGTCGTCCCCTTCTCCTCCTGCCCCCAATCCCTCCCAGCATCAGCGTCTTTTCCAATGAGTCAATTCTTCCCATGAGGTGGCCAAAGTACTGGAGTTTCAGCTTTAGCATCATTCCTTCCAAAGAAATCCCAGGGCTGATCTCCTTCAGAATGGACTGGTTGGATCTCCTTGCAGTCCAAGGGACTCTCAAGAGTCTTCTCCAACACCACAGTTCAAAAGCATCAATTCTTCGGTGCTCAGCTTTCTTTACAGTCCAACTCTCACATCCATACATGACCAATGGAAAAGCCATAGCCTTGACTAGACAGATCTTTGTTGGCAAAGTAATGTCTCTGCTTTGAATATGCTATCTAGGTTGATCATAAAGTTCCTTCCAAGGAGTAAGCATCTTTTAATTTCATGGTTGCAATCACTATATGCAGTGATTTTGGAGCCCCCCAAAATAAAGTCTGACACTGTTTCCACTGTTTCCCCATCTATTTGCCATGAAGTGATGGGACCGGATGCCATGATCTTCGTTTTCTGAATGTTGAACTTTAAGCCAATTTTTTCACTCTCCTCTTTCACTTTCATCAAGAGGCTTTTTAGTTCCTCTTCACTTTCTGCCATAAGAGTGGTGTCATCTGCATATTTGAGGTTACTGATATTTCTCCCAGCAATCTTGATTCCAGCTTGTGCTTCCTCCAGCCCAGCGTTTCTCATGATGTACTCTGCATATAAGTTAAAGAAGCAGGGTGACAATATACAGCCTTGACATACTCCTTTTCCTATTTGGAACCAGTCTGTTGTTCCATGTCCAGTTCTAACTGTTGCTTCCTGATCTGCATATAGGTTTCTCAAGAGGCAGGTCAGGTACTCTGGTACTCCCATGTCTTTCAGAATTTTCAACAGTTTATTGTGGTCCACACAGTCAAAGGCTTTGGCATAGTCAATAAAGCAGAAATAGATGTTTCTCTGGAACTCTCTTCCTTTTTCCATGATCCAGCAGATGTTGGAAATTTGATCTCTGGTTCCTCTGCCTTTTCTAAAACCAGCTTGAACATCAGGAAGTTCACGGTTCATGTATTTCTGAAGCCTGGCTTGGAGAATTTTGAGCATTACTTTACTAGCATGTGAGATGAGTGCAATTGTGCATTAGTTCGAGCATTCTTTGGCATTGTGTTTCTTTGGGATTGGAATGAAAACTGACCTTTTCCAGTCCTGTGGCCACTGCTAAGTTTTCCAAATTTGCTGGCATATTGAGTGCAGCACTTTCACAGCATCATCTTTCAGGATTTGGAATAGCTCAACTGGGATTCCATCATCTCCACTAGCTTTGTTCATAGTGATGCTTTCTAAGGCCCACTTGACTTAACATTCCAGGATGTCTGACTCTAGGTGAGTGATCACACCTTTGTGATTATCTTGATCATGAAGATCTTTTCTGTACAGTTCTTCTGTGTATTCTTGCACCTCTTCTTAATATTTTCTGCTTCTGTTAGGTCCATACCATTTCTGTCCTTTATCGAGCCCATCTTTGCATGAAATGTTCCCTTGGTATCTCTAATTTTCTTGAAGAGATCTCTAGTCTTTCCCATTCTATTGTTTTCCTCTATTTCTTGCATTGATCGCTGAGGAAGGCTTTCTTATCTCTCCTTGCTATTCTTTGGAACTCTGCATTCAGATGCTTATATCGTTCCTTTTCTCCTTTGCTTTGTGCTTCTCTTCTTTTCACAGCTATTTGTAAGGCCTCCCCAGACAGCCATTTGGCTTTTTTGCATTTTTTTTCCATGGGGATGGTCTTGATCCCTGCCTCCTGTACAATGTCATGAACCTCATTCCATACTTCATCAGGCACTCTATCTATCAGATCTAGGCCCTTAAATCTATTTCTCACTTCCACTGTATAATCATAAGGGATTTGATTTAGGTCATACCTGAATGGTCCAGTGTTTTCCCCTACTTCCTTCAATTTAAGTCTGACTTTGGCAATAAGGAGTTCATGATCTGAGCCACAGTCAGCTCCCGGTCTTGTTTTGCTGACTGCATAGAGCTTCTCCATCTTTTGCTGCAAAGAATATAATCAATCTGATTTTGGTGTTGACCATCTGGTGATGTTCATGTGTCGAGTCTTCTCTTGTGTTGTTGGAAGAGGGTTTTTGCTATGACCAGTGCATTCGCTTGGCAAAACTCTATTAGCCATTTTCCTGCTTCATTCTATATTCCAAGTCTAAATTTGCTTGTTACCCCAGGTGTTTCTTGACTTCCTACTTTTGCATTCCAGTCCCCTATAAAGAAAAGGACATCTTTTTGGGGTGTTAGTTCTAAAAGGTCTTGTAGGTCTTCACAGAACCATTCAACTTCAGCTTCTTCAGCATTACTGGTTGGGGCATAGACTTGGATTACTGTGATATTGAATGGTTTGTCTTGGAAACGAACAGAGATCATTCTGTCGTTTTTGAGACTGCATCCAAGTACCACATTTTGGACTCTTTTGTTGACCATGATGCCTACTCCATTTCTTCTAAGGGATTCCTGCCCACAGTAGTCGATACAATGGTCATCTGAATTAAAGTCACCCATTCCAGTCCCTTTTAGTTTGCTGATTCCTAGAATGTTGACGTTCACTCTTGCCATCTTCTGTTTGACTACTTCCAGTTTGCCTTGATTCATGGATCTAACATTCCAGGTTCCTATGCAATATTGCTCTTTACAGCATCAGACCCTGCTTCTATCACCAGTCACATCCACAACAGGGTATTGTTTTTGCTTTGGCTCCATCCCTTCATTCTCTGGAGTTATTTCTCCACTGATCTCCAGTAACATATTGGGCACCTACTGACCTGGGGAGTTCCTCTTTCAGTATCCTATCATACTGCCTTTTCATACTGTTCATGGGGTTCTCAAGGCAAGAATACTGAAGTGGTTTGCCATTCCCTTCTCCAGTGGACCACATTCTGTCATACCTCTCCACCATGACCTGCCTGTCTTGGGTGGCCCCACATGGCATTGCTTAGTTTCATTGAGTTAAACAAGGCTGTGGTCCGTGTGATTAGATTGACTAGTTTTCTGTGATTATGGTTTGTGTGTCTGCCTTCTGATGCCTCTTGCAACACCTACTGTCGTACTTGGGTTTCTCTTACCTTGGACATGGGGTATCTCTTCACAGCTGCTCCAGCAAAGCGCAGCTGCTGGTCCTCACCTTGGACAAGGGGTATCTCCTCACAGCCCCCGCTTCTGACCTTGAATGTGGAGTAGCTCCTCTAGGCCCTCCTGCGCCGGCTGTGACAGACCATATCCATTTTTTTATTTAATAATATCCATTTTTAGATTTAATAATTTATTAGGTAGCCAAAATGAGTCACTTATACGTTTGTTTTACCAAAGTATCTCAGGAACATTTAGATAGAGCACTCTTTATCCAAACATGAATACAAGAAATATATATTTTGGGTTCAAGAGTGCCTTGCCTTCTCAATAACCAGAACAACCAGTATTTTAGTTCAATTGTTCTAAAATTTTTTTAAATAGCCGACCACAAAAATGCTGTCATATTTTGTTGATTTTGAAATGGTCCTAAACACATTAACTGGTAATGGGTTTAGCAAATCCCCTTCTATACTGTTCCTCTGTATTGCAAAAAAAAAAAAAAAAAAAAAAAAAGGATGCAATTTTTGGTTTGTAACAAAATAACCACACCCACCCACCCCACCCCACCCATATAAGTGAAAAATCATAAAAGCCAAAAGAAAAGAGAAGAGTATAGTACACATTACAATTATTTTGGGCTCCTGGTCTGATTCTTATTAGCCCTTCCCTGGTTTCTTTCAGGTCTTGGACATGTCACCAGCCTTTGTTCCATTGCCTGACATATTATAACCATAAGAAAGAATTGTACACTACATTTCATTTCAAGGGCACCCAGATTGAATTCCAAAATAATAATAATAATAATAAAAACTTTAATATAGGCTCAGTGGTGCCAAATTATGTTTATTTTGCATTTCCCCAAAGATAGTTTCACATCAAAAGAAACTTTCCAGTAAACCCAGTTTAGATGTGGTTGACCTCATGCCTGTCTACCTCTATAGGAAACATTATATTTCGCCTTAGAAACAGAAAAAAATCTTTCCCACCCCTTTCCAACTTCCCCAAACACTGTTAGGCCTAGTAAAATGTAGTGGGAAATACAGATTATTCTGTTTGAGAAAATATATTATTTTTATTACTACGTCCTTATATTTCTCAGAACCTTATTGGGATGTGATTTCCTTTTTTCCTAACGTCTGCCACTACCTTGGTGTTTATTGGAGAATGCATATTTGCTTAAGTTCAGTTTCTTCCAAAAAGTTAACCTGCAAAGCAAAATGCAACTTTTACTGTCTTTGTAGGAACCTCTGTTGCCATTCCTAAGAGGAGGCCATTTCTTTCCAGGAAATAATGTTATTTATGAAAAAACCATAAGAAAAGTGGAGAAGCTAAATATGGATCAGGTATGTGAAATTTGTTTTAAGGCTTATTTTATAAGTGTATACTTTTGAATTATAAATATTTTAATAGAGTTAAAATGACATTCAATTTTCAAGTGCCAGGTGAGACCACTATTAGTCATAATAATACTTCTTTATATTTACAGCCCTTCATATCATCCTTAACAATTTCATTTCCATTTCTTCATTTGAAGTATTGTCCCCATTTTACTGAAAGAGAAACTGAAATGAAGACATGCCCAGTCATGGAAAAAGTTAATGGTAGAATCTGAACTTAATATAGATATCTCAGTGTTTTGTACATTTCTTTTAAACTAGGCTCACAAAAATAATAATTTAAAACATTGTAATTTTTTATTAATTAACTTAATATGAAATGAATTTCTAAATGAGCACTATGAACAGAAGGGAAAATACTGTATACTGTAAAAGATCTAGAAAATGAAAGCTTGAAGTCAGGTTTTTGAAATTCCATTAAGCTTAACTGAGACCAAGTACAGAGTAGAAAACTACAACAGGGTAATGGTAATTCCATGGCATTTAGAGCTCCTCCCTCCTCATGCCCTTCCATCCTTAAAACAGAGTTGTTACTGAAACCAGTAGAGGTTTCACATTGACCTGCTCAATGGGTACAACCATGCTCAGGCCAGACAAAGCCTGGGATTTATCTCTTGAACTAGGTTAGTGCAATAGCTTCTTAGGCCTTCGGTAGCAAAGTACTGCAATCTGAGTGGCTTGAAACAACAGAAATTTATTGTCTCACAGTTCTGGAGACCAAAACTATGAAATAACCACATTGGAAGGGCCATGATTCCTCTAAAACCTCTATGGAAGGAACTCTTCCCTTCCTATCTCCTAGTTTCAGGCTTGGAGAATGCATATTTGCTTAAGTTCAGTTTCCTCCAAAAAGTTAACTTGCAAAGCAAAATGCAACTTTTACTGTTTTGTAGGAACCTCTGTCGCCATTCCTAAGAGGAGGCCATTTCTTTAGCCTCAGGCTTGTAAATGCATAATTTTAATTCTCCATTGTCACATAGCATTCTCCCTGTGTGTCTTCATGTGGTTTTCCCTCTGTGTATGTTTGTCTCTGTGTCCAAATTTACCCTTTTCATGAGGACACCAGTCATGCTTGATTAGGACTTATTCTAATAACCTCATTTTAACTTGATTACTTCTGTAAAGACCCTGTTTCCAAGTAAGTTCACATTCTGAAGTACTGGGAGTACTGGGAGTTAGGACTTAAACGATTTTTGAGGGGGAGATACAATTCAACCCATAACAGGTAGTTAAATATTATCAAATGAATTTTGATGACAAAATCATTTTTTCTCATATACAAATGAAACATTACAATATACTAAATTCTCCTTTTTCATTTTTCTTGGCATGAGAACATATCTTGTTTTTATTAGCATTTATGGGCAGTTGTTACCCAGTTCATTGGAACTAATATATTATTTACTCATTTGATACCCAGTAATAAAGAAATAGAGTAAGCTCTCAGAATCATAAACATCCAAATCTTTAAGATTCTGGTCTGCTTCAAAAATTGGATATAGTCTGAAGGACTTAGTATAGTACATATTAAACACATATTTTCCAGTTTCTGTATATTATGAGACAAAACAGAAAATTTTCATGAAATGTTAGTTTTTCAAAAGACACTTTCTTTAAGCTACTGGGTTATAACATCTGTTCTTTATCTAACTGAACTCCCAAAACAGTAAGCTTGACAATTTTAAATAGTAAGGAATTTGTTTTTTTTTTTAATTTAAATTTATTTATTTTAATTAGAGGCTAATTACTTTACAATATTGTATTGGTTTTGCCATACATCAACATGAATCCGCCACAGGTGTAAACGTGTTCCCAATCCTGAACTCCCCCTCCCACCTCCCTCTCCAGGTTCGATGCAAGATATAGTAAGGAATTTTCGAGATACATCATTTCACACTGCTCCCAACTTCTTGTTTCAAAGAGAATAAACAGCTTTTCTAAATCTTGGCCCCCCAAAAATATTGAATATCCTGTACATTATTATTGCTACATATCTGGAACAATTAAAGATGTGTTCAGTGACCATTGCTGCTAGTTACTATAATATCAACAGCTAAATTACTATTAACTTGACTATTTACTTTTATATGTCCACTATTCTTATTAATGACTTAAATGATTTGGGAGTTTTGGAACTGCCATAGGAGACTGCCTAAGGTAAAAAGGAACCATGCATATGAAAATACAATTGCTCTGACCTAGCTTAGTTTCCTCAGTGACAGAAACATAATGGGATGAACTGGATAAAGCTAGAGTCTGGATGAATCTGCTTAATGCCATCATGAAGTGAAGTGAAGTGAAAGACACTCAGTCATGTTGGACTCTTTGCGACCCCATGGACTATACAGTCCATGGAATTCTCCAGGCCAGAATACTGGAGTAGGTAGCCTTCCCCTTCTCCAGGGGATCTTCCCAATCCAGGAATTGAACTGGAGTCTTCTGTATTGCAGGTGGATTCTTTACCAAACTGAGCTATCAGGGAAGCCAATGTCATCATGAGACTAATTCAAATAGGACTAGCTTTTAGAAGATGGAACCTGTTCAAAAAAGAGGTCTTTATAATAGAAGGATGGTAAAGTAATGCCAGTGGCAAGATAATTATCCAATTTATATGAATCAAACCTGGGTCTCCTGCATTGCAGGCAGATTCTTTACCATCAGAGCCACAAGGGAAGTCTATAAATTGTACTCTGTGTGTTTTTTTTTTCTTAAGCAAAGAAGAGAAATATATGGTAAGATATATGGTAAATTAGAAATGTTTGAACTTTTGTACATTAAAAACTCAGCTTGTGATATGTCACAAAAGTATGAGAAACATGAATATCTTGCTTCGGAAAAATAATTTTAGCAGTCAGATATGAGGACTGAAAACTGAAAACCTGCTAAGACTTCAGTGGTACCAGTTAGTGGTTCACAGGCCAAATAGGTTTAGGAAAACCGCAAGACATCTCAGATGGAAAGACTGTCAGCATTCCATCCAAGAGTCAACTGATACATTAATAAGGAAAGATGGTTGAGAAATGGGTTTTGTTTTCTTTACTGTCATTTCAAAGTTTTTCCTCATCTGTTAAAGGACACATTTCCACCACTCCCCCCCCCCCCCCAAGAGGAATTTTATTTCAGTAATGTACTAGCTCCACACTGGGTGAAAGTTTTCTCCAACTATCACCCTGACTTTTCCTAATCTAGTGTATAAAGGTATTTTGTAACATAAAAGAACAAAATTTTCATACCAAAAATTTGTACAAAAGCTAGATAATACACAGTCAGACTTCTAAACTGTAGAGATCTTAGTGCTAGTATATTTGTAAAGAAGATTCTATTTGAAAACAGCTTGGAGAAAATGATTCTATGTACTGATTCTGTGACCTTTATTTATATGTTTAACAAGGCAGTTCCTACTTGTAAAATGTGTTTCTTAATACATATTTTTTCCAAAATATTTTATATACATGAAAAGATATTTGTATACATGACAAAATTTCAAAGCATAAAAATATAAAAGGTACAAAAAGAGTGCAAAAATAGAAAATATATATAGTGCAAAAAATCCTCTCTGTCCTGATCCTCTTTTCCCTCAGTTCCTCTTCACAGAAGCAGTCATTCTTAATGTGTTTTTGTTCTATGCATGTATTTAAAAGCAGTTGTATATGTTTGTAAGTATACATTGTGTACATTAAAAATATACACAAAGAGTATACTATATTCATTCTTATGCATATTGTTTCTTCAATTAATACAGTTTTAAAATTGTTCCATATAAAAATTTTAAAATTTGAAGTGCCTTACTTCATTAACATAGGTCACCTTTTCACAGTCAAAAGGAAATAGAGCATTGAACTTATACTTTCAAAGTTAATTGTATGTGCATGAATGTAGCATTATGATTCAAGCAGAGCATTTTTTCTTTGGGTGAAAGTTTTTTGAAAACTGGTTTTCAGGTATCTGTTTCCAAAATAGAATAGAACAAAATAACATAGAAAATTCAAACATACCTGAATCTTCAAAACTAAAATAATCAGATATCTTTTCTTATTCTGTGCTCAACACTTACCAGAAACAAAATCACAGTAAATAAGCAAGCAGATAACAAAGATTTAGTTTAAAAACAAGTTCCAAAATACTTTGAAGACAGTACAAATTCAGTCTAATGGTCTGAATGAACTCTGAGCAAGAAGTCATAAGTTCCAGACCCAATTTTGCCATTAATTATATCATCATAAGTAAATTATCCTACCTCTCTGGACCTCATGGTCTTTTTTTTTTTTTTTTACCTGCAAAAATAATGGGGTGATTGATGATTAAGTTGATGATGATGACGATGACAATGATAAAATTTGATAATGATAATAAATGTTAATTCCCATCTACTTTATACTTGGCACTCTGCAAACATTAGTTAATTTACTCCTCACAGTAACCCAATGAGGTACATACTATCTCCCCTTTACACATGAGGAAACTGAGGCTTATAAAAATGTGTGTACAATTTCTCAAGATCACAGAGTTAATGGTAGAATCAGAGTTAGAATCTATGTTTTCTGGATATGAAGGTTCAGTTACTGTTTTCCAATCTTTTTTCTTAATTTATGCTTGATTTTCATAAGTGTAAGAACTTCACTTGCCCCCACTGTGATTCTATTATGCTTCTGACATTTAAAGTCACTTAATATATTATTTTCTAATTTATATCCATCATTATCTTCAGTATTATAGTATTATGCAATTAGATCCTGAAGTGCCTATTGAATCATGAATACTGAATTAATTAATTATTAATTAATATTAATTAAAATTAATATTCATTATAGTTTTAGTGTTAAGTGTAACTGGAATATTAACTTAATCAGAACATGCAATTCCATGGCCAACTTAGGTAAGTATTTGGATTGTCACAGCCACCTGATCAAATAAAAATAGAGTTCAGTACAACTTTTTTCCAATGGAATAATTGGAAAACTAATATATCACTTATTAAAACTATAAATCCTAGGGCTTAATTTATCTTGTGAAAGAACACATTCAATTTTTTAAAATGGATTTTCTTTTATTAATAATTTTTATTCTAAATATTTTTGGCTTGTGTATGTATTTTAGGAAAGCTATCCTCAGGTTCAGTGCAATCATCACATTGTTCAACAGCCCCAGATCATCCACTCTCCTCACTGTGAACAATCCCATTCTAGTCAGAAAATCCAAACCATCAGAGGAAGTGATTCAGTTTCTACAAACACTGTAATTGAACTGTGTCATGGTGGCTCAAACCATACACATGAGCAGGTAAGATTAATGAAATGATTCCTTGTAAAATTGAAATAATCTCTTAAACCCTTTTCACACTTCTGTATAGATACCCACATTAAATTTTCATCAAAATATTGATGGGTTATACCATGGGGATTTGTGTTTTATTATGGCATTTTTATTTTTATTTTTTTCGTAACAAGACCATCTGGATTTATTTCTCTGACTGGGTTCCCAGATGAAGAATACATAGAAATGATCATTCAGGACTAGTTCTTAAACTGGTAAACTCTTAGGCAATATTCTTATTCTTTAGGTAGAAAGAAATCTGAACAAGATAAGTGGCTTAGAAACTACTTACATCATAGGTCCTCAATTGTCGTTGTTTAGTTGCTAAGTCATGTCCAGCTTTTTGTGACCCCGGCACACCAGATCCTAAGTCTTTTACTGCAGTGCGCCAGGCTTCCCTGTCATTCACTATCTCCCAGAGTTTGCTTAAACTCATGTCCACTGAGTCAGAGATACTATACAACCATCTCATTCTCTGTTGCTCCTTCTTTTCCTGGCCTCAATCTTCCCAGCCTCAGGGTTATTTTTTCCAATGAGTTGGCTCTTCACATCAGGTGGCCAAAAGTTTTAGCATAGTGGAGTTTCAGCCTCAAAATAAAATTTTCTATCTCTTCTCAGAACACAAAATAATTCAGGTATGTTAATACATTAAATCTATGAGGGAAGTTAGGAACTGATAAATGAATACCTAATTTCTAGCTGAATGGATCCAACAGTTGTACAACATTAAATATTTTCATGAGATATGATATTTAAATGAACAATGAATTAGAGTTGATATTTCTAAGATGATTGTAATGGTAACATTTCACAAGCTGGTAACTTTTATGTTTTCTTTGCAAATTTGGTATATTAACTCAGGTTATAATAGGCATACATTTTATTGTGTGTTTCATTAACAAGACAGAAACTAAAACTTAGTTGCTAAGAAGAAATCTGTTGGGATGCAATCATCAGTGACTAATTTATGTTCTGAATACTTTGGAAACTTGTAAACATCTGTTATATAGGTGTTAAAGGAAAAAAAGATGGTCTTGAATCTTGGGAAAACTAGCAATAATAACTGGAACTATGGAAAATAAATCATCATTTGTATGTTTTAATATTTTTTCCCAGTAAAAAATAACTTGTTCAACTGACCTCTCTCATAGGCAACTCATATGCAACTGAAAGACAAAATAAAAATAATAAGAAAAAATAAAGGACCCTGCCTATATAAGAATATGATTGCTTTATATTAAATATGCATGAGGTTATTTCTAAAGACTGAAACTTTGAGATAATGCACTTTGGCAATATTGGTAAAAACAAACAAAAAAGAACCACGAAAGATTTAAAACACATTTTTTTTCCAACTGATAAAGCCTAAAATTATCTTTTCCCTGAATATCATATCATGTATGGAAATACTGGCTTTAGAATTACTCTAATATGGTCCAGATGATCTTGAATTTCTTAAATGGGTTAGTAATGACAATTAGAAAGACATTTTTTTTAGGTTAAATTATTTGAAATTTTCATTTTTGTAGGTCAAAGTTCATCAGTTCAATATGTTACTTTGCTTCTGTTTCCTCATCATAAGATTCATCATCCATTTCTTACAGGGTTATTGTAAGAATAAATCATGTCTTGTATGTTAAGCACTTAACGATTGTTGAGTGCTGACAGTAAGTACTTAACAAATAGTAATTACTAGTTTACAGGAATAATTATTATTTGTAAGCATTAAATCTTCACACCAGGTACTATGAAAAATACAAATATCAGTAAGACATTGTCACATTTCTCTTAGGTACTTATTATAATAGGGGAAAGTGGCAAACATATAAAATATTATACAAAGCAAAGTATGTCTGTTATAAAAGGAACCTGCAATGAGCTTTGGGAATAGAAGAAAGAAGAAATTAATTTCAGCTGGAAGATGTAGGAAAGCTTTGCTGAGGAGGAAGAGATTGACCTGTGTATTGAAGAGTGAATAGAATTCCCATATGTAGTATGGTGTTGTATGGCATGGACATCCTAAGAGCAGGGAGTCACATGAAAAAAGTTATATATTTTGGAAAGTACATTTGGTGTTTCAGGAATAGTGGTTTGGTTTGTATGACAAAGGAGACATGGGATAAAGACTATTAGAATGTAAGATTAAAATGATATATTAAGGCCAGATCATGAGGCCATTGCCGTGGCATGATCTTAGTTTCTTGACCAAGGATTGAACATGGGCCTTCAGTTGTGAAAGCATGGAATCATAATCACTGGGCAACCAGAGAATTTCTGAAGGTTAAGTTTAAAATTTTGAACTTTATTTGGCCGGCAATGGAGAATGATTGAAGGTTATTAAGTAGGAAAATATTGATAGCTATGATTAGATTAATTCTAGAAGCTTTGTGCAAGATAAATTGAAATATTGATTAGTTTTATCTTCACAGTGTTCAGAATGAAGAAGATATCATTATTTTTTTTTTTTTTTTTTTTTTTTTTTTTTTTTTTTTTAATTTTATTTTATTTTTAAACTTTACATAACTGTATTAGATTTGCCAAATATCAAAATGAATCCGCCACAGGTACACATGTGTTCCCCATCCTGAACCCTCCTCCCTCCTCCCTCCCCACTCCATCCCTCTGGGTCGTCCCAGTGCACCAGCCCCAAGCATCCAGTATCGTGCATCGAACCTGGACTGGCAACTCATTTCATACATGATATTTACATGTTTCAATGCCATTCTCCCAAATCCTCCCACCCTCTCCCTCTCCCACAGAGTCCATAAGACTGTTCTATACATCTGTGTCTCTTTTGCTGTCTCGTACACAGGGTTATTGTTACCATCTTTCTAAATTCCATATATATGCGTTAGTATACTGTATTGGTGTTTTTCTTTCTGGCTTACTTCACTCTGTATAATAGGCTCCAGTTTCATCCACCTCATTAGAACTGATTCAAATGTATTCTTTTTAATGGCTGAATAATACTCCATTGTGTATATGTACCACAGCTTTCTTATCCATTCATCTGCTGATGGACATCTAGGTTGCTTCCATGTCCTGGCTATTATAAACAGTGCTGCGATGAACATTGGGGTACTCGTGTCTCTTTCCCTTCTGGTTTTCTCAGTGTGTATGCCCAGCAGTGGGATTGCTGGATCATAAGGCATGTCTATTTCCAGTTTTTTAAGGAATCTCCACACTGTTCTCCATAGTGGCTGCACTAGTTTGCATTCCCACCAACAGTGTAAGAGGGTTCCCTTTTCTCCACACCCTCTCCAGCATTTATTACTTGTAGACTTTTGGATTGCAGCCATTCTGACTGGTGTGAAATGGTACCTCATAGTGGTTTTGATTTGCATTTCTCTGATAATGAGTGATGTTGAGCATCTTTTCATGTGTTTGTTAGCCATCTTTATGTCTTCTTTGGAGAAATGTCTATTTAGTTCTTTGGCCCATTTTTTGATTGGGTCATTTATTTTTCTGGAGTTGAGCTGTAGGAGTTGCTTGTATATTCTCGAGATTAGTTGTTTGTCAGTTGCTTCATTTGCTATTATCTTCTCCCATTCTGAAGGCTGTCTTTTCACCTTGCCAATAGTTTCCTTTGATGTGCAGAAGCTTTTAAGGTTAATTAGGTCCCATTTGTTTATTTTTGCTTTTATTTCCAATATTCTGGGAGGTGGGTCATAGAGGATCCTGCTGTGATGTATGTCAGAGAGTGTTTTGCCTATGTTGTCCTCTAGGAGTTTTATAGTTTCTGGTCTTACGTTTAGATCTTTAATCCATTTTGAGTTTATTTTTGTGTATGGTGTTAGAAAGTGTTCTAGTTTCATTCTTTTACAAGTGGTTGACCAGAGTTCCCAGCACCACTTGTTAAAGAGATTGTCTTTAATCCATTGTATATTCTTGCCTCCTTTGTCGAAGATAAGGTGTCCATATGTGCGTGGATTTATCTCTGGGCTTTCTATTTTGTTCCATTGATCTATATTTCTGTCTTTGTGCCAGTACCATACTGTCTTGATGACTGTGGCTTTGTAGTAGAGCCTGAAGTCAGGTAGGTTGATTCCTCCAGTTCCATTCTTCTTTCTCAAGATCGCTTTGGCTATTCGAGGTTTTTTGTATTTCCATACAAATTGTGAAATTATTTGTTCTAGCTCTGTGAAGAATGCTGTTGGTAGCTTGATAGGGATTGCATTGAATCTATAGATTGCTTTGGGTAGTATACTCATTTTCACTACATTGATTCTTCCAATCCATGAACATGGTATATTTCTCCATCTGTTAGTGTCCTCTTTGATTTCTTTCACCAGTGTTTTATAGTTTTCTATATATAGGTCTTTAGATTCTTTAGGTAGATATATTCCTAAGTATTTTATTCTTTCCGTTGCAATGGTGAATGGAATTGTTTCCTTAATTTCTCTTTCTGTTTTCTCATTATTAGTGTATAGGAATGCAAGGGATTTCTGTGTGTTGATTTTATATCCTGCAACTTTACTATAGTCATTGATTAGTTCTAGTAATTTTCTGGTGGAGTCTTTAGGGTTTTCTATGTAGAGGATCATGTCATCTGCAAACAGTGAGAGCTTTACTTCTTCTTTTCCAATTTGGATTCCTTTTATTTCTTTTTCTGCTCTGATTGCTGTGGCCAAAACTTCCAAAACTATGTTGAATAGTAATGGTGAAAGTGGGCACCCTTGTCTTGTTCCTGACTTTAGAGGAAATGCTTTCAATTTTTCACCATTGAGGATAATGTTTGCTGTGGGTTTGTCATATATAGCTTTGATTATGTTGAGGTAGGTTCCTTCTATTCCTGCTTTCTGGAGAGTTTTGATCATAAATGGATGTTGAATTTTGTCAAAGGCTTTCTCTGCATCTATTGAGATAATCATATGGTTTTTATTTTTCAATTTGTTAATGTGGTGTATTACATTGATTGATTTGCGGATATTGAAGAATCCTTGCATCCCTGGGATAAAGCCCACTTGGTCCTGGTGTATGATCTTTTTAATGTGTTGTTGGATTCTGATTGCTAGAATTTTGTTAAGGATTTTTGCATCTATGTTCATCAGTGATATTGGCCTGTAGTTTTCTTTTTTTGTGGGATCTTTGTCAGGTTTTGGTATTAGGGTGATGGTGGCCTCATAGAATGAGTTTGGAAGTTTACCATCCTCTGCAATTTTCTGGAAGAGTTTGAGCAGGATAGGTGTTAGCTCTTCTCTAAATTTTTGGTAGAATTCAGCTGTGAAGCCGTCTGGACCTGGGCTTTTGTTTGCTGGAAGATTTTTGATTACAGTTTCAATTTCCGTGCTTGTGATGGGTCTGTTAAGATTTTCTATTTCTTCCTGATCGAGTTTTGGAAAGTTGTACTTTTCTAAGAATTTGTCCATTTCTTCCACGTTGTCCATTTTATTGGCATATAATTGTTGATAGTAGTCTCTTATGATCCTTTGTATTTCTGTGTTGTCTGTTGTGATCTCTCCATTTTCATTTCTAATTTTATTGATTTGATTTTTCTCCCTTTGTTTCTTGATGAGTCTGGCTAATGGTTTGTCAATTTTATTTATCCTTTCAAAGAACCAGCTTTTGGTTTTGTTGATTTTTGCTATGGTCTCTTTTGTTTCTTTTGCATTTATTTCTGCTCTAATTTTTAAGATTTCTTTCCTTCTACTAACCCTGGGGTTCTTCATTTCTTCCTTTTCTAGTTGCTTTAGGTGTAGAGTTAGGTTATTTATTTGACTTTTTTCTTGTTTCTTGAGGTGTGCCTGTATTGCTATGAACTTTCCCCTTAGGACTGCTTTTACCGTGTCCCACAGGTTTTGGGTTGTTGTGTTTTCATTTTCATTCGTTTCTATGCAAATTTTGATTTCTTTTTTGATTTCTTCTGTGATTTGTTGGTTATTCAGCAGCGTGTTGTTCAGCCTCCATATGTTGGATTTTTTAATAGTTTTTCTCCTGTAATTGAGATCTAATCTTACTGCATTGTGGTCAGAAAAGATGCTTGGAATGATTTCTATTTTTTTGAATTTACCAAGGCTAGCTTTATGGCCCAGGATGTGATCTATCCTGGAGAAGGTTCCATGTGCGCTTGAGAAGAAGGTGAAATTCATTGTTTTGGGATGAAATGTCCTATAGATATCAATTAGGTCTAACTGGTCTATTGTATCGTTTAAAGTTTGTGTTTCCTTGTTAATTTTCTGTTTAGTTGATCTATCCATAGGTGTGAGTGGGGTATTAAAGTCTCCCACTATTATTGTGTTATTGTTAATTTCTTCTTTCATACTTGTTAGCATTTGTCTTACATACTGTGGTGCTCCCGTGTTGGGTGCATATATATTTATAATTGTTATATCTTCTTCTTGGATTGATCCTTTGATCATTATGTAGTGACCATCTTTGTCTCTTTTCACAGTCTTTGTTTTAAAGTCTATTTTATCTGATATGAGTATTGCTACTCCTGCTTTCTTTTGGTCCCTATTCGCATGGAAAATCTTTTTCCAGCCCTTCACTTTCAGTCTGTATGTGTCCCCTGTTTTGAGGTGGGTCTCTTGTAGACAACATATGCAGGGGTCTTGTTTTTGTATCCATTCAGCCAGTCTTTGTCTTTTGGTTGGGGCATTCAACCCATTTACGTTTAAGGTAATTACTGATAAGTATGACCCCGTTGCCATTTACTTTATTGTTTTGGGTTCGAATTTATACACCATTTTTGTGTTTCCTGTCTAGAGAATATCCTTTAGTATTTGTTGGAGAGCTGGTTTGGTGGTGCAGAATTCTCTCAGCTTTTGCTTGTCTGAAAAGCTTTTGATTTCTCCTTCATACTTGAATGAGATCCTTGCTGGGTACAATAATCTGGGCTGTAGATTATTTTCTTTCATCATTTTAAGTATGTCTTGCCATTCCCTCCTGGCTTGAAGAGTTTCTATTGAAAGATCAGCTGTTATCCTTATGGGAATTCCCTTGTGTGTTATTTGTTGTTTTTCCCTTGCTGCTTTTAATATTTGTTCTTTGTGTTTGATCTTTGTTAATTTGATTACTATGTGTCTTGGGGTGTTTCGCCTTGGGTTTATCCTATTTGGGACTCTCTGGGTTTCTTGGACTTGGGTGATTATTTCCTTCCCCATTTTAGGGAAGTTTTCAACTATTATCTCCTCAAGTATTTTCTCATGGTCTTTCTTTTTGTCTTCTTCTTCTGGGACCCCTATGATTCGAATGTTGTAGCGTTTAATATTGTCCTGGAGGTCTCTGAGATTATCCTCATTTCTTTTAATTCGTTTTTCTTTTTTCCTCTCTGATTCATTTATTTCTACCATTCTATCTTCTAATTCACTAATCCTATCTTCTGCCTCTGTTATTCTACTATTTGTTGCCTCCAGAGTGTTTTTAATTTCACTTATTGCATTATTCATTATATATTGACTCTTTTTTATTTCTTCTAAGTCCTTGTTAAACCTTTCTTGCATCTTCTCAATCCTTGCCTCCAGGCTATTTATCTGTGATTCCATTTTAATTTCAAGATTTTGGATCAATTTCACTATCATTATTCGGAATTCTTTATCAGGTAGATTCCCTATCTCTTCCTCTTTGGTTTGGTTTGGTGGGCATTTATCCTGTTCCTTTATCTGCTGGCTATTCCTCTGTCTCTTCATCTTGTTTAAATTGCTGAGTTTGGGGTGTCCTTTCTGTATTCTGGCAGTTTGTGGAGTTCTCTTTATTGTGGCGTTTCCTCGCTGTGTGTGGGTTTGTACAGGTGGCTTGTCAAGGTTTCCTGGTTAGGGAAGCTTGTGTCGATGTTCTGGTGGATGGAGCTGTATTTCTTCTCTCTCCTTTCGAAGAGTTGGGCTGCTTTTCTGGGTGCCTGATGTCCTCTGCCGGCATTCGGAAGTTGTTTTGTGGAATTTACTCGATGTTTAAATGCTCTTTTGATGAATTTGTGGGGGAGAAAGTGTTCTCCCCGTCCTACTCCTCCGCCATCTTGGCTCCTCCCCCAGAAGATATCATTATTGCCTTTATTGTTAAGAGAAGAAAACTGAGGTTCGCAGAAGTTTTTACTTGCAAAGGCTTTGAATAGCTAGCATGTGATAGAGCCAGGATTCGTACATAGTTAGCCTGACTCCAGAGCTTACTGAGAGTTTCTTCTGGAAGTTGAGTCAGCAGTGTGGAGAGTCCTTGGTCAATAATGTAAACATGAGTAGGCCAATGGATTAAGAGTCTGCCACTGGAGAGGCTTTGGTGTTATAACAGAAAGTGGACTAGCTTCAGGGTAGGAAGATCTGAGTTCAAGTCCCAGCTATGTCCTTTTCAAGCTGTGTGTTCTTAATAAATATTAAATCTCTCAGAAATATCCTCATCCATAAAATTCTGTTAGTAATGTCTACCTCACAGAGTTGATGTAAAGACTAAATGAAAATATGTTTGATGTGCTTCATAAACTATAAAGTCTACAACATGAAAAATACCACAGAGAAGGATTTGCGGACAGAAGATTATTAAAAGATATTTCAGCAAAGTATAAAACTTGTTTTTGTTTTGTTTTTAATTAATGTATTTATTTTAATTGTAGGATAATTACTTTATGATATTATAATCTTTTGCCATACAAAGTGTAAAACTTAAGCTAAGATAATGACAGCGGGAATGAAGTGAGGGACAATTATCAGAGATGGGAACAATATCATAGGATTAAGCACCTTATCCAAAAGCAATGGTAATGCTATGATATACAGAATAGCCCTGGGAAGCTCAAAGCTAGTAATTTTCACCTATGTGGATAATATAGAATTGGCTCCATTTCTGGTCAAAGTGAGGATGGAGTAACCTGATTGTGCAGATCCCATGGGCAAAGCAGGGCAGAAAATGAATTGTCTCACCTAAGGTCTTTGGTGTTTACATGTTAGTCTTTCACATGAGTGGAAGAGTCTTTGAAGAGTAATAGAGCAGATGTCAGTTAGGCTTTTTTTCTTATACTAAAGGTTGACCCATTTTTAATTTGTGTTTAGAGTTAAATTGCAATTCAGAGGTCAAGGAACACAGACTTTAAATACAATTATTTGGGTTTATAAAACCTGATTCTGCTGAGCTGCGTGATCCTAGGTAATTGACTTTAACTGGACTGAACATCAGTTTCCATATCTATAAACAGGGAAAATCACACTTAACGTGCAGTGTATCTACAATAGAATTAAATGAGATAAAATATGTAAAGTATCCAGCTCAGTGCCAAGCACATAGTAGATGTTCAAATGAATGTTTGAATCTTTACATTTCCCTCCTCATACTGAGGCCCCAAATCCTTCAAAGCATCAAAATAGGAAATTGATTCCCATTGTAATAGTTTTCAGTTCAGTTCAGTCTCTCAATTGTGTCTGACTCTTTGCAACCCCATGGAATACAGCATGCCAGGCCTCCCTGTCCATAACCAACTCCCAGAGTTTACTCAAACTCATGTCCATTGAGTCGGTGATGCCATTCAACCACCTCATCCTCTGTCATCCCCTTCTCCTCCCACCTTCAGTCTTTCCCAGCATGAGGGTCTTTTCAAGTGAGTCAGTTTTTTGCATCAGGTGGCCAAAGTATTGGAGTTTCAGCATCAGCATCAGCCCTTCCAGTGAATGAATATTCAGGACTGATTTCCTTTAGGATGGATTGGTTGGATCTCTGGCTGGCTATCCAAGGGACTCTCAAGAGTCTTCTTCAACACTGTAGTTCAAAAGCATCAGTTCTTTGGTGCTCAGCTTTCTTTATAGTCCAAACCTCACATCCGTACATGACTACTGGAAAAGCCATAGTTTTAACTAAAAGGACCTTTGTTGGCAAAGTAATGTCTCTGCTTTGTAATATACTGTCTAGGTTGGTCATACCTTTTCTTTCAAGGAGCGAGTGTCTTTTAATTTCATGGCTGCAGTCACTATCTGCAGTGATTTTGGAGCCCAAAAATATAAAGTCTGTCACTGTTTCCATTGTTTCCCCATCTATTTGCCATGACTAAATCTCCTTTAAAGTATCTTCCAAGAAGCATTAAAATATTTTTAAAAATCAAGTGTCCAAAAACCTGGCTTCAAAATATTTCAAATAAAACTAATTTTTGTATGTTTTCCATGGTTCTCCTTAGAAACATCATCATTTTGGTTTCAAATTCAGAACATCACTGATCACATTTCCTTTCTCGAGGACATTAAGAATAATGTGCTGTGATCATTTTCCTGCCATTAGGAAGGAACAGATAATTCCACATATGTTAGCCATGGTAAAAAGCTCAGCTGAACTTGTTTTAGAAGTTTTCATACAGGTGGTGTTTAAAGAAAGGCTCAAATAATTATATATATTGCACACACAACTCTTTTGCACTTGGCTTGAGACTTCCAAGGAAACTTTTAGAGTCATGGGAAGATGTAAATGGAAGAGTCCTGCTCACTGAGTGCTATTGCCAAAGAAACATTCTCCAACCTCTAATGTCTTTCTTCTATCATTTAAAAATTTAATTTTTGTCAGCATCAGGACTGCACAGATCTTAGTGTCAGGTACTTTCTTTTTAATTTATTTTTTAATTGGAGGAAAATTACTTTACAATGTGGTGTTGGTTTCTGCCATAATTATACTTATATTCCCCTCCCTCTTGAGACTCCTCCCTCCCCTACCCCCACCCCACCCCTCTAGGTCATCACAGAACTGCCTGGCTGGGCTTCCTGTGTGAAACAGCAACTTCTTACCAGCTATCTGTTTTACACATGGTAGTGTATATATGTTTATGCTACTTTCTCAATTCATCCCACTCTCTCTCCTGTTTCTGCCAAGTGTCCAGGAAGCTTGTTACAATATTTATTTAACATAAGCCATTCACTAATGATGGAAACTTAGGGCTGCTTAGCTCAATAAACTCAGCAGTTCTGCCTGTTCCCTCACTCAGTCACATGTGGCTCCAGTCCTTCCCCATCTTTATTGCCTTCTTCATCTCATTATTGAAAATGAGCATCTTTTGTGCAAAATTCTCTTCACTGCTATCCTGTCCCCAAGTTTAACTGGTGTCTGTTTTGGACTCATTTTTTTCTCCAACACCACCCTTGTCTATCTCCTGTTACCTCTTGCTCTTGTGCCCTTTTGAACTCTTCTTCTGTGACAAACAAATTTTTTTTTTTTTACTCTTTAAAATAGTTTTTTTTTTTTAATCAAAGCAATGTATATAGATAGCTTAAAAGTTCAAATAGTATTAAATGGCATAAAACAAACAGCAATTTCCTGTCCCAACTCTTTCCATGCCTGCCTGATCCCCAGAGAACCATTTTCAACCCTTAACTTTTTTTCTTCTGGTGTTTACCTTCATATAGCTAAGTAGTATGAATATACCTATGCTGCTATTTTTTAATTCATAAATATTGTATATTATCTGTTGGTAATTCTGATACATAAGGATTTAGTTCTATAAATCCCCCATCTACCTGTTTCTATCCCTTTCATCATCTCAATATAGTTAAATCGCCATGTGGGGGACTAAATCATTATTCAATATTTATATTATTCTATTATTGCTTATGAAAAAAGTATTCACTGCTGAACCAATTTGTGTACTGTTTTGCTATTTTTATTAGTACAACTATTATTTGCTGGTGTTAATAATTCCCTAAGTTTTTTCATTTGTTTGGTTTTCTATGTATCTATTGCTGATTCTTTTCTCAGTACAATTTTATACAACTAAGTGATCGACTGTTTCTTCTCTTTAAAACCCTGCAATCCATATACACTGCTCCTCTTTGCTCATATTATCATTACTACTGATCTTCTAGTCACTCTTTCCATCCTTCAACAGTTTCACTGGCAGGCTTATAGGCTTCTTCCCACTTTTGCCTAACCCCTGCCCTGGAATCATCTGTGAGAACGTCACCACCATGAAAGATCACCATATGATCTTTCCTATGCTCTACCCTCATGGTTTTTCTTCACTGTTAATTTCTTCATTTCTACTACATCTTCAACTGTCATAGACTTTGGCCACTCCTTGAAACCTCCTCATCACTTGAAACTGTTTCATCTGGAATTCTGAATGTCTCATCACTTTCTTGCATCTCCTACTCCCCAATTTCCATTGAACCTTGCCCTTAGCAAGCTTTCTCACTCTCAGTTCCAAACCAGGCTGGTGTCCCTTGTCAGCTGATTCAACAATGCTCTTGCTAGAAAACCTTAAAATTGTTGTTGCCTTCTCTGATTAATCCTCACTTCACTGATCCCTTACTTTGGATAAACTGCCATCCACTTTCTTTGCCCCTAGATTTTGACTGCTTCATGTGTTAAAGTTCACAAACTAGGCTAATTTAATCTCATATATATTGTCTCTATCTTGCTGGACTCCTTCTGTTGCTAGGAACTCCTTTTAGTTAATTCTAATTATTTTGCCACCACGGTCCTCAATATCTAATCCTTACTTTTCCCACCCTCTTTGTAGTCCAGGTCCCACTGCTATTCTCTTATTCTCTGCAGGTGGCCTTGCCTTCTACTGAGAATGGGCAGTGGAAGTAAGATTTTATTGTGCACCAGAATCAGTTGGCAAGCCTGTTTAAATAAAGATCGGTGAGACTTGACAATTTGCATTTCCAAGTTCAATGGTTATCCAAAGTTTACTTGGTCCAGGTACCACGATTTGAGTTCACTATGTGAACTCCTTCAACACTCTGCTGCTGCTGCTGTTAAGTCGCTTCAGTCGTGTCCAACTCTGTGCAACCCCATAGAAGGCAGCCCACCAGGCTCCGCCATCCCTAGGATTCTCCAGGCAAGAATACTGGAGTGGGTTGCCATTTCCTTCTCCAATGCATGAAAGTGAAAAGTGAAAGTGAAGTCGCTCAGTCATGTCCGACTCTTCGCGACCCCGTGGACTGCAGCCTACCAGGCTCCTCCGTCCATGGGATTTTCCAGGCAAGAGTACTCTACTTCATTGAAAAATTTCTCTGTACTTGGAGCAAACTTTTGATTCTTTGGATCTTTAAGAATTAAGAATCTAACTTCATCTTCAAGGTGACTCCCTTAGCAACCCTACCAACCTATTGATTTATGATCTCACTCTTTGTTTCCTTCATCTGCAAAAACTCTGAAGCAGGAAGGCATAATCATTGCCTGCCATTTCCTCACTACTCACACATTCCTGAACGCTTTGCAAACCAGATTTTAGTTTCAACTTTCTCCTGAAACTGCTTTTATTGACTTCTAAGTTGCAAATTTCACTTTCTTTTTTGGTTTCATTTTCATCTTACTCCAACTTGATGATAAGTGATTCTGTTGATCCATTGTATTCTTGATATTCTTTCTTCCCATTATACTATACTGCTGCTTCTAATTCTCAGACTTCATTCTTCTTTCATCAAATCTTCCCCAGAAACCCATCCTTGGCCTTCTTTTCCTTTCTCTACCTCTTCTCCCTTGACTATATGGTATAAAATCTTGACTTCTGTGACTTTTACATGATCACCTTTACATGGACAACTCTCAACATTTCCCTGCTAAGCTCTAATCCGTAATTCATTTATTTATTTGTTTTTGGCTGTGCTGGATCTTCATTGCTGTGCTTGGGCTTTCTCTAGTTGTGGCAAGAGAGGGTTACTCTAGTTGTGGTGTGCAGGTTTCTCATTGCAGTGGTTTCTATTGTTGGGGAGCACGGGCTCTAGAGCATGTGAGCTTCAGTAGTTGTGGCACATGGACTCAGTAGTTGTGGCTTGCAGGCTTAGTTGCCCCAAAGCATGTGGGATCTTTTCTGATTAGGGATCAAACTGGTGTCCCCTGCATTGCAAGGTAGATTCTTAACCATTGGACCACCAGGGAAGTCACTCTAATCCATTATTTTTTACTAATTGATCTCTCTACTTGATTGTCCCACAGTCATCTCCAATTAACCACATATAGCTTTTCATTTTATTCCCTCTATTAATGATATCTTCAGTGCTCTAATTACAAGACTTAAAATTTACTTTCCCTCTCCTTTGCCACCTCACACCTAATCAGTTATCAAGATTCTTCTTATATAAAATCACTCTTACATAGCTGAAGTTGTGTTTCCTTTGTATAACTCTTTTACCATTTGATCTGCTTTATAGCTCTTATCAACTGGTCAGTCTATTATATATATCAAAGTTATTTAGACATATATCTTAGCTCTTCTAAAAGACCATAAGGACCTTGAGAGAGGAGACAGTGTCTTATGTCTTTTTTTCAGTAGCACTTAAAAGTGTACCTTAAAACAGTACTTAGTAAGTTCTCAATAAATGTGTGCTGAATGAATGAAAGCATCATGCCACTGAGACCTTTTAAGTACTTCCTGTGTCTTGTGGGTATAGCTTTTAGCCTTTGGGTTAAGGAAAAAGTTAGAATGTAAGATAAATTACACTGAAAGAGCTACTTCATGTGTGTAGTGAGTTTTTCCACTGACTCTGCTTACATAATAAAGAAGTGGTTCCATTCCTTGAATAAATTACATACTAAGGAATGGCAGAATAAAGAAATGAAAGAGAGGTGGAGAAGAGAAAAAGTAGCAACAAAGATGGTTTCAAGAAGTTATGCATTAAAAATACATATTCATTTAAAATTAATGTATTTGGGATATGTATCTTCCATTTCATTGCAAGAAGTATTTAGAGTGGCTTAAAAGAACAAATTAGCTGTAATAGATCAGAAAAAGAAATATCAGGAACAGTATAAATATAAAGGAACAATAACTCCAGAAAGAAAAGAGCACACAGAAATGCAGGCACAGAGTTCCATGCCACTAGTAAAAGTAGGCTAAAAACTTGGCTCTGAGATTTCTGGAAACCACAGGGAGGGAAAAAAAGAAAAACATGCTTAGTGACAAAATTCTCATTGTTCACAAGAAATAGCTAAATAAATTTTCAGTAGTCACTTGTATCATAGGAAAATATATTTTATTTTCCATTCAAAATAATTTAAGCTGTTACAAATGTTACAAATTCAATCACTGGTATTCATTATAAAATGACAATCCAGACCACCTACTTTAATTGGTTAGGAGTGGAAGAATCATCTTATTTCATTAAAAAAGAAAAAAATACCCAACCTATACATATACACCAAAAGAGGGGCAAGGACAACATTGACTGGCTTTCAATAAAGTTAATTTTAGTTGCTTTGTTAAAGCACCCCTTTCAACTAGTGTTTTTCCATCTATTATAGTTAATATTTAGCCCCAATGGCATATTTAATGACAACTTCCTCATGCAACAAATGTTTACTGAGCCTCTACTATGCTCAGTTGCTATGGTAGGAGATGGAATTAAATAAAGATATTAAAACTGAGTCTCTACTCTCTGGTAGCTGAGAGTTTGTAAATAATTTATAACCATCTCCTTCTCCTTTTTTATAATCATTATTCAAATAGCCAATTGTTCATATGTATTAGGTTAAATAAAGACATTATCTTTATGATGATTTTTACATGAGAGTTTAATAATTTACTCATCCCCGCTAAAGCAATACCTCCAGCAACTTTACAAAATAGGTAGTAAATTACCTACATTTTGCAGTTCAGAAAACTGAGGATCAGAGACATTAAGCAATACATACACTTAGCCTACAACTAGGAAATGGGAGCTCCACTTTGGGCTCAAATTTCCATTCTTTTTTCATTGCAACACTTTGCTGCCTAGGGTTACTCATAGAAAATTAAATCTTTATTTCAAGTACAGGATTGTTGTTATGAGTCAAGACTTCATTTTAGAGTTGTGATTGTTGTATAGTACATTCAATTCAGTGACAACATTTATTGAAAATCTTCTATGTACCAGGTACTATAAATGCAACATTTCTTTACTAAAATATCTGTGGACATTAAAATAGCACTAAGGATTTTCAGGACTAAAATCCTGACACTTTTTTTCCTGCTAGGATTTCTTCTTGTGCTACAAAATAGGAAGAGAACAATTACTGTTTTCTTTTTTGCCTTGTTAGCCATATGGCATGGTACATAAAATGAATTTCACTTCACAGTTTCAGTCTGAAAACTATTAAATGTCTCAAATCAAAGCAAAATTAATGAAGTGGTAATCTTATTTATCTACAAGTGTCACCATATCATTATAAGGTTTGCAGGATAGTAATATATACATTGTAAGCTTTTCTTAATAGTGATGTTTTCTGTTGTCACATAGCAAAAAGTTACTACACAAGAGGGTCTAGGCACAGAAGAACTTGTTAGCATGTCAATGACCTTTCAGAGGGTTAGGCAATCATGTATAATTCCTTTTATATAATATGGCATTTTAAGGACTTTTGAATCTGCTAAGCAACCATTTTAAATACATGAATGGTCTAGTGGTTTTCCCTACTTTCTTTAATTTAAGTCTGAATTGGGCAATAAGGAGTTCATGGTCTGTGCCACAGTCAGCTCCTGGTCTTGTTTTTGCTGACTGTATAGAGCTTCTCCATCTTTGGTTGCAAAGAATATAATCAATCTGATTTCAGTATTGACCATCTGGTCCATGTGTAAAGTCTTCTCTTGTGTTGTTGGAAGAGGATGTTTGCTATGACTAGTGAAAATTGGCAAAATTCTATTAGCCTTTTCCCTGCTTCATTCTGTACTCCAAGGCCAAATTTGCCTGTTACTCCAGGTATTTCTTGACTTCCTACTTTTGCATTCCAATTGACATATTTTTGGGTGTTAGTTCTAGGTCTTGTAGGTATTCATAGGACAGTTCAACTTAAACTTCTTCGGCATTAGTGGTGGGGGCGTAGACTTGGATTACTGTGATATTGAATGGTTTGCCTTGGAAATGAACAGGGATCATTCTATTGTTTTTGAGATTGCATCCAAGTACTGCATTTCGGACTCTTTTGTTGACTATGATGGCTACTCCATTTCTTCTAAAGGATTCTTGCCCACAGTAGTAGATATAATGGTCATCTGAGTTAAATTCATTCATTCCAGTCCATTTTAGTTCACTGATTCCTAAAATGTCAATGTTCACTCTTGCCATCTCCTGTTTGACCACTTCCAATTTGCCTTGATTCATGGACCTAACATTCCAGGTTGTTATGCAATATTGCTCTTTACAGCATTGGACTTTACTTCCATCATCAGTCACATCCACAGCTGGGTGTCGTTTTTGCTTTGGTTCCATCTCTTCATTCTTTCTGGAGTTATTTCTCCACTGATCTCCAATAGCATATTGGGCACCTACTGACCTGGGGAGTTCATCTTTCAGTATCCTATCATACTGCCTTTTCATACTGTTCATGGGGTTCTCAAGGCAAGAATACTGAAGTGGTTTGCCATTCCCTTCTCCAGTGGACCACGTTTTGTCAGAATTCTCCACCATGACCTGCCTGTCTTAGGTGGCCCTACATGGCATGGAAAGTCTGGCACTTGTGCTGTCTGGTCTGTACCATTTCCTATGGCAAATCACGGGGATTCTGCTCAGAACACCAACTCTTCCTGTCTTCCCTGCACTTAAAAACAAAGTACAGGATGCTGCCTCTGAAGTTTGACCCGTCTGGGCCATTAGTAGAGAGAGGTGTCTACTTTTTCTCATCACACTACTTCAAGGTTGGAAAGGTATCCATTCCTTCCCTGCCTGAGGATGCCCTCTATGGGGGCCACTTCTGGTATAGTTCTGCCCTCTGCTTAGTGCGGGAGTGACTGTGAGAAGATACCCCATGTCCAAGGGCAGAGAAGCCCCAGCAAGATGGTAGGCGATGGACCAGTGCCTCTTGTTGAAAGTGAAAGAGGAGAGTGAAAAAGTTGGCTTAAAACTCAACATTAAGAAAACTTAAGACCATGGCATCTGGTTGTATCACTTCATGGCAAATAGATGGGGAAACAGTGGAAACAGTGACAGACCTTATTTTTGGGGGCTCCAAAATCTCTGCAGATGGTGACTGCAGCCATGAAATTAAAAGACACTTACTCCTTGGAAGGAAAGTTATGACCAACCTAGACAGTATATTAAAAAGCAGAGACATTACTTTGTCAACAAAGGTCCATCTAGTCATGGCTATGGTTTTTCCTTTAGTCATGTGTGGATGTGAGAGTTGGACTGTGAAGAAAGCTGAGCACTGAAGAATTGATGCTTTTGAACTGTGGTGTTAGAGAAGACTCTTAAGAGTCCCTTGGACTGCAAGGAGATCCAACCTGTCCATCCTAAAGGAAACCAGTCATGAATAGTCATTGAAAGGACTGATGCTGAAGCTGAAACTCCAATACTTTGGCCACCTGATGCAAAATACTGACTCCTTTGAAAAGACCCTGATGCTGGGAAAGATTGAAGGCAGGAGGAGAAGAGGACGACAGAAGTTGAGATGGTTGGATGGCATCACCGACTCAATGGACATGAGTCTGAGTAAACTCTGGGAGTTGGTGATGGACAGGGAGGCCTGGCATACCTGTCCATGGGGTCCATGATATCCATGGGGTTGCAAAGAGTCGGACACAACTGAGGGACTGGACTGAACTGAACTGAACCATTCTTAGTAGGTGAAAAATGCATACATTTAATCCAGGTACTTAGTGGGGATAAATTTAATTAAGCAAATACCCTCTGCTACTATATTACTACTGCAGTGTTATTTGTGCGTTGATCACAAATGCTCTCTAGTCCTAAACAGCATTCTCAAAAATGTGTGCCACTAAGCTTGAAGGGGGCCAGGAAAGAAAATATAGATAATTCAGGTGTAATATGCAACTATTGTGTCTACTATCTGTAAGACTCTATGATTACTACCACTTAATATTGTAAATATGGTTGGTCAAAAGAATCATCTTTGAATATCAAAGTTTATATAATGTAAATGCTAGAAAAATAATTCCACTCCTGGAATCTCATAGACAACAAATAAAAGATAAAACCCCAGATTGGAAATAGGACACGAATTTCCAAGGCAGTAGTGAGATGAAGCCCATGGTTTTCCTTTACAAGGTACTTCCTTTCTACAGTTTTCTGAAAAATGACTACTAATTTGTCACTGGTTTTGCACTTAAACATTATTGCCTTGCCTTGGGTTTGCCGGCAGTAATTCTAATCAGAGGCTTTTCTAGCAATCAGAGACAAGGAGTTGGATGGCTTGTTCATTATTATGGCCGAATTGTGATCTGATTAAAGGTATTTGATGGATGCATGCTAAAGAATCTTTAATAATTTTTGTATTTTTTGTGAAATATCACATTTTGTGTATCTGGGAATAACTATTCTTCAGCACAGTTTGTATTCCTCCCTTGTTTAATATATGAAAATCTGAAGCTATTACCTCAGATCGACATTCAAGATAGCTTTCATTCTTCAGGCAGAAGAGTTGGTGTGAGATACTTTTATCTCAAGTATCTTATTAACTCAGTATTGTCCCAGAGAGAAAACATCCATCCATTAGAGCTACCATTATTCTGACTGAAAACATTCCTGTTTCATTGGGAGGCTCTCTGTCTTGGCTTTTCCAAGTCAACAAAAACATGGTTATGAGCCAACTCTAAAGGAAATGGCAAAACAAGCAGTTCCAATAAAACTAACATCTCCCAACCTGTGATTTAGTAATGAAAATATTGCTACCTGGTACATCATAGTTTTTGGTTGGGCAATTTCATTTTATTGAGCATAGTTCCATCAAAAGCTTAATAGCAGATGAGAATATGCCTTCTGTCTATCCTCTCCTCCATACTTTTGAACCCAACTGGGTTTTGGTTTTTACTGTATTACTTAAAAGTTATCGTGATTTGTGTACTGTATAAAACTAAGGAGGAATATACACACAAAGGAGTAAAATTTTGATTCCTGCTTTTCTACCCTGACAGCTGTTTTGTCAAAAGAACCATTCTACAATTTTAATGCTCTCACTTTTTCTCAAGCTGATTAAAATTTATTACCTGAACTTGAGTCATATTTTTCACAGTTTCACAATAAGAAAATCAAACTCATGACCATTTCAATACCTAGCCCAACTAACCTCCAAAACAATGCAGTTAGGGACAGTGTAATTCCCAAGTTGTTGAGAACACAAATACAAAAGGTCTTCTGGAGAGGTAATACTGTGTAGTAATTCTGTGTCCTGGACTCTGAGATTCTTTATTTGAGTGTCATACTGAAATCATATGAGCAAAAATTTTAGTAATGGTACTAATTACTAATGTGGGCAAAGAATTCTATATCCAACATGTTTACTAGTATACAAGGCAATGATAAGAGAATATTTGAGTAAAAATAAAAAGGAGATAAACACTTTAAGATAATTTGAAATATAAAATCAGTTAAAATGGAAAGGAAAAAAAAAGCTCCAAGGCTTTTGCAGCATTGTTAGGTCATTATAATCTGCTAAGAGAGAAAAATAGACAAAATACTAGGTGTATCACATTAATTTGCAGATTTTAACAAGGAGCTCAGTACTTGAATATTCTTGGCTAAAGAAATGCCCTTTTCTACTTGGGAATGTTAACGGGTTTGGGAAGGGCACAGAAAGGAAAGGCAGGAAGGCGTTATCTCAATAGCTAGCTATAGCAATGAAATAACCTGAGGGTCAGTGGAATGACATTGACACGACAGGTAAATTTTCCTTTTATCCAGTTAACTCTAAAATCTTTAAAATCATATTTGAAATTGTGTTTTTAGGCTACTCCCAGTTTGATGAATACATAAGGTCCATAGGAGAGAAATGCATGAATAAAACATGAAATCAAAAGTTAACAATTATTCAGAATAAAAACTTGCCTAACTTTGATCCTTACTTCCTTAGAGGGGTCTGTCACAGGAGAGCTCGCTGCCAAGATTTGGAAATCTAGGTAGACCTCAAAAGTCTGTCTCCAACTCTTACTACAAGTTCAATTTCATTACTGCGATTAGACTTACCTGAATTTAGGAACAGGTTGTAAGGGATCACCATTATGTTCTTGAGGAAGTGCTGCTTATACTCTTTTAGGCTTTTTTAGCCATTCTTAGGTAGCTACTTTAAGATAGAAACCTGTAAAAATTATTTTGAGAATCATTTGGCATTTGGATCTCTCGTAACCAAGTAGATGACTTATTTCATTTCAAAGATACTTACTGAACAACTATAGGGTGTTCAATCAGCAATGTGCTAGATACTGTGGAATATACCAGAAAGTATGATTCATTCTTTACTCTTAAGTTTATTTCTTTGGGTAGGAGAGGTTGCTGAGAAAACCAAACAATCTTATCTATGACCCTATTGATAATAATTTATGTTTAGGATTTCAAATCTCTCTGAGGTCTATGAATTTTCTACATTTAGCTGTGAGCTAGTTTTTCCCATGTCAGGTTGACTAGATATTCAGCTCAAATAATAAATGCAGTGAATCCAATAAGAAATAATGAAAACACATTGAATTGAGAAAGTTTATTTACTCTTTTAGCTGTGCTAGTAATAAAATAGATTTTAATTGACATATTCAAATCCAAATGAGATTAATTCATCTATAGTCAGTATAATTCAAATAAATCACATTTTCTTTTCCAACAGGGGACAGATGAATAAGCCATGTGATAATAATGAGCCATTCAGGGATTTTGATTTACTTGTTTTACTTTTTATTTAAGCATCTATATTCAAGAATTTTCATGTAAATTATTCATATTGAATTCATTAGATCACTTAGACTTGAGTGAAAATCTGAAAATGCCATTACAACATTGTTTTTTCTTTGAATTCCTCCCATATTGAAAAATGCATATGGCAGCTGCAAAGAAATTTTAGTGGCTTTATTTATGTGATGACTTTGTGATGTTACTTGTATTGATAGGCTATTTCACTTTTTTCATTTCACATCAAAATATCTGTGAACTTAGAAACACTTAATATTGTTTATAATAATAACTGATGTTTTCTTTAGGTGATAATTCAGGATGACAGCCCTGAAAAATTGGACCCCAAATATTTTGGAGAATTGCTCGCTGATCTAAGCCGCAAAAATATGGATCTATATCACTGTTTATTTGAACACTTGCAGAGAATTGGAGGAAGGTACTATAAACATATCATTTGCCTTTATGTTGTAGCTTTCAAAAACTTTACAATACCCTGGTATTTTTTTAATATATTTTATTTTTTAAAGCAACTTTAGGTTCACAGAAAAACTTGAGTACATTTAATGGTGTAACAAGATAATTATATGAGCAGTTCAGTCATTCAGTCGTGTCCGACTCTTTGTGACCCCATGAACTGCAGAATGCCAGGCCTCCCTGTCCATCACCAACTCCCGGAGCTTGCTCAAACTCATGCCCATCAAGTTGGTGATGCCATCTAACCATCTCATCCTCTGTCGTCCCCTTCTCCTCCTGCCTTCAGTCTTTCCCAGCATCAGGGCCTTTTGAAGTGAGTCAGTTCTTTACATCATGTGGCTAAAGTATTGGAGTTTCACCTTCAGCATCAGTCCTTGCAATGAACATTCAGGACTGATGTCCTTTAAGATTGACTGGTTGATCTCCTTGCAGTCCAAAGGACTCTCAAGAGGCTTCTCCACCATAGCAGTTCAAAAGCATCAATTCTTCAGCACTCAGCTTTCTTTATATGAGCAGATATCAGGAAATACTTCATTTTATTTATTTATTTATTTTATTCTTAATGTGCTTTTTCTTTTATTTTATTTTTTTGTGGGGAAAAAGTGTTTTTTTAATATAAATTTATTTATTTTCATTGGAGGTTAATTATTTTACAATACTGTATTGGTTTTGCCATATATCAACATGAATCCGCCACATGTTCCTCATCCTGAACCCTCCTCCCTCCTCCCTCCCCATACCATCCCTCTGGGTCATCCCAGTGCACCAGCCCCAAGCATCCAGTATCATGCATCGAACCTGGACTGGCAACTCGTCTCATACATGATATTTTACATGTTTCAATGCCATTCTCCCAAATCATCCCACCGTCTCCCTCTCCCACAGAGTCCAAAAGACTGTTCTATACATCTATGTCTCTTTTGCTGTCTCGCATACAGGGTTATCGTTACCATCTTTCTAAATTCCATATATATGCATTAGTATACTTTATTGCTGTTTTCCTTTCTGGCTTACTTCACTCTGTATAATCGGCTCCAGTTTCAGCCACCTCATTAGAACTGATTCAAATGTATTCTTTTTAATGGCTGAGTAATACTCCATTGTGTATATGTACCACAGCTTTCTTATCCATTTGTCTGCCAATGGACATCTAGGTTGCTTCCATGTCCTGGCTATTATAAACAGTGCTGCGATGAACAGTGGGGTACATGTGTCTCTTTCAATTCTGGTTTCCTCGGTGTGTATGCCCAGCAGTGGGATTGCTGGGTCATGTGGCAGTTCAATTTCCAGTTTTTTAAGGAATCTCCACACCGTTCTCCATAGTGGCTGCACTAGTTTGCATTCCCACCAACAGTGTAAGAGGGTTCCCTTTTCTCCACATCCTCTCTAGCATTTATAGCTTGCAGACTTTTGGATAGCAGCCATTTTGACTCACGTGAAATGGTACCTCATTGTGGTTTTGATTTGCATTTCTCTGATAATGAGTGATGTTGAGCATCTTTTCCTGTGTTTGTTAGCCAACTGTATGTCTTCTTTGGAGAAATGTCCATTTAGTTCTTTGGCCCATTTTTTGATTGGGTCGCTTATTTTTCTGGAATTGAGCTGCAGGAGTTGCTTGTATATTTTTGAGATTAGTCGTTTGTCAGTTGCTTCATTTACTATTATTTTCAGCCCATTCTGAAGGCTGTCTTTTCACTTTGCTTATAGTTTATTTTGTTGTGCAGAAGCTTTTAATTTTAATTAGAGGAGAACATAGGCAAAACACTCTCCGACGTAAATCACAGCAGGATCTTCTATGACTCACCTCCCAGAATATTGGAAATAAAAGCAAAAATAAACAAATGGGATCTAATTAAAATATCTCATTTTAAGAGTTAATGGACTTTATGAAAACCATCGAAGAGATCATACCAGCTGTTTTAGGGTCAAAAGAGAATTAAGTGGACCTTCTTTTCTAATGTACTTTGATGTCAAATGCTATCACTTGGGCAGGGAGCTCAAAAAAATTTGTTTAAGCTCCCTGTTTGTTTTTTAATTTGTTAATATCTTAATTTGTTTAAGATATTACATTGATGATATAAGATGCAATCCAATTGCTAACACACTACTGTTTATCTTCCATTGATGTGTGCTCAACATATGAAGACCAGAGTTTAATATACATTTAGGATTATATATTCTAATAAATATTACATATTATTTTAAAATTTTATATAAATATACAAATATTTATTTATAAATTGATATTATAACATGGTATTATACAATAATACATATTTAGGCATATAAACATGAACAATTTATCAACTATTCATGTGTAGATGAGAGCGTATTGTCATGAAATGAATTTCATGAACTATACTCCAAAAGTTGCCCTTACTACATAATCACATCATATACGTGGTCATCTGTCAGGCAAAACTTAGGAAAGCTTCATAAATTCCAAAAAACCTGGAGGATAAAAGAAAGTCAGTAGAATATTTTTCTAGTTCAGACTTCACCAACTTTAGATTCTTCTACTTCTTAGAAATCTTTAATCTCTTCTCTATCTCATTTCTTTCTACTTATTACAACTTTTTAAAATATAAATTTATTTATTTTAATTGGAGGCTAATTACCTTACAATATTGTTTTATTAGCTTTCTCCTCCCCAACTTTTCTTGCTTTTGTATTTATGATTGCAACCGTTCTCTTAACCCTCACCCTCAACTGCCTTGCCTCTTTATTGTATTGTCCCCCAACTTAGCAAAATTCCAACTCTGGATAGTCTAGTTCTCTGCCTTATCTATTGTTTTCTCTTTTCCTCCATTCAATACTCATTGCCCACTACTCCTAGAATTCAGACACTACCCCATGAGGGGTGTTTTATTTACCCTTGTTTCTTTGGTGCTTAGTGTGATGACTGGTTTACTGTGGCACTTAATAAATATTTGTTGAATGAATGAATGGTTTCTTTATGCTACATCCATGCAGTTGAGCACAGTTAGAGACAAGCACAGCTATTTATTTAAATTGGGGTCATTATTAGTTTCCATCTTTAGCTAAGTTCAACAAGGTTTTATGCTAATAAATATCCTCTCCCTTTATCCAAACAATTATTTCACACATTCATTCATTTGCATAAGGTCACTACCTTAAAAGCTTCCCCCTCATTCTGAATAGTCTATTGAGTGTTCACTGTCGTGCCAGACACTGTGCTAAGTGCTTTTTAAATATTATCTAGTTTGCACAGTAACCACAGAAAGTTTAAAATTGAATTCCCAAAGATAATAAGTTATTAAAATCACATAGCTACTAAGTGCTTGAGAGGGATTCAAACATTTTTGAGTACTCTTATACCTATAAGCCATGACTTGGCTTTTCTGCAAAGCCTTCCCTAGATACTGTTTGGTTTAAATTGTCTGCAATATATTTAACAATTTAGAGACACATAGCTAGTATAAAAGTATAAAAGGCTTTTATACTACTAGTATAGTAGTATAAAAGACTTTTCTGCAAAGCCTTCCCTAGATACTGTTTGGAACACTGTTAGGTGTTCCTCTTCTGTGTATTAATCATGCCCTGTGAATATTTTTTTTTAAGTATCACATTGTGAAATCAAGAGCAGATAGGGACATTCTTAAGTACCCTGATTGTAGATCTAGGGTTCGTATCCTGGGTTCATGTCCCAGCTTTTGTTACATACTAGATGTGTAGTATCAGGCAACTTGTTTAACCTCTCTGTACTTCAGTTTCTTCATCTATAAAATAGGGATTATAATAATAATGATACTCATTTCATAGATTTGTTATAAGCCATAAATGATTTATATAAGACATGTGCTTAGAAGCAACAAGAGCATCATGTGAGAACTTGGAAATTGGCCTACAAAATCAAAAACTCTGGGGTAAGGCCAAGTAACAAGCCCTCCAGAGGCTTCTAATACATGCTCAGGTTTGAGAATCACTGACCTAAGGCTACAAAAGTGACTCGGACTAGAACATATGGGAGAACCTTTTTACCTTAGGCAAATCACTTTTATACTAGCTATGTGTCTCTAAATTGTTAAATATATTGCAGACAATTTAAAGAAATTATCAACTTTTTGAGTCATCAAATTTGAAAAGGTTTCAGGATTTAGACCAATTTTACACTGCTCAAATTTTGCGTTAGATCAGTTATGCTTTTGTGAAGGATAGGACAAGTTAATATTTGTGTTTAGATTGTCCAAAACCCATTCAGAGGTCATGGCCTTGACAAAGTTGCTACTCAATAAAGGCTTATAGAATGAGAGATAAATAAATTCCAAATTTATTAGTCTCATACTAATTAGAAGTAGACAAAATAACTAAGCAAGCAAGTTAAATATTTTATAATGATCTTCTAGCTAAAAGTATAATCTGGGGTTTTGAAATAACTTCCTATCATTGAAGGTTTTGATAAATATACATGGGTGACCTAAATGTGTAATTAAACATTTCAAAACACTGAACTTAATTTCTAGAGTATCTAAAATATCAAAAAGAAAATAGAAAGTTAGTGTCTCCACATTAGTAAACACTCCAGAATGGAGACGATCTCATAAAATTTGGGGGCTTAAGAGTGTTTGCTTGTCAGAAGGTTGTCAGTTTCTTTCTGTTCATTCCTTCCCCTCCTTTCATCCTCTTCATCCTCTTCCTCTCCTTTCTTTGTTTTTTCCTTATTAGATTCCTTCCATCCTAGGAGATGAGATGCCATACAATGAGTGCCACTTTTTTTTTTTTTTTTTCCTGCCCACTGTAATTCTAGACACTATTATCTTGTACTGAATGGAAATGTAATACACATTGACCTTTCCACTTCCCAGCTCTGTTCTCTTTGTTTCCACTCTCTCTCTTTCTCTCTTCCACCCCTTTGGTCTCCACTTTTCTTCTTTCTAAATTGCAATTCAGCAATGAGTAAGCTGGAGGGTCAGGATAGAGAAAGGTTATCTTATGAAACCATTTTGGTTACATTTGTAAATTTCAGTATTATTTTCTGTTGATTGTTCCTTGTTTTGTTTCTTTGTTTTGTTTCCTTATTTGTAGTAAGAAGTGACTAGAGATGTGTTTACTAAGTTGGCATTGGAATTATAATTTTAAACATAAAAGGTCTGTGATAATTCCAGTTAGCATTATGACTCATATTTTAACTTGTTTAATCTGCCATACGCATGCAGCTGCTTTAGTAAGACACAAAAAAAGTAGAAGGGCTTCCCTGAGAACTCAGATGGTAAAGAATCTGTCTATAATACAGGAGACCTAGGTTCGATTCCTGGCTTGGGAATACCCCCTGGAGAAGGGAATGGCTACTCACTCCAGTATTCTTGCCTAGAGAATCCCATGGACAGAGGAGCTTGACAGGCTACAGCCCATGGGGTAGCAAAGAGTTGGACATGACTGAGAGATTAACAAAACACAACAACAAAAAATTAGAAGTATTTCATTTTTTTCACTAGGGACTCCCCACAATTTCTATTTTGGCCACCTAGGAAATACCACATACATATACATAGACAGTTTTGTATATGTACAATACATACATAGGCAGTCATGCCTTGGGAAATGAAGTCTTCAGTTCTCATTCTCCACATTAGCTTGTGTATTTTTATAAATGCATGCAAGAGGCTTTGCACAGTGAGTGATCCACTTACCTTTGTAAGGAATACTCATAAACACTTACATAGAAGGTAAAGAGCTAACATTACTAGCTTATATCTCTAAAATACTTTTCTATTGTACTTGACAATATGGCAGTTGTGTATCTATGATTTCCTAAGATTGTCTTACTTTAAAATATTTTGTTTTGCTGTCAGAACGTGTGTACTTGTTTTTTTGTTTGTTTGTTTGAGAAGTATGTTCACCATATGTATTTTGGGTCCAACATTTCCACTAAGGGCAGAAGGAACAAGTAGGCAAGAATAAGGTCTTGTCTGTTGCCACTGACAATGCTAGGACTATATCCTTCCCAGCTTTCAACATTTCCCCAAGAAGCCAGTGCTAGACTGGTATAACTACTAATAATCATCTTGAAGCATTTGTCTACCTCACATGGTTCCACAAAGAGCCTTCCAATACTCCTAGACAAACCCTCATTTTGATACTGGAAATTCTATTATCTCACTAAAATTTTGGTCATTTTGCTTAAGGCTCAGTTCAGTTCAGTTCAGTCGCTCAGTCATGTCCGACTCCTTGTGACCCCATGAATCGCAGCACGCCAGGCCTCCCTGTCCATCACCAACTCCCAGAGTTCATTCAGACTCACGTCTATCGAGTCAGTGATGCCATCCAGCCATCTCATCTTCTGTCGTCCCTTCTCCTCCTGCCCCCAATCCCTCCCAGCAACAGACTCTTTTCCAATGAGTCAACTCTTCGCATGTGGTGGCCAAAGTATTGGAGTTTCAGCTTTAGCATCATTCCTTCCAAAGAAATCCCAGGGCTGATCTCCTTCAGAATGGACTGGTTGGATCTCCTTGCAGTCCAAAGGACTATCAAGAGTCTTTTCCAACACCACAGTTCAAAAGCATCAATTCTTTGGCACTCAGCTTTCTTCACAGTCCAACTCTCACATCCATACATGACCACTGGAAAAACCATAGCCTTGACTAGATGGACCTTTGTTGGCAAAGTAATGTCTCTGCTTTTGAATATGCTATCTAGGTTGGTCATAACTTTCCTTCCAAGGAGTAAGCATCTTTTAATTTCATGCTGCAGTCACCACCTGCAGTGATTTTGCAGCCCCCCAAAATAAAGTCTGACACTGTTTCCACTGTTTCCCCATCTATTTCCCATGAAGTGATGGGACTGGATGCCATGATCTTCGTTTTCTGAATGTTGAGCTTTAAGCCAACTTTTTCACTCTCCACTTTCACTTTCATCAAGAGGCTTTTTAGTTCCTCCTCACTTTCTGCCATAAGGATGGTGTCATCTGCATAGCTGAGGTTATTCATATTTCTCCCAGCAATCTTGATTCCAGCTTGTGCTTCTTCCAGCCTATGCCCCTATATAAGCATTTGAATATCCTTTAAGCTTTGTCACTGATATATATATATATATATATATATACACACACACACACACACATACACACTGTAGTATAGATTGAATGAGGTAGTCTTGCAAGTTTTGATTTTGCTTAAAATGGTATGAATAGCTTAAAGACACTGTAGGGAAAAGCTGAAATCAACATTGAAAGGGAGCAATACAAGGAGAAAAAGAGTTGAAAATAGAGAATGACTGACTATTACTGTTATTGTTCACTCAGATGTTATTTGTTGCCAAACACTGAAGACTTCTACATCTAGTCACAAATAGACTTGTTTAATGGATGGTACTAACTAATTCTGCATATTCTATTGGTTTGTTATTGTTTATATTTAATAGATTAGCTAAGTCCATGAAAGTTTTCTTTATTTTTGTCAAGTGCCATTTTAGTTAGTTGTAAATTTTTCATTTGGATTATAAATTTCATTTGGATATATTATGACATCAAAAAATAAGATAAAATATTTAGAACACTAACATTTATATATATGATCAATGTATATATTTTCCTAAGATTGTCTGTTTTTTATTAATTCTTGCAGCAAACAGGACTTTGAGTCTATAGATGAGGTAAGTGCTAAGAGTTGAAAATCAAATATAGTTGATAACAAAGCAGATTCTGGTATTTGCACTAAAAATATTGTTTTAATTTGGTATCTTTATTAGACTCGACACATAGGTTAGTGAAAGATACAATGATCCTTTTGCCTTTGAAATGATATACCATTTATATCTTTGTAATGGCTGTAAAAGTGATAATTGTTAAAAAGAATAATCATTCACACACAAAAAATGTTTTATCAGCTGTCACCTTATGATTTAATTTGTCTTTCCTTATGACAACATTTAAAAATTCATTGACTACATAGTCTCTGTTTTAGAAAATTGAAATCTACAGTAACTAAATTTTAATTTTAGTAAAAAACTAAACTTTTTTTAACGAAAAATTAACTTAAGTTGCTGGCTGCTGCTGCTGCTAAGTCGCTTCAGTCATGTCTGACTCTGTGTGACCCCACAGACGCAGCCCACCAGACTGGAGTGGGTTGCCATTTCCTTCTCCAATGCACGAAAGTAAAAAGTGAAAGTGAAGTCGCTCAGTCATGTCCGACTCTTCGCGACCCCAGGGACTGCAGCCTACCAGGCTCCTCCGTCCATGGGATTTTCCAGGCAGGAGTACTGGAGTGGGGTGCCATCGCTTTCTCCGACTATTGGCTACTCTTGCCAAATAGCCAGAGACTTGAAGTAAATTTTTTCAAGTATCAATTCTATTATATACACACATCTTGCTAATAATTACTTTTAATGGAATAAGTCATCAAATAGAGAAAGAACTGATTTCAATGTAATGAAAAGCACAATGGCTTCTTTTGTGTTAATTTTCATCCTTATTTCCAGTGTATTGATAAACTGCATTCATTATAATAATTCAGTAGCCCTAAATTGCTTTTATGAAGTACTGACTTCAATTTAGCTTCTCACTTAAAATTTGTTGAAGCTTCTTAATGTTGTTATGGCAACATCATAACCTTTCAAAAGATTAGGCAAAATTCATGCAATTTGCAAATTCTCAATAAACCTTTATTTCCCCAAATTTTTATTATTTAAAAAAATCCACCTCTAAAATGTTATACCACCCAACAAAACTTCTAGTTGTTGAAAGATACACTGGAATAAAGTGTTAATGGGATTTAAGTGACCACACTTTTGTTTTTAAGTTACTCTTTTAAAAAATAGAAATGGAACATCTTATTGATTGCCCCCAAACTTTCCTCTAAAATCCCTGGAATGCAGAGTTCTTTCCATGGTGTGTGTAGTACCATCAATTTTTTACAAGTAAGAACTGATAAGGCTACTAAAGTTTGTAGGAACTATTGCCTAAAAAGTGAAATAATCTTTTGATGTCTCTAAAAATAGGCCCCTCTCTATGAAAGTCTGTGGATTGCTGATCCTAAGATTAAAACACTAATGTGTATCTGTTAAAGGATAAGCCTCTCTTTTCTTACAGTCAGAAGACATTGAATCATTGATTCCAAAAGGATTGTCAGAATTTACAAAACAGCAAATTCGCTATATTCTGCAGGTGAGATGGGGTGAAGAATGCCTGTGAATTCACAACTAAAAAAGCCCTAGCCTAGGATGTTTCCTTTAATTAATAACAGAAAGGTTTGAATAAAAATCCTGTTTCACAACAGTTGATTACATTTTGATTAAACAAGGGCTGAATTATAGTTTGGTCAGATCATCAAAGACTAGTATTGAATGACTAACATTCAGGAAATTGTTATCAAAATATTATTCCGGAAGAATGCCCTTATTCTCTCCTCGCTGCTGTAGCACAAACTGACTCTAACTTACAGACTTCGCCCTCCTCTTCTCCATTCTACTTTCTATACCTCCCTACCCTACCCCTGGCAGATGGAAAGGTCATTTCATTGATTTTCCTGAATTGTGGAAAGTTAGAGACCACTGCAGCAATATATTCCCCTACACTGAAAGGGAGAGACAGATCAAGATAGATCAAAATAGGTGCTAAAGAATATAGTTAAAAAGAAGAGTGTACGTGTTTGCAAGAAGAGATTCTAAAGATAATCTAATTTTGTCTAGTGAGGCAAATTTCTAAGTTTGTTATTTGATCTCAAGCTTTTATTGATCATTCACATATTGGACCTGGCATCTTATCTGTGCAACTTAAGTGAAATATAAGTGTGTATTATAAACAGACAGTGGTATAGGGAACACTTATGCTCTGCAGAATCTGAATCTTAGCTATAGTCTTTATATTATTTCTGGTGGCACGAGGTCCATCCAAAGTGTAATGAAGGCCTGTTTCCTTGAAAAATTGAGAATGTTTGCATCTAAGTTCCTGAGAGACATTAGTCTGTAGTTTTCTTTCTCTTTGATTTTGGTGTCAGGATAATTTAGCTTCATGAAATGAATTGGGAAATGTCTCTTCTATTTTCTGGAAGAAACTGTATAAGGAGTGGTTTTAATCATTCTTGAAACATTTGGTATAATCCTTCAGTGAGAATATCTGGGCATGGATGGCATGCATGTATATTTTTTTAGTTTAAAAAATTCTAAATTCAATTCCTTAATAGTTACAGATCTATTCAAATGATCTGTTTCATATTGGATGAGTTGTGATAGCCCGTGTTTCTCAAGGAAGTAGTCCATTTCATCTAAATTGTCAAATTTTTATGTGTATAATTATTCATAGTATTTCCTGACTATCCTTTTCACATCTGCAGGGTCTGTTTTCTTCTCTCATATTTAATTTATGACACTAGTGATTTGTGTCTTCTGTTTTTGCTGTTAGTTTTGTTGGAGGTTTATCAATTTCATTGATTTTTTTCAAAGAACTATATTTTAGTTTTATTGATCTCTATTCTTTCCATTTACATTTCCATTGAATTTTTTATTTTTTGCTTTATCTATATTATTTCCTTCCTTTGCTTGCTTTTGTTTATTTTGCTTTTCTTTGTCTAGTTTCCTCATATGGGAATTTAGAGGATTAATTTCACACCTTTTCTATTTTCTAATGTAAGCATTTAGTGCTATAAATATCCTCGCAGCATAGCTTTAGTGTGCCCCACAAGTTATGATATGTATTTTCATTTTCATTCAATTTTATGTATTTTTATCTCCCTTTATTATCTGTTTTGAATGGTGGATTATTAATGTTTAGAAGCATATTGTTTAGTTTCCAAGTGTGTAGAGATTTTCCTATTGTCATTCTGTTATTCATTTCTAGTTTGATTCCACAATGGTAAGAAAATATACTTGATATGAGATGAATTTTCTTGAAACGGTTAAGTTTAGTTTTATAGTCAAGGATATGGTCTATTTTGGGTATATGTTCCATGGGAACATGAAAGGAACATGTATCTGTCGTTGGATAAGGTATTCTGTAAATGCTGATTACATCCTTTGGTTGATGATATTGTTGAATTGTTATATACTCTTGCTCATTTTCTGCTAAGTAGTTCTATCAGTTGCTGAGAAAGGAGTGTAAAAGTGTTTAGTTATAGCTGTGGATTTGTCTGTTTCTCCTTTCCGTTCTATTAGTTTGTTTTTTTGTTTTTTTTTGTTTTAATTTTATTTTATTTTTAAACTTTACATAATTGTATTAGTTTTGCCAAATATCAAAATGAATCCGCCACAGGTATATATGTGTTCCCCATCCTGAACCCTCCTCCCTCCTCCCTCCCCATACCATCCCTCTGGGTCTTGTTTGATACGTTTTGCAGCTCTGTTGTTTGGTGCATAGACATTTAGGAAAGCTATATCTTCTTGGTGGATTGACTCTTATTTTGTAATGTCCCTCTGTGTCCCTGGTAATTTTCTTTGCTCTAAAGTCATTTTTTTTTCTTTTTTTTATTTTATTTTTTAAAGTATGAATTTATTTATTTTAATTGGAGGTTAATTACTTTACAATATTGTATTGGTTTTGCCATATGTCAACATGAATCCACCACAGGTATACATGTGTTCCCCATCTTGAACCCCCCTCCCTCCTCCCTCCCTGTACCATCCCTCTGGGTCGTCGCAGTGCACCAGCCCCAAGCGTCCAGTATCATGCATCGAACCTGGACTGGCAACTCATTTCATATATGATATTATACATGTTTCAATGCCATTCTCCCAAATCATCCCACCCTCGCCCTCTCCCACAGAGTCCAAAAGACTGTTCTATACATCTGTGTCTATAAAGTCATATTTATCTAATGTCAATATAGCCCTCCTGCTTTCTTTTAAGGCTTGCATGATATATCTTTTACTTTCATTATATATATTTTAAATTTCATTATCTTTGAAATGAGTTTCTTGTAGAAAACACATAGGTTATGTTTTTTTTTTTTTTTTTTTTCTTATCACTCTGTCAAGTCAATCTCTATCTTTTAACTGGCGTGTTTAGATCAAGTTGTAATTATTGGTATGTTAGAGCTAGACCTGCCATTGTGGTTTCTGTTCGTTCTTTTGTTTCTTTGTTTTCTTTGTCTTGTTTTCATGTAGATTACTTAAGTGTATTTTAGAATTCCATTTTGATTTATCTTTAGTGCTTTTGAGTGTGTCGTTTTGTGTAACTTTTTTAGTGGTCACTGTATTATATATCCATAACTTATTCCCATGTATTCAGTTCAGTTCAGTCGCTCAGTCGTATCCGACTCTTTGTGACCCCATGAATCACAGCACACCAGGCCTCCCTGTCCATCACAAACTCCCGGAGTAAACTCAAACTCACATCCATCGAGTCAGTGATGCCATCCAGCCATCTCATCCTCTGTCGTCCCCTTCTCCTCCTGCCCCCAACCTCCCAGCATCAGAGTCTTTTCCAATGAGTCAACTCTTTGCATGAGGTGGTCAAAGTACTGGAGTTTCAGCTTTAGCATCATTCCTTCCAAAGAAATCCCAGGGCTGATTTCCTTCAGAATGGACTGGTTGGATCTCCTTGCAGTCAAAGGGACTCTCAAGAGTCTTCTCCAACACCACAGTTCAAAAACATCAATTCTTCGGCACTCAGCTTTCTTCACAGTCCAACTCTCACATCCATACATGACCACAGGAAAAACCATAGCCTTGACTAGACGGACCTTTGTTGGCAAAGTAATGTCTCTGCTTTTCAATATGCTATCCAAGTTGGTCATAACTTTTCTTCCAAGAAGTAAGCGTCTTTTAATTTCATGGCTGTGGTCACCATTTGCAGTGATTTTGGAGCCAAAAAAAAAAAAAAAAAAGTCTGCCACTGTTTCCACTGTTTTCCCATCTATTTCCCATGAAGTGATGGGACCAGATGCCATGATCTTCATTTTCTGAATGTTGAGTTTTAAGCCAATTTTTTCACTCTCCTCTTTCACCTTCATCAAGAGGCTTTTTAGTTCCTCTTCACTTTCTGACATAAGGGTGGTGTCATCTGCATATCTGAGGTTATTGATATTTCTTCTGGCAATCTTGTTTCCAGCTTGTGCTTCTTCCAGCCCAGCGTTTCTCATAATGTACTCTGCATATAAGTTAAATAAGCAGGGCAACAATATACAGCCTTGACATACTCCTTTTCCTATTTGGAACCAGTCTGTTGTTCCATGTCCAGTTCTAACTGTTGCTTCCTGACCTGCATACATATTTCTCAAGAGGCAGGTCAGGTGGTCTGGTATTCCCATCTCTTTCAGAATTTTCCACAGTTTATTGTGATCCACACAGTCAAAGGTTTTGGCAGTCAACAAAGCAGAAATAGATGTTTTTCTGGAACTCTCTTGCTTTTTTGATGATCCAGCAGATGTTGGCAATTTGGTCTCTGGTTCCTCTGCCTTTTCTAAAACCAGCTTGAGCATCAGGAAGTTCACGGTTCACGTATTGCTGAAGCCTGGCTTGGAGAATCTTGAGCATTACTTTACTAGTGTGTGAGATGAGTGCAATTGTGTGGTAGTTTGAACATTCTTTGGCATTGTCTTTCTTTGGGATTGGAATGAAAACTGACCTTTTCCAGTCCTGTGGCCACTGCTGAGTTTTCCAAATTTGCAACATTTTATTGGTATCAGTTAACTACAGAAAGTTTTTCTTCTTTCATCTTTCTTTTAGCCTCCATATTTATGACTTTTAAAATATTTTCTCTAAGTACATTGAAAGCCACGTCAAACATTATAATTTTTATGGCTTGAATCATCAAATTTAATTTTGAAAATGCAAAAAAAGAAGGAAAACCTACTGTATTTACCCATATTTTTGCTTACTGTGTTACTTCTTCCCTCTTGATAGTCCAAGTGATTGAAAGTCACTCAGTCGTGTCTGACTCTTTGCAACCCCATGGACTGTAGCCTGCCAGGTTCCTCAGTCCATGGAATTCTCCAGGCCACAATACTGGAGTGGGTAGCTGATCCCTTCTCCAGGGGATCTTTCCAACACAGGGATCGAACCCAGGTCTCCCTCATTGCAGGTGGATTCTTTGCCATCTGAGCCACCAGGGCCCAAATTCCTTCTATCTTTTCCTTTCTCTTCAGAAAACTTCCTTCAACCATTCTTTTAGTATAGGTCTGCTAGTGAAAAATTATTTTTCTTTTCATCTAAAACTGTGATTTCCCCCTCATTCCTAAAGTTTTTTTTTTTTTTTTTCCCCATTGGATACAGAATTTTTAGTTGGCAATTCTCTTGTTTCATTACTTAAAAAACATTCTGGCTTCTATGGTTTCTCATGAACCATAACTATTGCTATTCCCAATAGTTAATGTTTCTTTTGCTGCTGTTAAGATTTTAAAATTTATCTTCAGTTTTAACAAGTTTGGCTGATAAGTCCAGGAATGGATTTCTTTGGATTTATCCTGCTTGAGGTTTTCTCAACTTCTTGAATGTGTATGTTTGTTTTTTTGCTAATTTGGAGGCATTTTCAGCCATTATTTTTTCATATACTTTTCCAGCTTCACCTTCTTTCTTTTCCCCTTCTAGGATTCTGATGACATAAATGTTATACTCCCATTGGATACTGAGGCTCTGTTCAATCTTCTAATCTATTCTCTCTCTGATGTTCAGAATTAAGTATTTTTTTGTTGTTCTATCTTCAAGTTCACTTATTCTTTGCTCTATCCTTTCCATTATGCTTTTTAGTCCATCCATTGAGCTTTTTTTTTTTTTTTAATATATTTAAGTTATTGCCCTTTTAGGTTCTAAAATTTCCATTTAGTTACTCTTAATTTGTTTTCTCAGATTTTCAGTTGTGTTGCTGAGACTTTCTTTTTTTTGTTATAAATCTTTGCAAATTCTTATTGAAACATTTTTAAGATGGCTATTTCAAAATCCTTGTCAGATATTTCTAACATTTTTGGTATCTTGATGTTGGCATGTATTAACTCTTTTTTTATCAAGTTGAGATTTTCCTGTTCTAAGAATAAGTGATTTTTTTTATTGACACCTGGAGATTTTGAATATTATGTCATGACTTTTTATTTTGATCAAATCTTCTTTTGTAGCAGGCCTCCTCTGATACTGAGAAACAGAGGAAGTGGGGCGACTGCTTATTACTGCCAGGTGGGAATGAAAGTCCAGGTTCCCTACTCTGCTTCTGTTGACATTGGCTGGGGGAGTATCTCATTGTTCTTCCTGGGCAGGGGTAAGGAATTGTAGGTTCCTACTGATAACACCCTGGTTTGGATGGGAAAGAGTGTTGTGGTAACGTTCCCCTCTTGGCCTCTACAGACACTGTAAGGTGAGTAGCTTCACTTCTGTTGGACAATGATGAGTCTTGACTTTTCACTGAAATTGAAAGTGAAGTCGCTCAGTCATGTCCAACTCTTTGCAACTCCAATGGACTGTAGCCTATCAGGCTCCTCCGTCCATGGGATTTTCCAGGCAAGAGTGCTGGAGTGGATTGCCATTTCCTTCTCCAGGGGATCTTCCTGACCCAGGAATCGAACCCAGGTCTCCCACATTGCAGGCAGACGCTTTACTGTCTGAGCCACCAAGAATTCGCTAATTCCAATTAGGTGACTAAGCAGGGAGATTGAAGGAGAGATAGTCTAATTTCCCTTCTTGGCTTTTAATGCTTTGGGTAGAGTAGAATATATTTGCATTTTTTTTCTGTGATGTTTGGATGAAGTAGAGTGGTTATTATCTAAATGCTATCTTCCTTGCTAGGCTGCCCTTTTTATGGTCCTTTGGCTAGAGAGAGCAGGCTTTCCTAGGGACTTTTTTTGTCTATATCTCCGGTGTTTTTGGGTTACTGATTTCCCCAACATCACTCTGATAAATGAAGCAAAAAGAAAGCCTAGGAAATCACTTCTGTATTTTTCCTTAGCTCAATGTTCTAAACCAGACTTCATTCTTTTTTTCACCTTTCAGAGTCTTTTTATGTATGTTTTATACATAAATTCCAGGGCTTTCAGTTATATTTAGCAAAAAGAATAGAGAAAAGTATTTGTGTTCCATCTATTCAAAAACAGAAGTTGCCTGTTTTAAAATCATTTTTCTCTGAAGAAATGAGTTTAACCTAGTGAAAGGATTTTCCTCCCTCTTTAAAATTTGAGATATTTTTATATTTCAAGCTTAAACTTTTTATTATATTATTCTCAACTCAGCCAAAATCAATGCATTTGGCAGCACACTTAGGGAGATGCAATTTATTATTTGAAGATTGACTGTCTCATCTTTTCTAATCTTTAGAGAAAAAAAGTAAATTTGAGAATTTGCTGATATATTTCTATCATGAAAAAGGTGATACTTCATCATGGAAAAAAGAGACCCTTTTCAAAAAACATAGCTATGATCTCTTCAGGAATATTCCTTGGATTACTTATGCATGTTATTGACCAAATGCCCTGCATCACTATTCTAATATTGCCATATTAAAAATTAAGTTGTGAATAAGTTTGCTTGTAGAGCAGAAAAATTAGATTACTATTACTTACATTGCCTGTTTTAAATGCTAGTAAAAATAAATCATCAATCGTTTTCTTCCCCCAGATGAGGGATATGTCTGCTAAATCTCTCCGACTAGTGCTGTCCACATTCAGCAACATACGGGAAGAGCTTGGACATCTTCAGAATGACTTGACAGTAACATTTATTTTGATTTTTCTTTCCAAAGATTTTCTAGTTCTTAGCTTCCTAACATATAAATCAAAGCATTCAGTCTGCCTTTTAAAATTTTAATACAATAATATTGTGCTCACCCAGATATAGTTATTTTCTTGCAACAGTTAATTGGGGTTGGAGGAGAGAAGTAAAGAGCTGTCCAGTGTGAAAATGAAAGAAACTTGGGTGCACACTTATTATTTAGTTTACCACTAAGGTAATTTAATGCTTAAAGCCAGGGAGTAGTTTGTAAAATTAGAACAATCTGACTCATTGATTGGGAACTTCCCCTTTTCTGTAATAATAAAGCATACTTTGAAGTTTTTTTGAATGCTTGAAAATTTCTATCTCTAAGAACTAACATTTTCTGATTTCTATTTTATTTTTTTAATTTTATTTTATTTTTAAACTTTACATAATTGTATTAGTTTTGCCAAATTTTAATTCGTGTTTTTCATGACATCAGCTAGATATATTCAGAAGACTTTCCATACAGTGAATTACTCCTTGAGGACTTTGGAGTGGGTTTTTTTGTTTTTGGGTTCTGGTGAATACATTCAGACTCTTAATTTGAAAAATCACAACCTGCTGGGATTAACGAGGAGTCTTTGTGGATGTAAGAAAAAAATGTTAAATAATCAGAAGGTTCTGCTTCATTGCACTTAGGATTCATCAATTCATCAAAATGTCTATCAATGCAGGTTTTAAAGTTTCAATCATTTTGTATCCCATATTTTGATTAACTTTTAGAATTCCATTTTATTAAACAACTGAAAATGAAATAAGTGCTTATTTAAACATTTCAATGAAAACAGATCTTTGTATTATGTAACTGTTGACAAGTTTCTGTAATTCTGAGTCATAACAAATAATTTTGGTTCTAGTCACTGGAAAATGATAAGATAAGACTTGAAAAAGACTTGGAATTCAAAGAAACTCAAATAAAAGAGTATGAAGAACTCTTGGCATCAGTGAGAGCTGATAATCGCCAACAGCAGGTAAATTGACATTTTCATTGATAATAAATTAGATTGATAGTTTTTCATATGCACAGTTAGCACATTGGATTTATGAGATACAATCCAATTAAAATATGATGAAATAATTTGTTCATATGAGAATTGAGAGGCCTTGGGTATTTCCAGTTACTGAAGCCCTGTCAGAAAAAAAAAAATATAATATATATCTCTCTTAAGTATTTTAGATATGAAGTATAAACAATTCACAATTTTCTATGCTGTTAGGTGACAAAAATTGTAAAATATTGAATATCTAAGTTCACTCACTCATTTGGTCTACTAGTGTGTTGCTAAAAAGGTTTTTGTAGATCTTAACACGTTTGTGCAATGAGTAATTGAATGAATGAACTCTAAAAGTTTTCTACAGATACCTGAGCAGAGATGATTCTTTGAAAATCATAGTAAATCTCTAAGGCTGATCCATTCCTAAAATTTGCTCCTGTGACAATCCCACATTTTGATTGAGTTTCCAGTTGTTACATAATCAGGCATAGGGTTATTTTGGTGCCTACTGGAAGGTAGGTTATCATATTGCCAAGGAGTAGCAAGAGTTTTCTAAATTGGTACACTGAAAATTCATCTAGTCTCGATTCCTTCTCACTCAAGAAGGAAAGTGAGAGTAATATCTTTCATAGCCGACTTAACTTACCATTTAAGGATAAATATATAAGCAAACTGGGCATGGAAAAATATTTGCTTTGTTTCATTGAATTAATCAACTAAAAGCACTCTCTCCTAAAGTCCATTTGTCTTATTTATTATGTATTCTTTACAGCAAGGATGTCAAGACTCCACCTCAAAATGCCAAGCATTGGAAGAAGACAATCTCTCTCTTCGGCATACGCTATCAGACATAGAATATAGATTAAAAGAGTTGGAATACTGTAAGCGTAATTTAGAGCAAGAGAATAAAAATCTGAGAATACAGGTATTCAAATTTTGTTTTAAGCATGTGCTATTGCCTTAATTATACCATTGGTTATATATACATCTATGTGCTGTGCTAAGTTGCTACGTCGTGTCTGACTCTTTGCGACTCTACAGACCATAGTCCCCCCAGGCTCCTCTGTCCATGGGATTCTCCAGGCAAGAATACTGAAGTGGATTGCCATGCCCTCCTCCAAGGGATCCTCCTGATCCAGGGATTGAACCTGTGTCTTTTAGCCTACACTGGCAGGCGGGTTCTTTACTACTAGTGCCACCTGGGAAGCCCATATGTGTGTGTGTGTGTATCCAATTCAATGCAAGAAAATACATAGACTGCTTTCTCATGATTTTACACACAGTTATGTCTTAACTCACTGCCATTTCAGCTGTAAAATTAACTTCCAAAAAAATCCCTCTGATTATTTCAATGTTTTGTTTAATTATGTGTTTTTTATCTATTAATGTTTTGTAATATAATATGCACTTCCTTCATAACAGTCTAATTACAGAAAATTATTTTGCCTTGTGTAGGTTTCTGAGACTTGCACAGGCCCAATGCTGCAGGCTAAAATGGATGAGATTAGCAACCATTACATGGAAGCGGTAAAAAGCTTAAGAATGGAGAAAGACAGAGAGATCTGCAAACTAAGGGTATGTAGATCCTACACTGCATAAATGTACAGGTCAGCACAGACTCTAATAAGATAATGTTATTTTCAAGTTTAAAGCTACAAACAAAAATCAACTGAAGGTAGAGTGATAGGAGTATGTTGTAGAACTTTTTGTTAAATACGTATCATTGTGTAAAGAATACTGTTAAATTGTTTTTTTTTTTTTGTTTTTGTTTTTTAATTTAGCTTCATCTTTTCTAGGAAAGAAAAAAAGAAGATGTTAAGTTGGGGTTGTTGGTTTTTTAATTTTGATTTATTTATTTGGTGATGGGGGAGAGGGAACACTTTATAATCCTACCTGAAGTTTGCTCTATGCAGGCAAGAACAACTTTCAAGATTGTCCAGTGAAGCCACATTTGAATTAATAAAAATCTTTCTTTGACTTTGAGGGGTGATACATAGCAAGAGCTTTGTCAAGTGCAAGGATAAAACTGTTGAATTATGTACCTGTAATTGGCATCAAAATCAAAGTGATATTTGTGAGAATAAGTGTACATTGCCTTATTTTGTCATTCTAGGTCAAATTGACTAACCCTTCAGTTACTGATACAATTACAATAGTAATTACAATTACTAATTGTAGTTATATAACTCAAATATTTTAATATAAAAATTGACCACAGTTTTTTTTTTTCCAAATATAATGTATAGTCTTTACCAAAAATCAAAATGAAACAAAATAGAATTTGTTCAAAAGGAAATCAACTTTTCTTGCAGATTTCCTCCACTGGTTTCTTTTCCATCAGAATGTTACTAATAACACTTTAACATAACAGTCATCTGTGCATACATAATACAGTAAAGAAGGAAATGAACAGGATTTGGAGTCAGAAGACCTGTCATGGAGTTGCAGCTGTGTTGCTTACTAGCTGTTGCTCCTTTGTATCATTTAACATCTCTGGATCTCATTTACCTGTTTTGTAAATAAGGTTTATAATAACACTTATCTCAGAGGGCTGCTGTGAGGACTGAGAGAAGTTATGCAGGAGGAATATGTTGTTAAGTGCAAATAATGATATAATATTAGTTACTGACTTTTCCTTAATTAGTATTTGAAGGAATATAAAGTACCTGTTTTCTTAGCTTTATTTTAATTCTGTTGCCTAGGATTTTTACTTACATAATGCCTAAGCCTAAATAGTAAAGTCAACTTTAAAAAGTGAGAAATTCCTAATTGGTATTTCAATTTATATTCAACATTCATAAAACTTCAAATGTTTGTAACTATTGATATTTTACTCTTCATTTCATAACTAGCTTTATGACTTTCTGCCACTTAACCTCTTTGGAACTCAGTTATCCATTTTGTTAAATGAGAATTATAATAGTTCTAAGTTCTTTTTAAATCCTTAGACTCAATTAAATCAGTACCAAAAAGATGTTTCAAGAAGAGAAGGAAGCTGCAATGATTTTCAATTCAAGATTCATGAACTGACAAGTTTGCTGGAAGAGAAGGATTCCCTTATAAAGCGTCAGTCAGAGGTAACAGAGAAGGGGTCAAGGTGGAGAGGAACCATACAACTCAGCCATGTGGGATAAATAATTCCCACAAACTAAGAAAAGACATATTTCCAAGACTTAATTTATTCATAAAGAAGAATGTGAATGACTATTAAGAAGTAGAAGGCTCTATTTCAGGAGAAATAATTCAAGGGAAAGATAGAATTGAAGCAAAAAATATTATGCCTTTAATATTTTTAAAATGTTGATTTTCTACTTCATTAGCAATGAAACTTCCAATAAGACTGAGTTGCTTCAGTAAGGGACTGTGTTATATTCCTTTCTATGACTATAGTATATAGCCCAAGTTCTGTTATAAAATAGTTACCGAAGGAACAAAGTATCCAAAATAGTGGTTAATATCGTATTGCTGTTATTGAACAAATGGTACTTGTAGTAATGTTCAGTAATAGATTATCTTTTAGGAAACAATATCTGTTCCCATATTGCAGTTTCAATGCTTTTCTGCTATAGTTTTACTTTTTAATCTTTTGCAACAGAAATTTTCACATATTCATCTTGAGAATCATGCCCATTCTATCTCATGTTATCCTTTAAGTATAGAAATCGTATACCAGTTAGTGGATTCTTGCAGAGACTTATAATGTAACTTAATTAGGTATCATGAAGCAAGACTATATGGAATTCAACAAGTAGGATTGGAATATTCTTACCTCAAGGCTAAAAAGGAAGGGAAAAATTATTCTTAGAACCTTGTTAAATGATCAGAAATACCTCTTACCTCATGTTTGTACTGTTTTCAAATGGTTATATTGTCTTTTATTTCTAAGGAACTCTCAAAGTTGAGACAAGAAATATATTCATCTCATAACCAACCCTCCAGTGGTGGAAGGACAACTATTACAACTAAAAAGTAATGTATTTTTAATGAAATTTGGATATGATTTTGGTTATGTTATAATCCAAGTTGTAGCATGTTTACTTGATACATACACCCCTAGACAGAATTTGATGTTTTCTGCTGGCCAGTAATTCTACTGAGGAATGAATGTTCACAAAAAGATGATAAAATTCAACAGCACACTTTCACTGTATTTATAATACATTAAATACAATGAAAGTAAAAAGCAAATAATTCATTGTTTAACCAACCATATTAGTCAGGACTCTTTCAGTTGTACATGCCAGAAACGCAGCTTAAACTGGGAATTGGTTAATCCACTTAACTGGGATTGCTTGTTGTCCAAATGGATTTGTGTGATCAAAATATGTCTTCAGAAATCTGTCTTTATCTTTTGGCTCTGTTCTTTCCTGCATAGACATCATCATTCTTAGGCAGCATCTCTTCTTATGTAATCAATATGACCATAACTTACATTGCCAAATCAAATAGAAAGTGACTCTTTATGAATACATTCAGCAACAATCAACTTTGGATATTTCATATAAATGGAATAATGCAAAATGTAATCTTTGGAAACCGAAATCTTTCACTTTGCATGTTTTCAAGATTCATCTGTGGTTTAGCATGTGTCAGTACTTCATTGATTTTTGTTACTAAATAGTATTCCATTTTATGGATGTATATAACATTTTATTTATCCATTCATCAATTGATGGAAATTTGGGCTGTTTTCAGTTTTGAACAATGCTATTGTAAATATCTGTGTTCAAATTTGTGTATAAATATGTGTTCATTTCTTTTAAGTATATACCTAGGAGTAGAATTGCTGAGCACATAGTAACTCTGTTTAACTTTTTGGAGAACTCCTAAATTTTTCCAAAGCAGCTGCACCACTTTATACCTGTTAGCATTTGCCTTATATATTGAGTTGCTCCTATATTGGGTGCATAAATATATACAATTGTTATGTCTTCTTGGATTGATCCCTTGATCATTTTGTAGTTTTCTTCCTTGTCTCTTGTAACAGTCTTTATTTTAAAGTCTATTTTGTCTGATATGAATGTTGCTACTCCAGCTTTCTTTTGATTTCCATTTTCATGGACCATTTTTTTCTACTCCCTCACTTTCAGTCTGTATGTGTCCCTAGGTATGAGGTGAGTCTCTTGTAGACAGTATATATATGGGTCTTGTTTTTGTATCCATTCAGTCAGTCTATGTCTCCTGGTTGGAGCATTTAATCCATTTACATCTAAGGTAATTATCAACTTTTATGTTCCTATTGACATTTTATAAATTGTTTTGGGTTTGTTTTGTAGGTCTTTTCTCCCTTCCTTTCCTCTTTTGTTCTCTTCTCTTGTGTTTCTTGCCTAGAAAGTTTCCTTTAGCATTTGTTGCAAAGCTGGTTTGGTGGTGCTGAATTCTTTTAGCTCTTGTTTGTCTGTGAAGCTTTTCTCTGTTGAGTCTGAATCAGATCCTTTCTGGGTAGAGTATTCTTGGTTGTAGGTTTTTTCCCCCTTTCATTACAAATATATCCTGCCACTCCCTTCTGGCCTGCAGAGTTTCTGCTGAAAAATCTGCTGGTAACCTTATGGGGATTCCTTTATATGTCATTTGTTACTTTCACCTTGTTTATTTGAATATTTTTTCTTTGTATTTAATTTCTGTTTGTTTGATTAATATGTGTCTTGGTGTGTTCTTCCTTGGGTTTATCCCATATGTGACTCTGCAATTCCTGGGCTTGGGTGACTATGTCCTTTCCCATGTTAGGGAAGTTTTCAACTATAATCTCTTCAAATATTTTCTCAGGCCCTTTCTCTTTTTCTTCCAGAACCCTTTTAATTCAAATGTCAGTGCATTTAATGTTGTCCCAAAAGTCTCTGAGACTGTCCTAATTTCTTTTCATTCTTTTTTCTTTGCTTTGTGGCAGAGATTTTCACCATTCTGTCTTCCAGGTCACTTATCTGTTTTTAGGCCTCAGTTACTCTGCTATTTTTTCCTTCTAGTGTATTTATTTCAGTTCTTGTCTTGTTCATCTATGTTTATTTGTTTTTTAGTTCTTCTAGGTCTTTGGTAAACATTTTTTGCATCTTCTTGATCTCTGCCCCCATTCTTTTTCTGAGCTCTTGGGACATCTTTACTATCATTATTACTCCAAATTCTATTTTAGATAGATTGCTTGTCTCCTCTTCATTTAGTTGTTTTTGTAGAAGTTTATCTTGCTTCTTCATCTGTAACATATTTCTTTGTCATCTCATTTTGTCACTTACTATGTTTATGGTCTCCTTCCCACAGTCTGCATGATCATGGTTCCTCTTGCTTCTGGTGTCTGCCTCCTTGTGGGTGAGGTTGGTCCAGAGGCTTGTTCCATTATCCCCTTGATAGGGTGATCAGAGATTGCCCTAAATGTTGCATGTCCTAGATATTGCTATTTGGTTGTCACTGCCCTGTCAGGGGTGGGGTCTGTTCCCTAGTTGTCAGAGTAGAGACCCCCAGATCTGTTTCTTAGCTGTGTTTCTGATCTGTGGTATAAGATAGGTAGGATTGAAGCACTCCCACTGGGAGAGAAGCCACTGAGTATTCCTCCTCTGGAGGTGTTCACCTGTCAATGTGCTCTGTTGTGTCCCCTTTAGCCTGAGCTTACAAAGTACAATGTTGTTGTTGGTGTTCTTGGTCCCACCTTAACTGTGGGCATGCCAGAAATTGGCCCTGGTGACTCAGGCATTGTTTTCATCAGGCCATTGGCTCAGATCCACTGAAGTCAGTCCTAGGACTGCATCAGCTATGCACCTGGACCCACCATGGGAACTACAGAGGCAGCTCATATTCTGGTCTGCCCCAACCTTCACATGTACATGCCCACAAAGCCCACAGCTCTTAAGTTATACCCCTCCCAGCTACAAGAACACTTGTCCTTTCAGATGTTTCACATGCACTGAATTTAGGAAGCTATCAGTGGAGGTGTAACTAAAGTTTTCACAGCTGCTAAGAGAGATTTCACCACTTCTTCCTTAGTCACACATCCCCTGGTTTCAGCCCCTTTGGGCAGATTTCCTAGTAGGGGGAGCTATCTGTGTCCTCCTAGGACAGCATGGGCAGGTCCTGACTCCCACTGATGGATTTTCTAGAGAAGCAAGTTTACCTATACGCTCCCAGGACAATAGGACAGCTCCTGGAACTCACTCGTGGATTTCCTAGTAGCAAGAGCTATCCATGCTCTCCTGGGACAGCAGGGCAGTTCCAGCATCTGCCTGCAGGTCTGGAAGAGGTGGTCAGTGTCTGCCTCTGGAGCCCAAGATGGCAATGGTGACTCATGCCAGTCCCCAGGCCTCCTCTAGGCAGTGTCCTGTGCCTGGGAGCACTCACAGGGAAAGAAGCTCTTATAGTGGTCCCACCCCTCTTCTCATGTGCCTCTCAATAATGGTGCCTTCTTTCTGGTGGGCTCAGGCTTCTTCCTAGTACACCTAAACCTAGTTAGGTGTAGTTTCCACACTTAACCATGGTCCTCTCCCTGAGATTGAGTTCTGGAATCTGAACTTCAGCACCCAAGCCCCATTCTCACTGACAGAAGAGTGTCTCAGGTTGGGGAACATAGATTGGCAGTGCCGACCGTCTGTGTAGGTTACTATTTTGCCTTCCACAAACCTGTTGCTGCTCTCTCCCTCTTAGGCTCCAAAAGTCTCCCTCTGTCCAGTATGATCTTTCCACTGGTGAGGAGACTTCTCAAGGTGTGGGAAACTTTCTTCCTTCACAGCTCCCTCCCAAGGGTGCAGGCCTCATCCTGATTTCTTATTTTTCTTTTAGTCCTACCCAATTATGCAGAGGGTTTTTTTTTAAGTCTTTTTTGGGGATATCTGAGGTCTTCTGTGACTGCTCTTTTGTCATCATACTCCTTTTTATGTTTTCAAGACAAAAGATTTCTCTTTAAATTTTTAAAAATTGTGATATAATTAACATATAACATTATTTTAGTTTTGGATATACAACACAGTGGTTCACTATGTGTATATTTCTAAGTGATCACCACAATAAGTCTAGTTAATACCCATTACCATCCATAGTTACAAATTTTTTTGTGATAAGAACTTTTAAAGATCTAATCTTTTAGCAACTTTCAAATATACAATACAGTATTATTAACTATAGTTACCATACTGGTCATTACATTCCAATGTATTTATTTTGTAACTGGAAGTTTGTACCTTTTGACCACTTTCACCCATTTTGCCCACCCCCCACTCCTCCACCTCGGGCAACCAGCAATATGTTCTCTTTACCTGTGAGGTTTTTTTTTTTTAGATCCCACGTACAAGTGAGATAATATGGTATCTGCCTGTCTTTGTCTGCCTTATTTCATTTTGCATAATGCCCTCAAGGTCAATCCATTCTGTTGTAAATGGTAGGATTTCCTTTACTTTTTGGCTGAATGATATTCCAGTGTGTGTGTATGTGTGTGTCTTGAATATACAATACATAATATTTTTTTTAATTTATTTTATTTTTTAAGTTTACAATATTGTATTGGTTTTGCCATATATCAAAATGAATCTACCACAGGTATACATGTGTTCCCCATCCTGAACCCTCCTCCCTCCTCCCTCCCCATACCATCCCTCTGGGTCATCCCAGTGCACCAGCCCCAAGCATCCAGTATCGTGCATCGAACCCAGACTGGTGACTCGTTTCATATATGATATTATACATGCTTCAATGCCATTCTCCCAAATCATCCCACCCTCTCCCTCTCCCGCAGAGTCCAAAAGACTGTTCTATACATCAGTGTCTCTTTTGCTGTCTCGTATACAGGGTTATTGTTACCATCTTTCAAGAGTCCATATATATGCATTAGTATACTGTATTGGTGGTTTTCTTTCTGACTTACTTCACTCTGTATAATAGGCTCCAGTTTCATCCACCTCATTAGAACTGATTCAAATGTATTCTTTTTAATGGCTGAGTAATACTCCATTGTGTATATGTACCATAGCTTTCTTATCCATTCATCTGCTGATGGACATCTAGGTTGCTTCAATACTTTATTTATCCATTCCAACATTGATGGACATTTACACTGATTTTATGTCTTGACTATTGGTAAATAATGTCACAATGAACATTAGAGTGCAGATACCTTTTAGTGTTTTCATTTCCTTCTTTTAAATACCCAGAAGTTAAATTGCTAGATCATATGATAGTTCTATTTTTAATTTTTTGAGGAACCTCAATACTGTTTTTTTTAATTTTACAATATTGTATTGGTTTTGCTATATATCAACATGAATCTGCCACAAGTATACACATGTTGCACCAGTTTGCATTCCCACCAACAGTGCAAAAGTTTCCCTTTTTTCCACACCCTTGCCAACACCTGCTATTTCTTGTCTTTTTTATAATAGCCATTCTAAGACAGATATGAGGTGGTATCTTTATTGATATCTTTAAATTGTGTGCTTTCTTTGTTTGATAACCAATCTGGTTAGAACTATATCAATTTTAGTGATATTCTTGAAGTTATTTTCATTATTGTATTTTATCTGTTTTATTGGTTTATTAGGTATATTTCTTTTTTTATGATTGCTGTAAGTTTTAAAGTATTCTTTTTTATATTATCACAGTTTGTCCTCAAATAATGTATCTCATCACATGTAGCATAGAAATTTTATGGTAGTATACTTCCATTTTCCCATGATCTTTTTGCTATTTCTTTATCTATATTTACTTTTACATATATTTTAAACCTTCATATACAGTATTATATTGCTCTAAATAGTAAAATTATTTTTAAAATATTAAAACACAAAAAACAATGTTTTAAATTTACTCACATATGTATCATTTCTAGTGCTGTTCATTCTTTTGCTTAGATTCAAAATTACCATCTGATAATCATTTTCCATACTTCCTTTAATATTTCTCACCATACTGTTCTGCTGGTGAAGACTTTTCTTGGCTTTTTATGTCTGAAAACAATTGTAATTTTGCCTTTATTATCCAAAGTTATTTTTGCTGTGTGTAGAATAGTAACTGGTACTTCCAGTACTTTAAAGCTGTCATTCCACTGTCTTCTGACTTTCATTATGTCTAATATGAAGTTTGATGTTAATTTTATGATTATTTCTCTTAGTAATGCTTTTTTTTCTGTTTATGAGATACTTTATCACTGGTTTTCAGCAATTTGATAATGATGTGCCTCTATGTGTTTTTCTTCATCATTATTTTTCTTGTTCTTCATTGAGCTTCTTGGATCTCTGTTTAGTTTCTATCAAATTTGGAAAGAATTATATCATTATTTCTTCAACTATTTTTTTCTCCTGCTAATCCTATAATCCAGGATATATAATCCTATATCCTGTAATCCTTCAATTATGCATATATGAAGGCACCTGATATTTTACATGGCTAACTCATACTCTGTATATCTTTTTCAGTCTTTTTTTCTCTTGTGTTTGATTTTGGTTAATTTGTCCTGATGTCTTCAAATTTAGTAGTATTTTCTTCTGCAGTGCCTAATCTGTTGTTGATCCCACACAACATTAATTTCATCTTTATAAATCTGATGTAGATCATCGTATTCTCAATCTTTCTCACTGTGTTCATGCTTTCCTCCAACTTACTGATTATACACTTTATATATTTCTTTATATTTCTAGTAGATGAAACCTTGCTTATTTGTCATTTCTTGGTTTGTTTCTACTAATTCACTTTTTTCTTCATCATTATTCATATATTCCTGCCTCATTCCATACCTACTGATTTCGTGTTGAATGCCATATATTTTGATTTTACATATTTGAGTTCTGGATATTTTTTATAACACTAAGAATTTAGGAGGTTTGTTCTGAGATGAGGTTAGGTTATTTGGAAACAGTGTAATAATTTCAAGTTTTGTTTTTAAACTCTTAGAACAACTTGCAGTCTAGGACCAGGTCATCCCACTACTAAGGCAGTAGTAGTGTTTTGTAGTATTTGCCTGATGCCCTCAAGTATTAGGAAGTCTTTTCACTCTGGTTACTGGAACACAGACTGGAGTTCCCTTCACCAAGTGAACTCTAGGAATTTTAAGACTGTTCCTTTTCAGTGGTTCTTACCCCAGCCTCAGTAGCTTTTTCACATGCCTATACTGATCAGTACTGACCCAAAGACTTGTAGGGGAATTATCTACAGATCCCTTCACCTCTCTCCAACTGTATAGCTCTCTCCTGTCTGGTATTCTGTTCTACAAATTCTCACTCCAGGCAGTGTGGTAGGCACTTGTAGGGCTCATGCCATTTGTTTCCCTTCTTTGGGATCACTGTCTTGTGCTGCCAGTGGTCCATCATTGCCAGAAGCAGAAATACTTCCCTCTTATTCTCTTGAAAATAATAGTAGTAAATCTGTGTACACTAAGAGGAGATTTTCTTTTTAGAAAAAGTTAAAAGTCATTCAGAGCCAAATTAAATAAGGAAAGTCAAAGTAGGAATGACTAAAAAGTAATGAAATTATTTTCTCGTCCAGCCTGTAAACTAACTTTTGTTTTTCTATATAGGTACAGGACACAGTATCCAATCCTAGGCCTCTTGTATGATGACTATGAATATATACCGCCAGGTAGTGATACACAAACTATTGTGATTGAGAAAACAGAAGACAAATGGACTTGTGTAAGTTCATGGGACATTTCTAGAGTATATAATTAGGGAGAAAAAATCCTAAGGCCATTGCATTTGGTTAGCAGAGTTTCTCAGCCTCAGCACTATTAATATTTGGGGCTGGATAATTTGATGTGGGTGACTGCCCTGCACATTGTAGGACATTGTAAAACTATATAGAATCTGATTTTTAACACTATGATAATGACAGCCTTTTTCTTATGTTAAAATCTTAAGTACTGAAAGCAGGTAAGACTAATCTATGGTTTTAAAAGTCAGGAAGTGGTTGGTTTTCTTTGAGGGTTGGCACCCAATTGGAAGGAAACATAAGGAGGACTGCTGCTGCTAAGTCACTTCAGTCGTGTCCGACTCTGTGCGACCCCACAGACGGCAGCCCACCAGGCTCCGCCATCCCTGGGATTCTCCAGGCAAGAACACTGGAGTGGGTTGCCATTTCCTTCTCCAATGCATGAAAGGGAAAAGTGAAAGTAAAGTCGCTCAGTCGTGTCCGACTCTGCGACCCCATGGACTGCAGCCCACCAGGCTCCTCTGTCCATGGGATTTTCCAGGCGAGTACTGGAGTGGGTGGCCATTGCCTTCTCCAATAAGGAGGACTACTGGGGTAATAATAATATGCTCTTTCTTGATCTGACTAATGGTTGCATATATGTGTTGGGTTTAGGAAAATTCATTTAGTTGTACACCTATGTGTGTACTACTTCTAAGTTTATTATATTTCAATAAAAGTCTTAAAATGCCTAAGTATATCATGATGAGCAACAGATAAATATATGTCAATCAACTATTCTGCAGAACCTTTTGAGGAAAATTTTAAATGTAGATTTATAGTTAATAAAATACTGCAGGTGTATAATTAATAAATTACTGCAGATATAATTAATAAAATTAAACATCTGTTAACTCACTTTGAACAATTATCTTTTGGTTGAACAAGCTCAAATATTTGAATAAACTAAAAAAAATTCAAAAAGCTATTAACTCTGAAGCCCTTCTCTAACTACGGTCAAATCATTAATCATGTACATATGATTATCTATCATCAGTGGAAGCAACCAACATTCAGTAACCCTAAAATAAAAATAATTTGAACTTTGAAATATATTTTAATATACTGTATTTCTTAGGTCATTAATTATTGAGAATTACTTATTACTATTATTCCCCAGAGGTGGCATAAATGTGCTGCTGCTGCTAAGTCGCGTCAGTCGTGTCTGACTCTGTGCGACCCCATAGACAGCAGGGCACCAGGCTCCCCTGTCCCTGGGATGTGAGGACCTGCCAAATAAAGGTCTACAGAATAATAGTAGTTACATTTCCCTTCATTAATAGCATATGGCAATGAACATCAAATTTGATATTTGAAGGTACTAGATATTATTAGCAAGTTCAAAATATATTTAAGTTCACAGATGATAGATGTGTATTTATCAACAGAGACTTTTGGATATATTTAACCTCTAAATATGAGACCAAGGAGTAAATCTACTTAAATCTTCCTCCTCTGTGCTTAAAGTCATTTGAAAACTATACCTTGACTAAAGTCAGATAAACCATTGTGTCATTGACTATACATATAAAAAAGTGCCAAACAGTGCCATGTATTTCCTTTGGTATTATTCATATCAATGTACATAGTTTTTATAACTTTATTCATATAATTATAATGTCTTAATTATAAGCCAGTTCTAAATTATTTTTTTTCTTTTCTAGCCATGAATGAATCTCCAGCTCAAAGGAAATTTTTTGTGTCTTCATTAGTACTTTATTTTTTCATAACAAAAGCCAATCAATATTTTAAGCCATGCTATAACCCTGCAAGTCTAATGGAATTAATTAGTTATACAGATGACAGTTTCTTCAGCCATTTATAAGGCCTGAATCCTTTCTATCACATTTTTGTATTCAATATAGCAACATACTAATTTTTAAAACTCAATTACAAACTGCAGGACTATATCCACTCTTTTTCAATAGGGTGCTTCCTAGACAGAGTTAATTTTTTGGGGGTAGAGATTTTACAAGTTATCTCACTAGAAGTTTTCCTAGGATATTAGAATGCAGTTTAGCTGAAGGAGTAAATACTATTTTTTAATGACAACAACAAAAAGCAATATTATTGAATTAAAAAAAGTTTAGTGCATGGTATATACAGAATATATTTGCTTTTCTCATATTAACCCTTGTGATTAAAATAGATAATTTATTACATGTACAAAGGAGTTACATTTATACTTCTTTGAGATAAAACTAAATCAAAGGTGGTGGTTAATTTCATTTATTAGGGAAGTGGGATATTTTAAAAAATACCTAAGTCTACTAGATTGTACATTATGGTATTATGGGTCTAAGTACTCGTCAGGGGCTTGGCAAATCTGTCTTTTGAAGCATATCATCCCCAAATGAGCACACCCACTTTCTTAAAAACAAATAACACTATATTGCAGTAGAGAGTGGAAGGAAGGTGGTCTTTTTTTAAAAATAGTGGTAGATAAAACAACATTGAAATACTGTGTAAAAGTGAAACACTTGATATCTGTATTCTACTTGGGAGAAAGAGATCTTATCATAAAATATTTAATGTACTTTGAAGTTGGTTGATTAACTGGGTTCTAATGATCTTATAAAGTGAACTAAAGTATTTTCTAAATATATTAGTAGATATGAATGAACTTTTAAAATTTCAACCCCTTTGGTTAAAGTTAAGAATTAGCAAAAATTAAAATGTTTGTATTTGACCAAGTATAGATTCAGGTAACAAATAAATTTGGATTTATACGTGAATGAGGTTTTGCACTGAAAAGTCTTTGCATATATCTATATATAATTCTGTCATTCTTTATAATTATATTCTAATAATTATCCATTATACTAAGAAACTGTTAAGATAGGAACATATGAGGAACTATACTGAATCAAACCACAAATGAAGAGAAAAATGTTTTTAATATTTATATAAATATCCAAGTTAGTCTTGATATGAAGCAAAAAGCCTTATTTTCCTAATACTCTGACTAAAATGTTAAGCTCTGTAATATGGGTTGGTACAATTCTAATCTTATTAGTGTTTTGTAACAGAATGAGCTATATAGTCCTTACCTTTATTCCCTTAGTATAGGAACAATGGAAATTTCTCCTCTGCTAACTACTCATATATGTAACTGTAACAAAATTATGCCTTATCATCTCCCCATTATACATTATGTAAGTGTAAGTTTTTAGTAGCCTGATAGAAAAGTGCTACAATAACTTTTAAAATTAGAATAAATGTGATTTTCCTAAACTACTCATATAAAAGTAACAGTGCCCAAAATTTGGGCTCACTTGATCCATGCATAGTGAGAGAATGGGGGGTTATAACAAGGTGATTATTATACTTAACAAAGTTATATGTATGTATTTCTTTTCTAATTTTTGATTAAGTTCAATAGAAACATGTGATTGTTTTCCTAAGTTTCACACAGCTTATCTCTGAAAACTGCAGATATTGTCAGGTGAGGAATGCCTGTTTATCTAAATTCTGTTCCAGCATATTTTACTTTAGATGTTGAATAAAATGGGAGACTGTGCAATGACATGCAAAGTTAATTTAAATGTATAAATAAAATATGTATCTAAAAAAAAATATGTATCTATATTGTTTTTGTGGAAGTCCTAGTAGGAAACATGCAGTATGGATGTTTAGCTTACCTGTACATTTCAGTCAGAAAGTTACTATTCACATGAATGTTTATGTTAGGCTAACAAGCACCACAATAGAAAACTCTGATGTAGATTACTAGAGACAACACTTTAACATAGTTGGACCTCTCAATGATGCAGTTTTCTGTTTAAAATGAGAAATTTCTTCGCTTACGAACCTAGTCCTCTAAATTTCGTAATTCAGTAAGTTCATAACTAGATGCCATAAAACATTCTTCCTATTTTTGTAAAGGTGCTTTAACTGTAATACTTTGTCTACAGAAACAGTACAAAAGGAACAAAATAAAGCTCAAAAAATTGCATGCTACCACTCAAGTTAGATCACTTTAACAAAAAGTCATTCTCACTTCTTTCTCATTATTATAATCCACAAAGATAACATTGTGCAGGCATAGTACCCATGAAAGTAAATAATAAGCTGTGAAAAAGACTTCCCTGCAAGGTCTCTCCCCCACAAGACACCATTACTAAATTTATTGGATTTCCACAGTACTTTTTTGTCCAGTAAAAAAATGCAAAAGTACTTTTTTATCCATCTTAGGATAAATAAAATATATTTAAAAAAATAAATAACAGAATAAACCACATCTGTATTATAAAACCATTAATCTTTAGTGACAAAACAAGACATACCACTTTAAGCCTACAGAAGAACACTGGAATAGTAATATGACATAATTACATGATAGCCAGGCAGTCTTGGTAGTCTTGGATCAGTCTCTTGTATATGAAATATTAAGTCCCGGGTCTTTATGTTTGGCTTCCTTCCCATTTTTTTTGTTATTAAAGTTTATGTTCCAGACATTCTTTATGTCAAGGGATAGACTTTATAACATATTACTTTAATAGCTGGTTTGCTAACACAATCAGTATTGAATACTCCTTCCCTAAGTGTGCCAAAATATAATAAATCAGACCAATTTCTTAAAATGGGACAATATATAAGCTTTTTGAAGTAGTTTCCTAAAGGGGTCTAATGTGCCGGCTATGTTATGATGGGTAGGCTGGGATCTAGACTGGGTGGCTGGGAGTTACATTATGGGTTAAATAGTTCCAATACTGCCAGTTGGTCCAAATTTTAAAATGGAGGTTTCCCTTTGGAATAGTTACTTGGGTAATGCTCAAAGAGAGAGGCCTAGCAACTGGAACAAATCAGGTGAAAACATTTTTGAGATACCTAGTCCTAGAGCCTTGACCCTACAAAATCTAGAAGTTCTTCTATAGGGCCTCTAGATTGCTAATAACAATAGGCAGTTCCTATCTAAGAGGTTCCAAGGTTCTAAGAGAACTTTGTTAACCAGTATCAAATTTACAAGCTAATTCTTTTGGTAAGACAGGGTGGAATTATCTTGTGATATTCTAGGGTTCTCATCTAGTTCTGCATTTTCTCTAAATGAAATCTTATGAGTCCTAAAAGTTTTATTTGATATAATTCCAGTTCTAGCCAGTTCTCACAATAAAGGAAACTAGAAAGAACTGGCCAAGAAGATTGTTTAGTTCCCCTGCCTTCATGTGAGATGTCTTCTTTTTCTGGAAGTAAGCATATTTAAGAACTGTGTGATATCTTCCTTCAAAAATTCTTAAAACTATGCCTGGGATTTACTTCAAAATAAGCCAGTAAGACAATAGGGAATAAAAATAAACCAATGAGGTATAGGTGAGTTAAAGCAGGAGTAAGGAAAACTAAAAAATCAATCAAAATTGACCATGTAAGTAATGATTGCTTAAGTTGGGTAATGCCTATGGCTATAAAGGGGTTCATTATATTGTATGTGGTCGAAAGTTTTCTGCAATACAAGTTATGTCATAGATATCTTAAAGGGAAGGTCACGGTTCAAACTGCTGGTTTTCCTGTATGAGACATTAATTGAATTTGAGAGCTCTACCTGAATCAGATCAGATCAGTCGCTCAGTTGTGTCCAACTCTTTGCAACCCCATGAATCGCAGCACGCCAGGCCTCCCTGTCCATCACCAACTCCTGGAGTTCACTCAGACTCATGTCCATCGAGTCAGTGATGCCATCCAGCCATCTCATCCTCTGTCGTCCCCTTCTCCTCCTGCCCTCAATCCCTCCCAGCATTAGTCTTTTTCCAATGAGTCAACTCTTCGCATAAGCTACCTGAATAATTCTTAATATTTTCCTCTCTATCATGGTATAGGCCACTTGGAAGTGACAATCAGACAAATCCATTTCCATGTAATGACCCTGAACTGTTCTAGAAGAGTGCCTATTCTTTTAGTAATTCCAAAATGATTCCTCCTTCTTGTGAAGGTACTTTGACTTACTTTTTTTTTTTTTTGGTCATATAAAATAGGCCTGTCCGGGTAAAATCTGCATTTTTAAAGGCAATCTTTTGTTTGTAACATGGGCTGAATTCTTTTTTTTTTTTTAATTTTATTTTTAAACTTTACATAATTGTATTAGTTTTGCCAAATATCAAAATGAATCCGCCACAGGTATACATGTGTTCCCCATCCTGAACCCTCCTCCCTCCTCCCTCCCCATTCCATCCCTCTGGGTCGTCCCAGTGCACCAGCCCCAAGCATCCAGTATCGTGCATCGAACCTGGACTGGCAACTCGTTTCATACACGATATTTTACAAGTTTCAATGCCATTCTCCCAAATCTTCCCACCCTCTCCCTCTCTCACAGAGTCCATAAGACGGTTCTATACATCAGTGTCTCTTTTGCTGTCTCGTACACAGGGTTATTGTTACCATCTTTCTAAATTCCATATATATGCATTAGTATACTGTATTGGTGTTTTTCTTTCTGGCTTACTTCACTCTATAATAGGCTCCAGTTTCAATTCTTATCTGTTCTATCTTGGCTGAGGTTTTCTAGATCCAGTTAATAAAGAGAATCTATTTGCTTTTCTTCAGCCCCACTGTAGCCATGAATGAGTGGAATAACCTCTTCACATGGCTCCCTGCTTCCCTTGGCTCCTCTACAATACATTCTTTGCACAGCCTCCAAAATGATTTTCAAAATGTAAATCACATCACTCCTTTCCTTAAACCTCTCCAATGACTTCTTATTTCAAATTCTCACAGGTCTCATCAATTATCAGTTCCTTTCACCATGATGCAGCCAAAGCTTGTACCATCTCAGGTTGTCTGTATTTGCATGTATGTTTCTCTGCCTTGAATGCTCTTGCACAAGATCTTCACATCACTGGTTTTTTCTTGGCACTCAAGTCTCAGCTCAAATGCCAAGTCCTCAGTATGGATTTCCTTATTATACTCACTCGTAGTTGTTTAAGCAAAGCTGCCAAATTGTACCAGAATTACACTGGGGGCTTTGTCTAACACCTCACTATTTCTATGGTGGTTAACACATTGGCAGCTTGATAGAAATGCACAATAGTAGACCCCAGCCCACACCTATAGAATTAGAATATGTATTTTAACACTATCCCTAGACAAACTCTATAAACATTAAAGTTTAAAGCATTGGTCTAACATGTAATGGCTTTTTCTCTTAGTGATCATTAAAGAATAATTAACCCAACTGACAAAGAGTCTTAAGCAACAGTGCTATATATCTAGGTACGTGAATTCTACTGAACATTGACTACTGTGTTCATTTGCAGAATTTTTCCCAAAGCCTTGATTTAATGAAGTATATAGGCCTATGGTAAACATAATTAGATTCATTTTTCAGGATCATGTTACTTAAGCAGGCCAAGAATTTTTAGTTTTCCCTATAATACTAAGTCTCAAGTCTTAAGATGAGCAACTTTAAAGCATTCCATCGTGGTTTTAACAAAAAAATTTGAGGAATAATCATGCTATAGCCATCATAACTTTAAATTCCTAGCTCATGTTGTTAATGCACAAAATTGTATAAAACATTAAATTGCAGACAAAAAATGCCTAAGAACAATTTCAAGTAAAAAGTCTTTTAAGAATGGACATTATAACACAACTTTAAATAAACTCATAAAGCCTTTAAGTGCAATAAATGCTTTTTATTGTATGCTCATTTCAATGAGTAACATTTAGAAATAATAATCCCACATTAACAGTGACAATCTTATCTTACAGCGTGTACATCATTTACAACCACATGACACACAACTTTAGATTTTCCAAATTTAATATTCTGAATTAAGAAAGATAAAAAATTTATTCTCAAGGAACTGATTCTTACCTGGTGCAAAAACAGAAAGGTGAACATTATTTAAAACACAAAGCCACAATATAGCATGAAGTAAAATTACATTTTAATTATGCTGAACAGCTGAGTGTAAACATGAAGCAACTAAAACTTAAAAGTACACATCATATGCATTACATTTATGAACAGGATTTTCATTAAATTTCCCTAAACCAGCTTTTTATATTAAGCGCCATGTTGATTTGCAGCATGCTAACATAAAGTGTTGTTGAAAGGATGCATATTTTATACACTGTAAACTGAATATCCACCTCTAAGCTCTATTGGCAGCATAGTTTTTTGTTAAATACTGCATAAATACTGCCTCACATTGAAAATGTATGTTAATAATATGGTATATAGATTTTAAAAATCAAAATTTTCAATAATGGCATAAAATTGCACCTTTAAACATTAGAGCAAGTAAGACTGGAATAATCATACTTGCTATGACTGTCCTAAAAAAACTAAATATTTAAGAAAACTGTGTTCTCTCAATTTAATCTTAGTATCATTAAGAAATATAGTGCTAGCTTTGTTTGCAACATTACTGTTGCATGCATTTTAGAAAGCCACATTTGACTCAAATATACTTTTGTCATATATACCATACTGAATATCAATCAACTTGAACATCAGAAAAAAGGGGAACTTTAATATTTAGACTTCAGTACAGATGCTGTATTTTAAACATCCTATCCTGTAATAAAACCTTAGTAGCTCTGAAATCCTTCTAAATAGTATTGAATTAATCTAACCTGTTTTCCAGTGAAATTTCTTTCAATGAATACACAAAACTTTTGCCATTTCTGGAATTCAATTTCCAGGTACCATATAAAGATTCAGTGACTAAGTGACTGATGGATGATTGCATTTTATTTTTCCACCCCATTTATAAAACTGCATAAAAGTGAGGCTTGTTTGCCTTAATTAGATATGATCTTTGCAGAAAGATTTGTCTCTTGTATGATCAGCCAAATAAAGTGGTTGTCTTTGCTCTTCCCCTCGGTAGTTGAATTATGTTTATACCATTAAATAGACAATAAGGTTTTCTGCAACCATTCTATGGTGCTCCTTAAATTCTTTTAAGTAATTTCAAAGGGCTGAGATCCCCTCTCAATTCAAATACTTTAAGATCTTTAATAAAAAGAATGTAAATTTATAATTTAATATCAAGCTATGTAACCAGGTGAAACAGTTTGTGAAATTATCTTCCCATGTAGCATGTCATAGTTTCTAAATAGCTTCTTTCTTTATATTGATCTTATTATATAAGAGCCTCCTTGTGGTGCCTCATAATATGCTGATTTTTTTCTGATGGTCGTCGGAATCCCTTCTTGCAGAATTCACACCTGTGTGGATAGTCTTTTGTATGTATTGATATCACATGTCGTTTAAAGCCAGATGCATCTGTGGTGCTGTATTCACAATACTCACATTGGTAAATCTTCCTTCCACTGTGAGTCTTCATATGCTTTTTGAGCTCATTTTGTTGTCTGAACCCTCTTTTGCACCTTTTACACTTCAATGACTGATCCTTAGTATGAACTGAAAGGATATGACCACTAAGAATAAATGGATCTGATGTTTTAAAGTCACAGTGCCTACACTGATGAATCTTCCTACCCTTATGGATATCACTATGCTTTTTGAGCTCAGAAGGGCGATGGAAACCTTTATCACAGACCTCACATTTGTGAGGAAAATCCTTAGTGTGGACAGATATAATGTGCCGCTTAAGGTCACTTGAGTTGGTGCTCTTATGGTCACAATGAGGACACTGGTGTGTCTTATGTCCTTGAAACAAATCCAGATGGCGTTGAAGTTCTCTCTCATCACCAAATGCTTGGGGGCAATGCTCACATTTATATGGTAAATTGTTACCATGCTTAGACTTAATGTGAGTTTTCAAATTTGATTGATCTGCACACCTGAAGATACAATACTGACACTGATATGGCTTCTCACCAGTATGGGTTCTCATATGTTTCTTGAGTTCAGAAGGATGTCGAAAGCCCTTCCCACACTCAACACAAACATGAGGAAAATTCTTGCTGTGAACAGCCAGTAAATGTCGGTTTAACAGTCCTTGTTCCGCAGTTTCATAGTCACAGTATTTGCACTTGTGCATCTTCGGCTCCTTGTCTCTTAATATAAGTTTATTTGAACTCAGTGGACTTGCTTCTCTGTATCTTCGTGTGTATTCTGTAAATTCATGGGTTTTGTCAACTTTGTTTATAAGCTTATGGCTTTCTAAATGGTTATGGAAACTCACTTTCTTGTTAGTTGTAAAGTCACAATCTGTACACTGATATTTTTTTCTCATCAAATGATCAGGATGATTCTTCATGTGTCTTTTCAAGAATCCTCGGGATTTAAACTTTTTTGTGCAAATATGGCAAGGATACACTGTCAGGGGTTGTCCATCAGGGCCTATTATAACAGCTATATTAAAAAAAAAAAATGGAAGTTGTAACATTTGGCCAGACTGTTTTAAAAGGGTTTTACAACAAATGCAGCAAAATTAGCTGACATTCACAATGTGAGAACTATACTAGTGGAATAAAACCCTGTAAGACAAGATGTTGATTAAAAGCAATTTATAATAAAGTAAAGCTCCAGGAGTTAGTGATGGACAGAGAAGCCTGGTGTGCTGCAGTCCATGGTGTCGCAAAGTCAGACGTGACTGAGCGAATGAACTGAGCACACTAAAATATAACAAGCAGCACTCTACTATAGACCATTCATCTGCCAAAATGCTATATCACATGCACTTTGTAACAACCTGAAAATTCTCTTTTAAAAAACATCATCTGGGTAAAAAGCAAACAAGCACAGTTAAGTAACAGTAAAACATTTTTTAAAAAACCCATAGACTTAGATCAAACACAAGTATATGAAAGTAGGACTAACTACACTACAAACAACTGACTTATATTCTCAGGTTACAAAAAATACTACTGCATTTCAAGTAATTATAATATTCGTAAAGCAATGTATTAGTATTTTACCTGTTTGCCACTGCCTCGTTTCTCCCCTTCTCCTCTTCTTGGTTTTTTGTTTAAGTACTTTATTTGTATTAATGCTATCACAAATTTGAAGGTATTGTGCTGCTGTACTACTTCTGTTTTCTAATGTTGAGTCTAAAGTATTTCCTGAAAAAAAATCAATACACCATTAAACTATATATATTTATACTCTTTCCATTTTGATTAGATGAATTACTAGAGAAAACTTGGCATTCAGTTGCCACTGAAGTGCTAAATTTCATAAAGTACACTCATCTCTCAAGTGAATATGCAAAAATATGATACCGTATGAAATTAAAATATCCAGTTTATTCATCCTAAAGGAAAAAACTGATCAGGTAAATGAAACGTAAGAAACTGAATTTTATGACCATGAACAAAATCTTGACATCAGCTCAATTTTCTCACCAATGAAGGCTGATGAAATTAAAGAGATTTAGCAAAGAATTAATTTATACATGTCAGATAACCAATACAATCATGGTAACTGTGTAATACATGACAAACAACAACTTCTTGTATTTATGCTTCAAAATGGTTTACTTAATGCTAAAAGTAGTAAGATTGATTTTTTAAGAGTTAAGATAAATGTGACAGGCAATTTACCAAAATTTCAATGGAATCAATGTATACAAAATACTTAATATCAGTTCTCACAATCTCTTGTGTTATGCAATTTAGTTTAAAAACGTAGCCCAAGAAACTGTTTAGCTTAAATGCTATGATATGTATGTCTCTCATTAATTCACCTGAAATCTATATTTAAATTTAGAGAGTGAAAAACCTCCTAAGGTTAGAAACAAGATAGTCAGATACTTTATTCTCCCTGTGTAAGAAAATAAAAAGAATTATCAAGCATGGAATAAAAAACACTATATGAAGTATATTAAAACTAAAAAATACTTAAGCTGACACATGAGTTTTATGTAACATCTATATAAATCTACTGGCTGCACAGAAATTAAGAAAATAGTTCCATCCCAAGGAGAACATTAACAAGTGGTTGATATCATGGACAATTTTTACTTTCATGTCAGAAAAATTTCTATTTTATAATTTTTTCCATAGTAACCTTTTATGGCCCATGAAGTAAGTGGCCTGACATTTGTACCTTGAAAAAGAAATTTTTTTTTTTACTTTTTGGCCACATCATGTTGCATGTGGGAACTCAGTTCGCCAGTCAGGGATCAAACCTGCACCCCTGCAGTGGACACATGGAGTCTTAACCAGTGCACCTCAAGGGAAATCCTGAGGTAAATCTAAAATGAACTGCATTCACAGAATAACACACATTATGTCTCTAAATAAAATTCCTTAAAGAAATAAACTCTTTTTTTTTAATTTTATTTTATTTTTAAACCTGAAACACTGTATTAGTTTTGCCAAACATCAAAACGAATCCACCACAGGTATACATGTGCTCCCCATCCTGAACCCTCCTCCCTCCTCCCTCCCCACACCATCCCTCTGGGTCGTCCCAGTGCACCAGCCCCAAGCATCCAGTATCGTGCATTGAACCTGGACTGGCAACTCGTTTCATACATGATATTACACATGTTTCAATGCCATTCTCCGATATGACTAGGCAAATAAGAGTCTAATGGGTCTGTACACACAAACTAATAACTCTTTATCTACCAAGTAGTATACAAAACCAGCTACTTAACTTACATCTCACATATAATGCTCTCTCACCTGATGACTGACAATCTTCATACCTTCGAGAAACTCTTCTTTCATCTCCTTAAAAAAAAAAGAAAAATTAAAAACTGAGTATAACAATTATCAATGGATCACATCTACAAAATCTTATATCAATCACCATTCCTTGGATTAAACTTTTTGTTGTTGAGGTCTTCCACTCCCATAGATTAGATAATTTCACACACTGAAAGTAAGGGCTGCTTTGAGCATTCTTGGAACTACTAACTTACAGGAAAACCTTACTTTCTATATAAAACCTGAGTAGACATTCTATGAGGCCATCATCACCCTGATACCAAAACCAGACAAAGATACCACAAAAAAAAAAAAGAAAATTACAGGCCAGTCACTGATGATGGGCTTCCCTGGTAGCTCAGCTGGTAAAAAATCCACCTGCAATGCAGGAGACCCCAGTCTGATTCCTGGGCTGGGAACATCCCCTGGAGAAGGGATAGGCTACCCACTCCAGTGTTCTTGGGCTTCCCTGGTGGCTTAGATGGTAAAGAATCTTCCTGCAATGTGGGAGACCTCAGTTCAATCCCTGGGTAGGGAAGATGCCCTGGAAGAGGGCATGGCAACATACTCCAGTATTCTTGCCTGGAGAATCCCCATGGCAGAGGAGCCTGGTGGGTACAATCCAAGGGTTTGCAAAGAGTCAGACACAACTGAGTGACTAAGCATGTCACTGATGAACATAGATGCAAAAATCCTCAACAAAATTCTAACAATCAGAATCCAAAAACATTTTAAAAGGATCATACATCACGATCAAGTGGGCTTGATCCCAGGGATGCAAGGATTCTTCAATATACCCAAATTAATGTGATATATATTATTAATAAATTGAAAGATAAAATCATATAATCATCTCTCAATAGATACAGAGAAAGCTTTTCACAAAAATCATCACCCATTTATGATAAAAACCCTCTAGAAAGTAGGTAAAGAAGGATCACACCTCAACATGATAAAGGCCATACATGACAAACCCACAGCAAATATTAATCTCAGCGGTGAAAAACTGAAAGCATTTCCTCTAAGACCAGGAACAAGACAAGGGTGCCTACTCTTGCCACTATTATTCAACATAGTTTTGGACGACCTAGCCACAGCAACCAGAGAAGAAAAAGAAATAAAAGGAATCTAGATTGGAAAAGAAGTAAAACTCTCACTGCTTGCTGATGACATGATATTATACATAGAAAACCCTAAAGATGTCACCAGAAAATACTAGAATTAACCAATGAATATAATAAAGTTGCAGGATATAAAATACACAAAAATCCCTTGTATTCCTATGTACTAATAATGAAAAATCAGGAGAAATTAATGAAACAAGCCCATTCACCACTACAACAAAAAGAATAAAATACTTAGAAATAGATCTGCCTAAAGAGACAAAAGACCTGTATGCAGAAAACTATTAATCGAAGATGACACAAACAGATGGAGAGATACAATGTGAAAATGATTATATTACCCTAAGTAATCTACAGATTCAATGTAATCCCTATCAAACTACCAATATATTTTTCACAAAACCAGAACAAACAATTTCACAATTTGCATGGAAGCACAAAAGACCCCAAATAGCCAAAGCAATATTGAAAAAGAAAAACAGCTGGAGGAATCAACCTTCCTGACTTCAGACTATACTACAAACCTACAGTCATCAAGATAGTATGGTACTGGCACAAAAACAGAAATATAGACCAATGGAACAAGATAGAAAGTCCAGAGATAAACCCATGCACGTATGGGCACCTTGTCTTTGACAAAGGAGGCAAGAATATTCAATGGAGAAAGGATAGTGTCTTTAATAAGTGGTGCTGGGAAAACCGGACAGCTACTTGGAATGAAACTACAATATTTCCTAACACCACACACAAAAATAAACTCAAAACGGATTAAAGACTTAAAAGGTAAGGCAAGAAACTATAAAACTCTTAGAGGAAAACATAGCAAGTACACTCTCGAATATAAATCACAGCAAGATCCTCTGTGATCTACCTCCAAGAGTAATGGAAATAAAAACAAAAATAAACAAATGGGACCTAATTAAACTTAAAAGCTCTTGCACCACAAATAAAACAATAAACAAGATGAAAAGACAACCCTCAGAATAAGAGAAAATAATTTTAAATGAAACAACTGACAAAGGATTAATCTCCAAAGTGTATAAACAGCACATATAGCTCAATACTAGAAAAATGATCAATCAAAAAATGGGCAGAAGATCTAAACAGACACTTCTCCAAAGAAGACATATAGATGGCCAACAAACACATGAAAAGATGTTCAGCATCACTATTATAGAAATTCAAATCAAAACTACAGTAAGTGTATCACCTCACACCAGTCAGAGTGGGCATCATCAAAAAATCCACAAACAAATGCTGGAGAGGATGTGGGGAAAAGGGAACTCTCTTGCACTGTTGGTGGGAATGTAAGCTGATACAGCCACTATGGAGAACAGTATGGAGATTCCTTTAAAAACTAGGAATAAAACTATCATGTGACCCAGCAATCCCACAGTTCAGAAAGACACAAGTACCCTCAATGTTTGCAACAGCAGTATTTACAATAGCTAGGACATGGAAGCAACCTAGATGCCCATCGACAGATGAATCGATAAAGAAGATGTGGTACATATATACAATGGAATATCACTCAGCCTTAAAAAGAAATGAATTTGAGTCACTTCTAGTGAGGTGGATGAACCTAGAGCCTGTTACACAGAGTGAAGTAAGTCAGAAAGAGAAAAATAAATACAGTATATTCATACATATATATGGAATCTAGAAAAATGGTATTGATAAACCTATTAACAGGGAAGGAATGGAGACACGGACTAGAAAATGAACTTGTGGACACAGTGGGAGAAGGAAAGAGTGGGATGAACAGAGAAAGTAGCCTCGACATATATATACTGCCATGTGTAAAAGAGATAGCTGGTGAGAAGTTGCTATATAACACAGGGAACCAACCCTGGTACTCTGTGATTACCTAGAGGAGTGGGGTCGGGGGATGGGAGGGAGAAGAGGGAGGTGATATATGTATAATTATGACTGATTTGCTTTGTTGTATGGCAGAAACCAACACAATATTGTATAACAATTTTCCTCCAAATAAAAAGTAAATTAAAAGAAATGGGAGCTGTTCTTACTATGCAAATGAAAACACGACTCCTTGATTTATAATTAAATTATATTTAATTTAAATAAAAGAGTAGATATTTCTGCAGAATACCCTCAAACTTGAAGATGCTCAACAAATGACTGCTGAATGAATGAAACTGTGAAAAAATCAAGATAAATTAATGCATTTGAACAATAAAATTTTTCAAAATAAAGAATATATCTGGGCCATCCTGAAAATTAAGTAGGAATGAGATCAAATAGAAAGGGAAAAAATAACTTGATTAATTTACCTTTCATCATATACTTCCTAGAAGAGCACACCTGGATTTCTGTTCCTTTTCAAACCCCAATATCTTATTATTTGTGGTGTTAGTACAAAAGAGGAGGGACCAATTTTCAAAGGACATTCCTATTTAAGAAAAATTAAACTTTCAAGCTTCTCACTTATACAGGTAGGATATAAAATAAACCCTACTGAAAAAATTACATTAAGCAAAGTTCATTTTAAATAACACAAGATATGTGGTATAAAAATCATGGAAGTAACTTGAGATGAATCAGCCCACAGCAAAACATTTTATAGTATTAGCCAACTCATGGGGGGCATTAGCATAGCATATATAATGACCTAAAGGCTAATCAAATATATGTTATGTACTTATCAGGTTAAAAAAAATGACAGTGCCCAACCACATACCACAGCCCAGACAATAGGGACAATTGTTTTATTAACATCGAAATCCTCAAGTTGAGTCTCAGGGAAAATTCCTTCCTCTTCCCCTACAATGACTTCCATGTATACTTCATCTGCTATTTTGGCACAACCTAAATTTTAGAAATAATTGCTTGCTTATAACCCCAAATATTTACTAAATGGGTAAAAATTTCCAAATGATTATCTTTTAAGATTTCAATCTGGTAAATTTAAAAATTATATTAGGCATTTGGGAGGCTATTGCCAACAGGAGACAATAAATCATCAAAATTCTTATCCTCCTCTTAGAACCTAATCCTATGAAAATGACTTTCAATTTATATAAAACATGTGTGCTTAAAATATACTGGCTGATTTTACAGTCCATTGGGCATTACAAATTTATAAGAACTGTATTCCATAATTCTGGTTGATAATTCTTTGGAACTCAGAAGCATTTCCCATAGAATCAATTATGAGAAAGCGGTCCATGCTATCCTACATATTGTAACTTAAATGCAGTACTGTACAGGCAATGAAAAAATTGTCAAAAATACTAGTAACTGAAGAATTAAAAATTAAAGAAATTAAAACTATATATATACATAGTTCACCCCACTTCAGTACTCTTGCCTGGAAAATCCCATGGATGGAGGAGCCTAGTAGGCTGCAGTCCATGGGGTCGCTAAGAGTCAGACACGACTGAGCGACTTCACTTTCACTTTTCACTTTCATGCATTGGAGAAGGAAATGGCAACCCACTCCAGTGTTCTTGCCTGGAGAATCCCAGGGACGGGGGAGCCTGGTGGGCTGCCGTCTCTGGGGTCGCACAGAGTCGGACACGACTGAAGTGACTTAGCAGCAGCATATACATAGTTATAATATAAAATGCTGATGCTCAAGGCTATGTGGACACCCGTTAAGAGGCAGGATTTTCAGAGACCTTACTGAAGACAAAAACATTAAGTTAGACATTTTAAAATATATAGTTAGTATAAAAGAATTTAAACCTAGAGGGTCAATATGTTTATTTTATGTGAAATAATCCACTTAGATTTAATCTGTTAAACAGAAAACTGGCTTGAATTCATGCTTTTCCTTAATTCACACAGTGGTATTTTCTACTCATTTGAAAAATGTGGAAAAAATATGGGAGAAAAGTATCCCTCTCCTAGGTTTCCTTTCTTTCAATTAACCAGAAAGAGACATTAGTCTAAATTTTGCACATCCCCGTGGAATTCTGGCATCAGCTAACCTAAGCTTCAGTCTCCCATCTTCCAGTGTGCCCCTTCTTACTGACCAATGAGTAAAAAAGAAGTAAAGAATTTAGAGATCAAGTAGAAATTCTTTTTCTAATAAAGTCCTCTAGACTCATTTGTTTTTGACATTTTCAGCTGTGGTATATTATTCATGTTTGGGATTGGAATTCAGTTCCCTATGAATTCTAGAGAAGGAAATTTGAGGAGTGGGAATCATAGTACAGGATAGGTAAAGCTAAGTATTGTCAAGGTAATGCACTCAAGGGGAGGCTTTTGCTCTACTACTACTACTACTGAGTTGCTTCAGTTGTGTCCAACTCTGTGCGACCCCATGGACTGCAGCCTACCAGGCTTCTCCATCCATGGGATTCTCCAGGCAAGAACACTGGAGTGGGTTGCTATTTCCTTCTCCAATGCATCAAAGTGGAAAGTGAAAGTGAAGTCGCTCAGTTGTGTCCGACTCTTAGCGACCCCATGGACTGCAGCCTACCAAGTAGTTTTTGTTTCAGCATGGCAAGAAGACAGAAAAAGCCTTAGGAAAGGGCTGCATTCCTATACTGAGGTGAGGAGAAAGTAGGAAGAAAGTAAAATGTCTTTATAAGGAAATGTGGACTATGGTAGGAAAGGGAATGTCAGGAGCTTTTTTCACCCTGTGTGGTACTCAGCTCCAAGAAACCTTAAGCAGCAACTACTCGGAGATAATCAACAGCACAATAAGTAAAAATCCTGGTGGCTTGACTTGGAAGACTACTTACTCAGCCAATGCCTCAGTAGCAGAAGGAAACAACCAGTTAGCCCTTCCACTGCTAAACTCAGAAAGAGGTCAACAGTGCTCACTGCCATGTGCAAAGAACACTGGCAGCAGAGTTAGGCAGACATGAATTCAAATCCTACGTTCCTCATTTAATATTAGATGACCGTGGGCAATTGCTTAACTTCCTTGAGCATCTTCTGCTTCCATTAAACAGGGATAATACCACCTATCTCAGAAATAAGTTATAAGAATTAAATGAGATAATATATGCAACATATGCAATACACACAAAGTAGATTCTCAGTAATTACCTATGTATTTGTGAGCTCTAGTAAAGTCAGGAACCATATGTTGCTGATCTCTGTATCCCAAGTATCTGAGACACAATATGTTTGCTCACTTGAACAATACACATATGCGTGAATAGTCAAAAGGACCCTTCCCTCTTAATTATAGCAAAGGGTCAGACTTATTGATATTTGCTACTATGTAGTGCTTAAATCTGAGATTGGTTTTTTTAGAAACGAATGCATGATGTCTATGGATGAGTCACTACAGTGCCATTTTTTTCTTACTGATATCATCTTCTTCTTGAGAAGAATCTTTAACTGCCATGTAAACCATCTTCTCCCGCTGCATTCGGCTCTGGTCAAGCACTCCAGCTACAGAATGTCCATTGGTGTACTCACTCTCTGTGACAATTTCTGTTCCACCTTAAAAGTTAAAACATGTATCAAAATCAGTAAGCATCATGGAATAATTTCCTCCCAGGTGGCTCTAGTGGTAAAGAATCTGCCTGCCAATGTAGGAGACCCAGGTTCGATCCCTGGATTTGGAAGATCCCCTAGAGAAGGCAATGGCAACCTACTCAAGTATTCTTGCCTAGAAAATCCCATGGACAGAGGAGCCTGGTGGGCTATAGTCCCTGGGGTCACAAAGAGTCAGACATGACTGAGCACACTTTATATTATAAGGAAGATATATTATTTTCCTTTAGCAAAATACTCCCCCTATATATTCTAAGTGTCAAGAAAATTATTATATAAATTTCACTTTAAATTATCAGTCATTACTAAGAAATAACAACATATGTGCAAAGCACTTTGTCTTTTACATGTATTTATCCATTTAATCCTCGCAATAGTATTATTATAAGGTAGTTACTACCATTATGACCATTTTATGGATGGGGAAACTGACATAGAAGGAGGTTAAGTAATTCACCGAAGGCCACTTAAATGGTAGAACTAGGATTAAAATCCAAGCAGTCTGCCTCTAGACTACCCTTAAATACTCACAATTTCCTATTCTAAACCAAACTCCCTCCACTCATGTTTTGAAATCTCAACTGGAATCTTCTACATGTTTGAAAGAATCTAAGAATGATTTGTTCTGTACCATATTTATATACAATTATATATATATATTACATATATATATAATTTTAAAATATTCCACCCCCAAAGAAACCTATTAAAAAGTTGCACGTTGAAGGCAGTATTAGAATAGTTTCCAGAAAAGAAAAGTTCTAATTCCTAACCATTATAGCAATAAATTTAGTATTTATACCTATTTCAACATCATCTTCAGCCTCGGCCTTAAATATATACACTTTTATTACTTCTGAACCAAATCCATCTTCTTTAACATCTTCTTGTGAACCATCACTGCTGATTTTTAATGGTGTGTTCCCCATATGCTCTAATTTTTCCCCAACATCATCTACTGTAAAATATAAAGAGGAAACTATTTCAGCCAAAAAGTACCAGTGACATTTAGTGGGTGTTAAGCATTAATATTAGTGCAATGTGAAATAATGTGTTAACAACTTACCCACTGTATTCAATTAATAACCTATTATGCAACCATTAAAAGTGGTATAGTTCATGAAAAAATAATTCAAGACAGATACACTACATGATCATAATCATATAAAAATCTAGTCACAGATTTCAATTTATATATATGTAATATTCTTGTATTTCAGCTTTAATTAAAATGATTTGTGAAAAAATTAAATAATCTTCCATCATGTTCAACATTTTAAGCTAAATCCTAACAGCAAAATTAATACCAAAAATTAGAACATAAAATATATAGTACTCATAAAATAAGCTGACATAAACAAGTTTCCAAATTAAGTAGCAGCCTGTCTAAACCAATTAGCATATGAAATCTAGTATCTAAAAAAGAGAAAACACCTGAATTATCTTATAAAAAGGGCTTTTTAGAAATCATAAAAATAAAACCTTAGTAAAAACTTTTAACTCCTGTTGAGTCAATGGAAGACAACTTCAAATCAGAAACTGTGTATTCTTCTAGACTTAACCGTTGTATGCTTTGCTTCAAAATCATCATAAAAGCAACAATAATTACTTACACTTAAAGTATACTTAAAATTTTTGATTTTTTAAGAATAGTGTTTAGTTTGAAGTAAATATTGTGCACAAACAATGCAATGAATATATTATATTTACAGAGTTTGTTCTTTGGACATAAATATTAAACAATACATTCCCCAAAATATTAACGTCATATGCCTACCATTTTTTTATTTCAATGTTTGTTCTGTCCCTATAAAAACTGAAATGTAATCTAAGTTGATAATCTGCTCCTCCCTATTATATGTATCATAGTATCACATATGAAATAAAAAATCATGAAGTCTTGACTACATCTAAACAATTCCAGAACTACTGAAAACAGTGACATTTAAAAGTTTTTAACTCAGTACTCTTAAAAATATGTATTTCAGTTAAGATCTATATGGGTCAAAGTCTAGCCTTTACCTCAGTTTCAAACTCGATATGCGCAAATTCAAAACTATTCTTTTGGTCTTTCACAATGGCGAAAAACAACACATTTCAGAAATTCTTCCTAATGTAAAGCTACTCTAACTTTGTGACTAACTATAAATGATTCCACAATATTTAAGAGTTCAGATAGTTTACTGTCTATGAAAGAGAGCACCTAAATAATCAAAATAAATAGAAAAAATTTTTTCATTTCATCATAGACCCTAATTCTATTACCACTTTTTTGGTAAACATTTTTTTTTTGACAATGGGGCAGCTTAAAATGAAAGAAAAAAGATGAAGAATCTGATATTATTGGTTTAACAATCTCTCTTTTAAAATATGTTGAATAAAACAATGAGATCTTTAAAAAAAATTACAAGAGTCAAGTAATAAGTCTTCAGAAAAAAAAAGTACTTTCTCATTCTTAGAAATAAAAACATAGAATATTAAAAATTTTAAAAGTGTCCAAAATATGAATTTCTTAGGTTGGAATAATTTACAGTAAATTAATGAAAAAAAAAAGTCTCATGTGATAAATACTATTTTATACACTTTAGTGGTTTAAAGTGACCATAGTTCTTCCTACAATCAACTGAATTAAAACTGTAATTCACAAAATTAAAGCTCATGAATGAAATAAGACATTTGTCTGGTCACTTCTCAATAGATCTGTACCATAATTTCACTTTAAATATTGAAATTACTGTTGCTATTCTGATTCCATTCATACCTTTCCTTAATGTTCACAGTTTAATGTGTACCTTATTTTCTACTTAGATTCCTCAGAATGAACAATTTTGAAATGTACTGAGTAAACTTGTTCTGTATTTTATGTTCATAGAAGATGATAAAGTTATTAGATATGTTAGTGTACAGTTTTAGTTTTAGAGATAAACTACCAACTTCAAGATTTATTCTATATTCTTCATTACAGAAAGTACAAAGTTAACAAAGACTTAACAGGCAATCAACAGGCTTTAGAGATAGATTCTAAGTCTTTTCTTAATACAGATAATACTCAAAATACCTAAAATTCAAGCTTAAACTTTTTGTTATAAGGTTTACAACATTCAAGTCCCACAGTGTTGTTTCTCAATCTACATGTCATCCCAGCTAGTAATAAGTGGGTAATATTTTACACAACACAGAATTCTACTGGTGCTAAATATAACATTAAAATAGTAAGGTGCATTATTTACCAGCCCCCACAAACTGTGGTATCATTCAACATTCTTCTATAGACCATTGGTACAATTTGATTAAAATTTCATTTTAGTAAAATGTATGATATAATATTCCTTTAAAAAACTAAGTAGGCTTTTTAGTGTACCCCTTTCTTGTTACATCTACCAAAAAATTAATATGGTGAAAATGATATTATCAGTATAGAGTATAGCTGACTCTTGAACAATGCAGGGTTTAGGGGCACTGAGGCTATACACAGTTGAAAATTATATATACCTTTGGAGTTGGCCCTCCATATCTGTAGTTCTGCATTTGCAGACTCAATCAACCTCAAATTATGTAATACTATAGTATATATTTATTGAAAAGAATCCTTGTATTAGCGGACCCACACAGTTCAAACCTGTGTTGTTAAAGGGTCAACTATATACTGATGTACCACAGGGATGGGATAAGGCAATATATAACGGATCAGAAGGCAATGGCAACCCACTCCAGTACTCTTGCCTGGAAAATCCCACGGACTGAGAAGCCTGGTAGGCTACAGTCCACGGGGTCACAAAGAGTAGGACACGACTGAGTGACTTCACTTCATTACACAATGATGAAACAAACAAAAATGAATAATAATTAAATTAAAAAGGTATTCTACTCCTATGTGTATATATCCAAGAGATCTAAAATCTATGTGCACAAAATCTTATACATGAATGTTCAGGGCAGCATTATTCACAACAGCACAAAAGTGGAAACAACCCAAATGTCTATTAACCAATGAACTGATAAAATATATATCCATATAATGAAATATATGGATATAGTCATCAATATATAGGAATGAAGGACTGACCCATGGTACAACATGGATGATCTTTGAAAGCATTATACTAAGTAAAAGGAGTCACACACAAAAGGCCATATATTATACCATTACATTTACATAAAATGTTGAAAACAGCAAATCTATAGAGACAGAAACTGGATTAGTGGTTGCCTGAAGGGTGAGTGGACTAGGGGAGTGACTGCTCAACGGCATGAGGATTTCTTTTTGGGGTAAGAAAAAGTTCTAAAATTGATTATGGTGATACAATTAATTCTGTGAATATATGAAAAATAACTGATGAACATCTCAAATGAGTGAATTGTATGGCATGTGAATATCTCAATAAAATTGTTATATTAAAAAATACAAAGGTATTAACTTTTCCCTTTTATCCCTGAAATTGGTGAGGTTTCATGATATCTCTCATAATGACCATACCAATATATTTTTCTTTACACAAAACTATTTTCCTGAAAGAAATAAAAACTGATTTTATAGATAAAAAACAACTTTGAATGCATTATATTGGTTGATTATTTAAAGGACTCTCCTTTCTCCAATTAAGTTTTTCATAAAGGAAATCATCACCCACAAGTGTCTTATGGGTGTTAGGTATTTTTTAAAGAAAAGAACACCTGGGACAACTTTAGACAGATACAGTTATCCTATATTAATTTCCAAGTTACTTAGCACAAGTGGAATAGCCTAACTATCTGTTAAGATAAAGAAATTGTGACATTTGGTCTGAAAGTGGAAAAAACTTAAGATGTACCTCAGAGACTGAGAGAAGACAAACTCCCTACCACTAAAACCCAGCTGCTGAGATGAGATTTCCTTATAGGGATTCAGGAACAAGATAAAAGTCTGTTTTAAGTTCTCAATTTTATCTCTTAGAGCAGTTGAAGATATCTTGGAAAAAAGCCAGAGAACTTTTAAAATTAACATTGAGGCCTCTCAAGGCAATTTATTCTTGAACTTCTGAAGATTTAATGGTCAACAAAGCCCAAGAGTTGTAAAAACATGAATTAAAGATTAAGGGATGAAGAAAAAAAAGGACAGACTAAATCAAACTAGAGTAAAATAAAATAAATGAAAATGGTAAGATAGAGTAATTAGTCCCAATTTGAATATTCTAACCATTACAAAAAAAGGATCTGGGTGGTGAGAAAATAAACGATATAAAACATTTCATTTTGGTATATCTTATTTTCTACAATAAAAATTATTTAAGTTTAAAAGGTATTTATTTAAAAATTGTTAGTTTCTTTACTAATGATTAAGGAGGTAATTAATCTCCAGTCTGAATTCCCCTAAAATGACCCCACAGCAGTTCCAGTATTATTTGAGTAACACAATGTTCCTTACAGTTATCAGTCTATTAGACTAGAAGGACAGAAGTCTTTTGCACTTGACACATATGGTAACATCAAGATAAATATTTTAAATTAAAATAATCTAGAAAGTTAAACTTTTGCAGAATCAAATCACAGAAGATATGTTGAGATATGACTATTCACAATACATATAACATCTAAATTTTAGACCACTTTAATACCAAAGAGTTTAATTTGACAAGTATCCTTTTAAAGGCATACTGAATTTGTTTTGGTACAGAAAGACTTTCGACTTCTGCCACACCGTTTTAGAAAACCATAATCACAGTTTTGCTTTAAAAAAAAAAATGTCAGGTTAAGATGTAAATATGGAGCTGCTTTAGTTGAAAAAGAATAATAACATTTGCACAGTCTTTTAGTGGCTTAAATTATTCGCTTCAAAACAATATAAATATTCACTTTGAAGTGCTTATAGAGGAAAAAAGTTAACACATCAGACTTCAGAATCATATTTACAAATTAAATATAATTTGCTTTTAGTTTTAAATTCACTGATACACATACATAACATACAATCATTTTATATACACATACACATATTCTACCTGTTAATTCACTTCTCAATCAACCATTTTTTATTTTAAAAAAGAAAAGAACAAAAATCCTCCCTTGAAAAGTGAAATCGTCATCTAATCTTTACTCCTTCTAGCATGATGCCTTCAAATTTTATAAGGAATAGATCCACTTCTTCCTCAAGCTCCACCAATAACTTATCATAAGATTTCTATTACTGCTGCTATTCAGGCAAACCTACCACTTGAAATGAGAACAAGATACTTCTATCTTCTTCATTCAGGTAGAATGTCTTAAGAACATCATAAAGTCAGTCTGATATAAATTTGTTTTAAGTATTTTGCATAGACTATACACACACATAAACAGATAACAGAAAATAAACACAGGCAGAACTATAGAATACAATCTGAGTTGATTATTTACTTTTCAAGTATTTAATTAGAAAAACTAATTACACATTTCTTAACATGTTATGCTTAAATTCCTAAGCAAAACTGAAATGCCAACTCCACTATCTGTCAAGTTAAAGAGAAAGCGGTGGTTGCATACAATTACCCATTTTGAAATACATATATTTACCATTAAAATTTTGTGTCATTTAATGTTCTTTTTGAACCTTCCAAATTCATATTTTTATTCTAAGATATTAATAAATTGCATTAGTTTACTCCATTGTAGGTATGAATTTTCAGAGTAAATTAAAAACATGAGCAAATTCAAAAAACCATCTGAACAACACAGCTTAGAAAAAAATTATTTTTCAAAAAGATTACCCCCATGACTTTTATTGAACAGATCTCCCATCCCAGAAAACCTGTTCATGTTATACATAAATAAATTTCTACCAAGTAATTATAGAACTTAAATGTCACTTACAAGATATCATTAAGTAGTCTTCAGAAGTGCTCTTGACATCATCATCATCATCATCTTCAGTTTTAATAGTAACTGTAGAACCAGGAACACCACCAGCTGCTTGAATCACAGTTTCTGTATCTGAATTAGTTACAAGAACCTCCTCTGAAACCATTGTGGGAGAGTCAACTCCTGAAACACAATCTTGGACCACATGTTCCAAGTGTCCATCAGGACCAGTAACAAGATCAGCCACAAAAACCTGCTCAGGTACTCTAACAGTTTCTGTAATTAGCTCAGACGTCAAGATGTGATCACCATCATCTTCCTCTAAATCTTCTTCAATAGCAACATCAGCCTCAAGTACAGCTTCAGGAACAATTACACCTTCTGTTACTACATCAGTCTCGGTGATGATATCAGGCCCATGGACAACTTCAGCTGCAAGGCCATGATCAAGAGTTATCCCACCATCTGTGACAACATCAGAAACTAATACAGCTTCAGGAACTGAAACAACAATATGGTCTCCATCGATATGCGCAGTACCAGTCATTCCAGCAACTACAATACAAATTATCCAAAGAAAGTAATCTTATTAATTAAAAGTATTTATATATCAGATGACATAAAATAGTTTTTAAATTAGAAATAGTCCTGGGAAAATTAGTATTTTAAAGAACCACTGATAATTAACTGCCGTAAAAACCCCCACCAACCAGGAACTGAGGGGGAAGTGAAAGAAAATAATGTTAGTAAAATCTAAGTTAAAACCTTAAAAATAATATACTTTATTTTGAAGTAAAACAAAAAAGCCACAGTGAGATACTGAACAGCTAAAAAAAAAGAAATAAATAACACCACAGGTTGGTGAGGATGCAGAGAAACTGAATCTCTCATATGTAATGGTAGCAGCCACTCGAAAATCATTTGGCACTTTCTTACAAAAAACATGTACTTACCAATACAACCTAACAATTGCACTCTGCAGCATTTCTCCCATAGTTACTAAAATATGTTTACACAAAAAAAAATACATGAATATCCATAACAATGCATAGTAGATATTATTTCTAGTAGCAAAAGAAAAATACAACTCAAATGTTTACAGCATGCAAATGATTGGTTAAGCCATCTTTGGCACATCCTCACTATGGAGTACTACTCAGCAATAAAAAAGGAACAAACTATTGATACATAAACAACCTGAATCAACTGCCAGAAAATTGTGCTGAGTGAAAAAATTCAATTACAACATACAATATACTGCATAATGTATAAATGGAGCCATTTATATAACATTCTCAAAATTCTAAAAGCATAGAGGTGGAGTATAGATAGCAGTTGCCAAGGATGGGGGTGTATGTGAATATTTTGGTATAGCACATACACGGTGATGGACATCATAAATACATGCTCACTGTGTATCTTCACTGTGGTGGTGTCTATACAAATCTATGCTATGCTATGCTAAGTCATTTCAGTCATGTCCGACTCTGTGTGACCCCATAGACGGTAGCCCACCAGGCTGCCTCGTCCCGGGATTCTCCAGGCAAGAACACTGGAGTGGGTTGCCATTTCCTTCTCCAATGCATGAAAGGGAAAAGTGTAAGTAAAGTCACTCAGTCGTGTCCGACTCTTAGTGACCCCATGGACTGTAGCCTACCAGGCTCCTCCGTCCATGGGATTTTCCAGGCAAGAGTACTGGAGTGGGGTGCCATTGCCTTCTCCGATACAAATTTATATATGGAACAAAACTGCACAGACCAACATACACTCACACACACACAAGTGGTGAAAACTGAATGAGGTCTGTAGTCTAGATAACAGTAATGCACCAATGTTAATTTCCTGTTTTTAATATTGTACTAAGATGTTACCATTGCAGAAACATGAGTAAACCGTTTATAGGACCCTATAGGCTATTTTTTCTATTTCCTGTGAGTCTAGCATTTCAAAAAGTTAAAGTTAAACTAAAAAGGACACAAAACCATGAAAGGTTGCTAATATGTTAAATTGAGTTAATAAAATATGACAGCTTAATACATTTGACAATACGTATTATAAACATGAAAAGAAGTTCAGAGACTTCTTTATTTTAAAAATGGAAAGCATCTTTTAACATCTGATTTGGGGAGAAGAAAACAACTCATTTTAGATAAAGATTTGGTTTATTTAAAAAAAAACACACAAATAGACTCTGAATTGTTTTAAATTCTAAACTAGTAAATTGTAGGAATAAAGCTTTAAATAACATTTATCTTGAGCAGCATGGTAAACGCCAACTCCTACCCTCTTGTAAATATTATAAGAGTGTAAAATTCCTTCACGAGTAATTCTGTTACATTCTGCCTCTCTGAAGTGATGCAGTAAACAAATAGTTTATGGACCAAGTTATAAGAAAATTACCTACAAGAATCCAGTACAAAGCCTTTTCTACATAATGATCACTTTCTATACAGTAATAATCTGAAAGAGTGCAATTTGTTACATGGTTCACTACTATTAACCAATTCATTATGGAAGTTTGCTGGTAAATTAGGATGGAGACCAGTGAACACATTAAAAAATAAGGTGAGAAGGGAAAGTTACCTTTCAACCCTTCTGAAGTTTTCTCACTATTCTCAAATTTTCACCGAAACCACATTACCCAAAAGGACACAGCCTCAACCTTGAAAATTAGTAGACAAAGGGAGTGTGTATAGAATAAGAACTTTCTACTCACTTTTTACTCCACTGGTCATTTTTGTAGACAGGGAGACGGTGAGGGTTCAAATTTAGTATTCAACCAGACTGAAAATGTGGTTTTTAGCAAGGAAAAATTAAATGCTAAGCCTATAAAATTCACAGTATTGAAATTCTATGTATATGAATAACAACATTAATACTGTATAAATTTTTTTCATAAATTAGACTTAAAGTGTGGGAAATTCCATTTATTTAAGAACACAGCTAGAAAATAGTTTGTTTCCTAAAGGTAGACAGTAAAGAAGGATGGAGGGACAGAATAATGCTAGTGCTGGCTTGGGTTCAGATTAACTTGTTTGGGAGGATTCTAATAAGATGGAATAAGTGCTTTTCAGTTTACCTAGTTTTTACTCTAGCAGGAACTTACATGTTAAAATAAATCAGATCTAAACCAAAAAAATCCAAACATGCTTGTTTACCCTGAACTAAATAATTTAAGAATCTTAGACCAAGAATTGATGAGTTCCCACAGGGTACTGGCAGAAACTCAGACCATGATCCAAAATGCTTTTCATTAAATTTTGCTCTTTCCTCTTATCAACTCATTTGAAATTCCACTGAATTTCCAGACAAAGTTATTTATTTTAGCTACACATTAGCTATATTTATTATTGAATACTATGCACCAAGCAACTTAGTATTTTACATATAATATCTCATTTAAGCCTCAGAACTATGAAATAAGGGGAGTGTTATTATCTCCACTTTAAACACAAACAAACTACAGTTTAGAGAGATTAAATAAGCTTGCCCAAGGTTCAAGCTGGGAACTGAATGCATTTTTTTTACTCTAGACTGGCTTTTTTGACTTGCCTAAATGAGGAAAACAGAATCTTTTACTTACTCTAGAGACTGATTTTTAAGAAATTTATAGGGCTAATCAAGTGAGTCACTACTAAAGGAATAGATTGAAAGAGAAAGAACAAAAAGACCTACCATATAGTGACTTATTTAAAATTCAAGGCATTTAGTAAGTAGCATTAAAAGGCATTAAAATTTTATCTCGCTAGGTAGCAAACTATAAACAATATGAAAAAAAAATCTTTTTTTTTTAAATTTTATTTTATTTTTAAACTTTACATAATTGTATTAGTTTTGCCAAATATCAATTTTTTTAAAGTGTGAAATCAATTAGATGACCTGATAACAGTAAGAAACAAGTCATTATTCCAAGCATTTCCCTTCTTACTAAAGTTGCTTAAATTAAATGTGAATAGCTGAATTTCACCAGAAAACATAATATTTGGTATTTTGGGGGTTTGTCTTGGGCCACCACATACCACTATTTTGCTACTAAGTCTCAAAGCAATATGGGCTTCCTAGGTGGCTAGGTAGTAATAAATCCACATTTGATCCCTGTGTCGGGAAGATTCCCTCAAGAAGGAAAGGGCAACCTACTCCAGTATTCTTGCTTGGTAAGTCCCATGGACAGAGGAGCCTGGTGGTCTACAGTCCATGAGGTCACAGAGTTGGACACAACTAAGCAACTGAATACACATGCACACGCACGCTCAAAGCAGTATGGACTTTTTTTAGCAATAAAATCTTAAACAATTAGATTCAACAGCACAGATTCCAAGGACAACTATTATACTGAGACATGCACAAGTTATCACATAAAGCATACTATTGTAAAATTTAAAGTATCCTTGAAAAGAAACTGGTCCAATAAATTTCTGAATTAAATCAATAGTTCAGACTCAATATAGTAGCCATTTCATACCAACCAAAAACAGAGAATTTAGAGATCCTATACCACAGTGTGTTTACTTAGCTAGCTCTATCTATGTATGCTACACTCATGTTTCACAAGTATCATTAATTTCTGGGTTTGTAGATATCTAAGTTTTTAAGCTAGCAGAAATTTAAAGAGAATGTATCTAATTTCTAATCAAATTTTAGAATTTGGAAACCCTAGTATTAGATATAAGGGATTAATTAAGCCTCAAGACAGACAGGAGGAACAATGCAAAGAGAGCTAAGAGGAACACCAAGTAAAAATTCACCAGCACCAGACATTTTTCCAATCTTTGAAAGGAATCAAGCTTTGCTTGCTAATGGGCAACTTCTTCAGGAGTGCAGATGGGAGGGATTTCTGGCACTGTATCAGATGCCATAGGGTAAGTAATATTTTGTATAAAATGGACAAAATACTGTATTTCTTCCATAAAAAATCTTATTTTGCATCATTTATTTTCAGATTCCAGATATAAAAGATGTCATATAATATTTCTCCTTCTCTGTCTGACTTCAGTCACAGAGACTCACACACTTAAGAGAATGAACTTATGGCTGCTGAGGGGGGAAGGATGTGGGCAAGGCGTAGTTGAGGAGTTTGGAATGGACATATACGCACTGCTGGATTTAAAATGGATAACCAACAAGGACCTACTGTAAAGCACATGGAACTCTGCCCATTTGGCAGCATGGATGGGAGGGGAGTTTGGGGGAGAATGGAAACATGTATATGTATGGCTGATTCTCTTTGCTGTTCCCCTGAAACTATCACAACATTGTTAATTGGCTACACCCCAAAACAAAAAGTTTAAAAAATACCTTATTTTTAAAAGGTAAAAAGTTAAGCTTATTATACTTAATATATACTTAAAATATATATATATATATATATACACACACACTGAAATATATATATTTCAGTATATAAAATAATATATACTGAAAATTATTATAAACTTATTATACTGAATTTCAAGTGTTCCATAATTTGAAAAGCTTATCTCTTGCAAGGTATTCACAAAATTCTTTGTAAAATCTCTTACACCTCAGTCTTTTGCCTTCTTCTAGAGTTTATTCCCATACTTTTTCCACCTAAAATCACTTCTAGGTCATCTATAATCAAACAACTCACTTCTGACTCTTCAAGCAGAGTAAATCCATGATTCCTTTTTGTTCCTTTTTGTGAAATTAACTACAACTCCCACCATATTAAATCTGGAAAGGACATGTAATGTTATCTAGCCCAACCCACTCATAAAAGTGAATTAAGTAATTTGCCTAAGTTTACATAGATAATTAATAAGACTGCCAAGACTAGAATCTAGTTCTGAGTCTCATTACAGTGGGCTTTACAACATGAGACAAAATAACATATTCAACCATATTATCTAAAAATAGTATAGCCTTTTCTTAAATGAGCAAAGTATCCTCTTTGTAGTCTCCCATTTCTAATTGTATCTTTAACATTCCACAATATCTCATGTTTCTGTTTACATTTTATCCCAATTTACCATTTGTCTCTTCTACTCTCACTTTGATCTTTTGTGTAATTCTTACCACTCTATCACTGCCACTTATACTTCAGATACCTCTCTCTTCTATCATTCAGACTGACCTTGCCCAAATTCAGATTATTTGCTGTTAAGGGTGTCTTATCATTTTCATCAAAATGACTACTGTTAAGAGGCCGCTGAAAAATCTGGTCACAAAAATAGGGATTTTTTTTTTTTTTTTCAAGAAAAGAAAAAGGTAATGCTATCAGTGAGAACTTTCTAAGTATATGGCATCAGAATATAATTAATCATCTAGTGCAAGATATTCCTCTATCACTATATAAGCATCTAACTTCTTTGAAATGATGAAAGTACTTCCATTTCCAGCTTTATTAACAATGCAACTTAAAATGTATTTTATATTTTAACATTTTCTAACATTTCCAAAGATGTATTACCACTATATTCCAAGTTTCCTTACTTCAATCTACCCACAAAATTATAAGAATGATTTTAACTAGACTACTGACACATAGATTTACTTAAATAAGCCCTACAAATGTATTTTCCTGGCAAAGGAACAAGTTTTCATTGTAATTCTCCCCTTCCCCAATAGAGTTTTGATATTTAGTTACAAATAAAAAATACAACAAAGAAAATGCTTTACCAAAATCCTGCATAATCATGGTATGGGCCATTCTAGAGTCTGATGTGTGCAATCCAAGACTTCCACCACCTGGATCCATACTTAGTAAAGTTCATTCACAAATCTCTGTAAAAGAAGTGTTTTTTTTTAAAATAGTTTAAATGCATTTAGGTCAAAGTCAATTGTTTTGAGAAAAATGCAATTGAAAATGTGCCTCTCAACCAGGTGTGCAAATCTCATTACAAAGGAAAACAAAGCAAACAAACAAAAGAAACCTTGTTTTATGCTTTATGTGACAACCATAAATAAAAGAAGGGTCAGTGGAAGTAAACCAAAGATAATGGAGAAGAAGCACAAAGGGTGATGAGCCACAGGGAAGTGATAGACACAAGCAAAAGAACAAAATTGTAGTATTGAGGTTCCAGTTAAAATATAGGTTATTAAATAGGAAGAAAAAGAACAAGATGACAACAGACAATAGTTGGGGTATTTATACATTACTAGAGGACTCAGGTGTCTAGTATTAGTGCATTTCATCCAGTGGCTCTCATCCATTTCTTCCAGACCCAGCTCAGCCCTGCAGCGTAGCTCTGCAGATAAACTTGTGTTTCACCTCTGGCTCCCGGGGTTCTACTTATAATGAAAAATGTTCTATCCCAGTTTCCCTGGAGTTCTTTGAGCCAGTAAGGACTTCTTGCCTTACTCTACTACAATCTCTTGGCTCACAGTTTTGAGGACTCATGAAACATGACTGCTTCCTAAATGTAGTAGAGATAAGATCAATCACATACAAACATTTAGCAAATTGGTTCTTTCAGAATAGCTTTTACTTGTAAATTTTTTCATTAATAATTAATAAAGCTATACTAGCCTCATGCTAGTTTTGGAAGCAAGGGCTCAACCTATTTCATTTCAAATGACTTATACTATATTTAAGATCAACAGATAGTATGGAACCTAAAATTAGATTCTGTTACTTAATGTTATTTCTTAAAACTATATGTATGCTTTACTCTCAGATACAAGCTTCTAAGCAAATCAACCAAAAAATCTGTAAATTTTATAGAATATTTTCCTCATTTTTAGTTTGGCCTAATCTATTCTTAAGTACAGGAGATCACTAAGATTTTTTTTTTCCTTGCCTCAAAGTTCTATAGGTGTACAGAAGGCAGGAAAAGTCTCACAGAGTAATCTTTATCAACATTTGAGTCATGTATCTCAAAATCCTACAGCAGTTAGGTGACATCTCTGTATATTACAATGATTCAAACAAAATTACTTTATGTGTGAGCACATTCTGAGCTGTATTTTTGTTATCTTTTTTAAACACCACATTGTTTTCTGCCTTCAAAATGAAGTCAAGAGAGTTCACAAACTACCTGGGTCTTCAGAGAGAGAAATTAAAATGCCATAATTACTTATTTCCAACATTTAAAACAGTGTACTATTTTAAATTTAATTAGAATAAATGCTTTATCACATAACCAACAGAACAATTACAAATGCCTTTAAAATGTTTTAAACAGTTAATTTTGCTTAATTATTAAATAAAACATGAAGTAATTTGTTAATCACCTTAATATGAGTATCCTGAAGAAACTGTAGATTTTCTTACATATTGTAAAATAAAATCTGCAGCATTTTGTTTTTGTTATTTTTCCTTCTGAACTACGTTATTTTCTTTGGAAGAACGTTCTTTTTACCTATTGTAAAAATACATTCACAATTAGATACCTTAAAACATTTTAAACTGAATCTCTGACACAACTTGAGAATTTTTCTTTACACTTTAATGTACAGGGTGAGATTGGGAAGGGTTCATATGCTCAAAACTGTTAACCTAAAAAGCAACCAAAGGGATTCCAACAGAAATAACTACCTACAACGTTACTTCACTTAGAATCCAACCATCTGATTAAGCCAAAATCTTTCCTAAAGCATATTTTAAAAATCACTAGCAACATTTTATTTTGGAAAGTAAAAGAGAACCAACCAAGGGCAAGCTTTATTCTTGCCAAATCCATAGGAAAAAAATCTGCACTAGTGTTCAATGAAGTGTAAAAATTTTAACACAGTGCAACTCTTACAGGAATTATCACACTGTAAGAATATCAAATAAACTGGACCACCTTTTTCCCCATATAGAAAGTTTCAATAAGATCAATAACGAATGGGGTATGAGAACAGCAGTGTGTTAAGGATTCAGTAGCCAGGCTTCTCAGTATTCTGAAGAGCATATTTCACATCCTTATTGAATGGAGGTAACCACCAAATACTCTTCAAGAAAACATCTTTCCCTTAGTTTATGTGGAGCAGAAATCACAGAACAAAAATCAAAACAAAAAACAAACAAACCCCCCCCCCCCCAACACACACACATTTTACTCTCATTCGTCTTCTCTGAACAGATTATTCAGGGCCTAGCTTCTAGATGATGTAAATAGGGTGAGGGACAGGAGAAAAATCCTAAGGCGGCAGAACAAGAGAATGTGAAAGTAGTATAAGCAGAGATAGGAGACAAAGGAGCCCTGGCAAGTAGCAGTATTGCAGCTTTGGACGCAACCCTCTTCCCGCATCAGTCTCCCTTTCCCACGACCACGCCAAGTTTCAATCATTCTGAGCAGAACGCACACACGTGCCCTCCCATACATTACCCATCTCCCTGGATCTTTAACCAAATGAGAACCTTCGCAGTGGAAAGGCAGAAAGCGAAGAGACAAGAATACCCTTTCCCCTCCTCCCTCACTTGGTGCAGCAGTCGCCACGATACTACCCACGCCGTGCTGCCCAACCCCTCACCATCCTGCTCCCTTTGCCCCGCTACACAGGAGACGGCGGCAGGGAACCAAAATGGTGGTGTTTTAGCAAAGGCGACAGTTGCCGCACACGGCCCCCACCCCCACCGCAGGCTCTGACGGCTCCCTAGCCCCTAAAATGCCCGATTCGGTGCCACCCTCTCGCAAACGCCGTTATCCCTCGCGCTTTCCAAGGTTACCAACCGCTGCTGGCGGGGACGGGGGCGGGAGCGAGATGGGGGAAGTGCAGCTGAGAGGAATGGGGGGGGTGGGTAGTGTCGCCGAGAGAAAATGCCAGGGGGCCGCCGCATTCTTCACCGTTTTGTTTTCCGCCATTTTCCCGTCACCCTAAACCACCGACGGCCTCCACGACGGCTCTAGCCCCCGCGGGCTGTGGCCTCGCGGAAAAACAGGGCAGCTGAAGGAGAAGTAATTCTCTCAATTCCCCCAGCCACCCGCTGCTGAGGAGAAACACTGTCTGCCCGAGGGGAGGGAACGCTTAGGGACTAGACGCCACTTCCATTGTTCCCGTCGCCCTACACAACGCGCTGGGTGTGAGCCTCTCCTCAACCGAGCGACACTGAGAGCAGCCGACCCAAGTCCCTGTACTCTCTCCTCAGGAGTCTCCTTACCTGCCGCCGCCGCCGCCAGTTGGATTCTGACCGCGCTCCGGATTTCTGCGGGGGGCGGCAGCTGTGGATCAGCGAGCTCCTCACATTCGGGTTTCCGAGGTTCCGCAGCTCGAGCCAATCACAAGCTACTCTGCGTCTGGGAGGCGCGCCGCCTAGTCCTCTTTTATACCGCGCCTGACTTGCTGAGGTTGCATTACGTCACGCTCCCCTTGCTGCAGGGTAGGGGGCCGCGGGGGGGAGCGCGCACGCGCGCGCGATCGATCGAGAAGCCCGCGCTGGGTTTCTGCCCGGAGACCCCGCGGAGTTGCGAGTCCAGGCTGCAGCGCGGGGCGAGTCTCAGTGCGCAAGCCTGGATCTTGGCGCGACCCTGAGGTGTTTCCGTGGGGAGATGTTTTGTTTTCCAGGGTTTCTAAAGGAGAGGAAGAGGGAGAGGTGGGGAAATCAATATGCGAATGGCCATCCACTGAACCTCTCGTAGATGTTGAATAAGGTTTAAAAAAAACCAGTCCTACCCTCGAGGATTTGACCAGTTAGGTTGACCTGAGTGATAAGAAGTATGCTTCCCCGAAATGAAACCCTTATGTATTTTGCAGTTTCCCTCCTTTATTCTTTTTATATTTCCTCGTGAAGTCGCTCAGTCGTGTCAGACTCTTTGTGACCCCATGGACTGTAGCCCACCAGGCTCTTCCATCCATGGAATTTTCTAGGCAAGAGTACTGGAGTGGGTTGCCATTTCCTTCTCTTATATTTCCTAGTGGTAGACAATTCGATCTAGAAAGTAAAGGGAAAAAAAGCATAGAAAGGAAGGGTAGACAAGGGACCAAAATGAAGTGAATACTAAATATCTCTTGATTGTGTCACTTTCAGCTTGTGTCTGAACAAAATGGGAGAACGGTGAGAAATTCAGTGGTAACGGGTGGATAAAAAAGTGATGCGATGTGACTAAAAAGATTGCATTTGCAAAGGGCCTTATGTTCTGAAAATTTAGCTTTGGTATCTTGAGCATTTGGAGTGAGTATGGACTGCAAGGAGATCCAACCAGTCCATTCTGAAGGAGATCAGCCCTGGGATTTCTTTGGAAGGAATGATGCTAAAGCTGAAACTCCAGCACTTTGGCCACCTCATGCGAAGAGTTGACTCATTGGAAAAGACTCTGATGCTGGGAGGGATTGGGGGCAAGAGGAGAAGGGGACGACAGAGGATGAGATGGCTGGATGGCATCACTGACTCGATGGACGTGAGTCTCAGTGAACTCCGGGAGTTGGTGATGGACAGGGAGGCCTGGCGTGCTGCGATTCATGGGGTCGCAAAGAGTCGGACACGACTGAGCAACTGATCTGATCTGATCTGATCTGAACAGTGTTTAAGGTGGGAAAGGATACGCTCCTTTAAAAAGAGAAAGAGAAGGTAACACTACATTTGCCTAAATAGTTTGAATATTTTTACAAACAAAACATGTTATTTTTCTCGGTCAGCTAGATAATTTCTCCAGGTCTCTATAACCTGATATACAATTAAAGGTTTTGAGAAACGTAAAGGAGACACAGCATGAAAGCCCTGGCACAGAATCTGGGCTATAGCAGACGGGGAGTACACAAACTGTCTACTTGCAGAGCCAAGTAATAAGTATTTTAGGCTTTGAGGATTATAAGGTCTCTGTCAAGTATTCAAGTCTGCAACTGTAGCCCCAAAGCAGCCATACACAGTATGTACACAAATGAGCATGGCTGTGTTCCCATTGAACTTTATTTATGGCACTGACATTTGAATTTGGTCATTTTAAAGTGTCTTGAAAAATTATTATTCTTTGAATTTTTAAAAACTATTTAAAAATGTAAAAAACAGTCTTAATATCAATCCACTAAAAATACAGGCAGCCATCCAGATTTGCTCTGTGCACGGTAGTTTGTTGACCCTGTAGGTGTTGTTTACTTTTATTTTCCCTCATACATAAAGTTATTTTTTATGAGTATGTTCCCATAGGTGATGTGTTTCTATATTGGGTTCCCTGGTAAATACTATTTGAAAGATCTTCTCCCAGTGACAATTCTAATAGGACATGGAAGAATCTGAGAAAGATGTGGGGGGTTTTTACATCAATAACCTTTGCAAACAGTAACTTGTAGTAGATAATTTTTAAAACCTGAAGATCATTCTTGCTCCTCCTTCTTCCTCCAAGTATCTCTTCCATCAAAATGTCCTGAGACTTCTACTTCCTTAATATCTGTGTAGTTCATCCTGGTTATTATTTTTTTTTTCCATTCCTGATCTCATTACCTTGTTCGGGTTCACATCCCTTCTTACCTGGATTACTGTAACACCTTCTTAACTTGTTCATCTTTTTCATTTGCTCATCAAATCCTGAAATCAGAAATAACCAAATCAGAAAAAAATATCTCAGATTAAGCCTCCCAACTCCATTTTTCACTTCAGTTGATACCCTCAACAAATAGGACTCTGCAACAGCCTCCTAACTCATTTCAGAAATCGGCTACAAGTCTTGGCTAAAAGTCATATATTTTACTGTGTAGAATCTACATCACCACGGAGATCACTTGCATAACAAAACAAAAAACCTGATATCTCACTCCCCTGCTTAAAATTGCTATAAAATTCCCACTAGAAGTCAAGGATGACTTTCAAGCAAGCAGAGAAGGAGACTTGTAAGACTCCCAGCTGGGCAACAATGTTGAAGACCATGTAAGTTATGTCTTTTAGCTTTTTGGTCAATATTTATTTGAAGGGTAAATTAAATGCTATGTTACAGATGGCTGTTTGTGCTATTATTTTAAATAAGTGCTACTTTTATATTCATGCTTCAGCTTTTTACTGTTTCACATTAACCAATAATATTCATTAGGTACTATAACGGAGAAGGCAATGGCAACCCACTCCAGCACTCTTGCCTGGAAAATCCCATGGGTGGAGGAGCCTGGTAGGCTGCAGTCCATGCGGTCGCTGGGAGTCGGACACAACTGAGCGACTTCACTTTCACTTTTCACTTTCCACTTTCACGCATTGGAGAAGGAAATGGCAACCCACTCCAGTACTCTTGCCTGGAGAATCCCAGGGAAGGGGGAGTCTGATGGGCTGCCATCTCTGGGGTCGCACAGAGTCAGACACGACTGAAGTGACTTAGCAGCAGCAGGTACTATAAATACTTTGTAGCTTACTTTGTTTTATAATTTGCTCACTTCACTCCCTCTACTTTCTTTGGTAGCCATGGCCAACTAATAGTGTTTTGCTATGGTACATTTAGAAACTACGTGTTCTGTTTCTTCTTTCTCATGTGCTTCTGGAATCACAGTTTGTCATCAGATATATTTCCTTTAACCTCAACTTGTTCTATGAAAACTATTAGTCTTCTTGCTTTATCTGGCACCTGACCATCTCCCAAGGAAATAATCTAAAATAAATTAACATGAGCATATTCAGGATCATCTAGAAGACCACTTTGTAAATGAACACTGTCATACATCATCAACACTCACATTTGTATTTGTATTTACAGGCACATCAACGCCAGACAGTACCACTTTAGTTGTTTCGGGTTTGATATGCAATGAACAAATCAGACCTTGTAAACTATGTGGTCAGGTCCTATACCAGGTATGTGGTACATAATACAATTTCTTGGTAGTCAGAATAAAGTGCTAGGGGAGGTGAGTCATCCCACAGCATACAATAAGATAAGCTATGCTCAATATGCCATTGCAGAGTCATATTCCTGTTATGGAATGTAATTTAGTTTCAGCACAACAATCTAATGCATAACATTAAATTAATGCTGTTAATTTATTAGTTTTGTTGTTTATCATTTTGGTTTTATAATTGTATCAGGACTGTTAGCTTAAGAAATTTATTTATACAGAGCTCTACTATTATTTATGTTTAAGTAACCTTATAATGGGGCTTCCCTGGTGGCTCAGTGGTAAAAGATCCACCTGCAATGCAGGAAACACAGATTCAATCCCTGGGTCAGGAAGATCCCCTGGAGAAGGGAATGGTAACCCACTCCAGTATTCTTGCCTGGGAAATCCCATGGACAGAGGAGCCTGACAGGCCACAGTCCATTGGGTCAATCAGTCCAAAAGAGTCAAACATGGCTTAGCAACTAAACAAAAACATTATAATAAAACCAGCTTAAATCAACATTAGCTACAAATATTTTCCTTTAGTCTATGATAAAAATTGCAAAGACTCAGACACGACTGAGCACACATGATAAAAATATACAAAATGATGCACAAAATCTCTAAATACTATGCTACAGAAAAAGTATCAAGACTTCTTGAGGGTAATAGCTAATTCCAGATTTGAAAGGAAATAAATAAGATGAAACTGTGTTATATTGTTGTGTCCGTGAGCAAGAAAGCCATCAAAGACTAATGGGATCATGTCAAAAATACATGAGCATCAAATAATGATAACTGCATGATTACTAAGTGACTGAAACATGTAAAATATGTAAAAACTGATGAGTTTATTAAAGATACTGAAAGAGAAATAGAGAGATCACCCTCCCAACCCTCATCAAAGAAAAAAACATCTCATTTGATACCATTTGAAGTAAATAAAACATCAAGCCCTTATTCTGACAATTAACAAAAGAAAGGAACTCAGTATTTTATTCTGTTTTGCCTATACAGACTATTTCAGTACAACCAAATAACTCTAGGTTGATGAGGGAAAGTTCTTTTTCATAAGAAATATAATAAATATAGAATAAACATAGAAATAAATGTAGAAAATCACCATTTTACAACCCTTAGAGAAGTCACAGATCCAGGTAGTAATCATCAGTGGGTGAAATATTAGATGAAAGACTGGATGGAAAACTATAAATTAGTTCAGGTTGTCATCACCTGAACCCTCTAATCAGTTTCTCCCCATCCTGTTTGGCATTTGACATTATCACTGTTTTTTTTTTTATAATTTTTATTTATTTATTTTTGGTTGTGCTGGGTCTTCGTTGCTGCATGGGCTTTTCTCTAGTTGCCATGTGCAGGCTTCTCATTGCGGTGGCTTCTCTTGTCGTGGAGCACGTGCTCTGGAGCATACAGGGTTCAGTAGTTGCAGCTCCTGGGCTCTATCTAGAGCACAGGCTCAATAGTTGTGGCACACGGGCTTAACTGTGCCGCACGGACTTAGGCTCTACAGCATGTGGGATCTTCCATAATCAGGGATAGAACCCATGTCTCCTGTATTGGCAGGTGGATTCTTTACCACTGAACCACCAGGAAAGTCCATCACTGTTTTTTATTTCAGCTTGTCTAATAGATGTGTAGTGATATCTCATTGCAGTGTTAATTTGAATTTGTCTGATAGCTAATATTGCTAAATATCTTTCATATGCTCATTTGCCATAATCTCTATGGTGAAGTGTCTTTTCAAGTTCTTTACCCATCTTTTCATGTGGTTGAGTTTCATATTTTTCAAAATATATATATTTGTGGATACAAGTCCTTTATCAGATATGTGATTTGCAGATATTTTCTATCCATTGTCACCTGGTCTTTTCTTTTTCTTTCCACGTCTTTGGCAGAGCAAAAAATTTTTAATTTTTTATCAATTTATCAATATTTTCTTATATCAGTTCAGTTCAGTTTAGTCACTCAGTCGTGACCGACTCTTTGCGACCCCATGAATCGCAGCACGCCAGGCCTCCCTGTCCATCACCAACTCCCGGAGTTCACTGAGACTCACGTCCATCGAGTCAGTGATGCCATCCAGCCATCTCATCCTCTGTCGTCCCCTTCTCCTCTTGCCCCCAATCCCTCCCAGCATCAGAGTCTTTTCCAATGAGTCAACTCTTCGCATGAGGTGGCCAAAGTACTGGAGTTTCAGCTTCAGCATCATTCCTTCCAAAGAACACCCAGGACTGATCTCCTTTAGAATGGACTGGTTGGATCTCCTTGCAGTCCAAGGGACTCTCAAGAGTCTTCTCCAACACCACAGTTCAAAAGCATCAACTCTTTGGTGCTCAGAGATTGTGTTTTAGTTTGGATTCTAAGAATTCTTTGCCTTGTTTCAGCTCACAGACATTTTCTCCTATTTTTTTTTTTCCCAGAAGTTTCATTGTTTTGGGCTTTAAATTTACATCTATGATCTATTCTGGGTTAGTCTTTGGATAAAGTGTGAGATGTAACTCATTCATTTTTATGCATATTGACAACCAAAGATTCCAACAACATTTATTAAAAAGTCTATCCTTTCTCCAAAGAGATTTTGCACATTTGTAAAAATCAAATGGCCATATTTATGTAGGTTCATATCTGTTCTATTTATTAGGTTCCATAGATCTGTATCTTTTTCTTTACCAATACCACACTGATCTGATTACTTTGGCTTTTTTAATATTTCCTAAAATTGGGTAGTGTAATTTTCCCAACTTTGTTTTTCTTTTTCAAAATGGCATTAGATATTCTCCTTTCTTATATTTTTTTTCTCCTTTATTTTAACATTAACTTTTATATATCTATAAAAAATTCTGCTGGGATTTTGATTGGTATTTTGTGAATCTATAGACATCTGAGGAAAACTGACATCTTTATTGCGTTGATTCTGCTAATTCATATAACTCAGTATGTTCATTTATTTACATCTTCTTGGGTTATTTCATCAGCATTTTGTATTTTTCAGAATTCAGCTTCTGTACATGTCTTATTAGATATATACCTTGTTAGATGTATACCTAAGTCCTTTGGAGGAACTGTTGTGTCTTCTAAAATTTGATTTCCAATTGTTCTTTGTATTTAGCTTTAAACTCTTTGATTATAATGTGACCAGAATTGGATTTTTTGGGTTTGTTCTGTTTGGGGTCCACTCAGCTTCTTTTTATTTGTATATTTATGTCAGATAATTGGGCACATTTGGAACATTTTCAGTCATTATTTCTTTGAATACTCTTTCAGCACCATCATTTTTTTCTTGTCCTTTTGAGACTTTCATTATATAAAGTTTAGACACTTTGTGCTGTCCTACAGGTCCCTAAGGCTTCATTCATTTTTTTTTTCCAATCTTTTTTCTTTTTGTTAAAATTGGATAATTTCTATTAGTCTAACTTCAAGTTCACTAACTCCTTACTCTGTCATCTCTATTCTGCTATTAAATCCAGAAACTGAAATTTTGTGGGTTTGTAATTGTTTTGGTTATCATCTTTTTCAGTTCAGTTCAGTTTTTCAGTTCAAAAATTCCCATTTGGTTTTTCTTTGTATATTATATTTCTTTGAGAGTGAAAGTATTGGTTGTTCAATCATGTCAGACTCTTTGCAATCCCATGGACTATAGCCCACCAGGCTCCTCTGTCTATGGAATTCTCCAGACAAGGATACTGGATTGGGTAGCCATTCCCTTCTCCAGGAGATCTTCCTGACCCAGGAATCAAGCTCAGGTCTCCTGCATTGCAGGCAGATTCCTTACTGTCTGAGCCATCAGGCTCAATATGTACCATATGAACTATAAATATTTATGATTTATGAACCATAACAATTTTACTCAAGGTCTCTAAAAGATAGATCTTTTAAAAATATGTCTACATTTCCCCAATTAAAAGATTAATAATAATTCCTTATTAGCATTAAGTATGGATTTCCCTGGTGGCTCAGTGGTAAAAAAAAAATTTTGCCTACAAAAAGAGACATGAGTTCAGCCCCTGGGTTGGGAAGATCCCCAGGAGGAGGGCCTAGTAACCCGCTCCAGTATTCTTGCTGGGAAAATCCCATGGACAGAGAAGCCTGGCAAACTATGGTCTACGGAGTCATAAAGAGCACACAACTGAGCAATTGAACAAATGCACACATGTGCATTAAGTATCCAGTCAGTATCCAATATTTCCCATTTGCCCTTTAGCAATGTTTGCTTGAAACAAGATATAAAGAAGCACCATGAAATGCAACTGACCAATGTGTGTCTTAAGTCCCTTTAATCTATAGAATCTCTTTCCATCTGTTTTCCTTAATTTGTTGATCAACTGAATTATTTGTCTTACAGAGTCCCCCACAGTCTAGGTTTTCTGTTTGTATCCTCTTGGTGACTTTTAACATGTTCTTCTATTCTCTGTAACTTGCATTCTAGAGGCTTAATGAGGTGTGGGTTCAAGTTATTGCAAGAATATTTCATAGATGGCATTGTGTACTACCATCTGGAGACACATACGTCTAGATGTCTCTCTTGTTAAGATGTTAGCAGCAATTGATGAATTTTTCTTAGATCTGTGAATTCATTAAAGCTTGCTAGAATTAGCTGGGATACATCTAAAATAAGAAGCTTCCCCTCACTCCTGATAAAATTACACTAATATACAGTTGGAAGTTTTATTTTTATTGCTTTGGTTTTCTCAGGGAAATAGGAAGGAATGTCATCAGCTATTGTGAGGAAAGAGGAGATATTTGGAGATTTGAGGAGGAGAAGGTATTAAGTAGACATCTAGGAAAATGAGAACATGATTGGACTAATGAAATCATACTAAGAGCACAGATGAGGTTCCTGATCAGGAATGTGGTATAAGACTAATAGATGTGGTTGTGTGCTTTTACTCAAGCAACCTGAAGCTTCATGGGTTTAGGTAGAAGTAGATAGTTCAGTTCAGTTAAGTTCAGTTGCTCAGTCATGTCTGACTCTTTGTGACCCCATGAATCGCAGCACGCCAGGCCTCCCTGTCCATCACCAACTCCTGGAGTTCACTCAAACTCATGTCCATCGAGTCAGTGATGCCATCCAGCCATCTCATCCTCTGTCATCCCCTTCTCCTCCTGCCCCCCATCAGGGTCTTTTCCAATGAGTCAACTCTTCTCATGAGGTGGCCAAAGTACTGGAGTTTCAGCTTCAGCATCAGTCCTTCCAGTGAATACCCAGGACTGATCTCCTTTAGGATGGACTGGTTGGATTTCCTTGCAGTCTCTCAAGAGTCTTCTCCAACACCACAGTTTAAAAGCATCAATTCTTTGGCTCTCAGCTTTCTTCCCAGTCCAACTCTCACATCCATTCATGACCACTGGAAAAACCATAGCCTTGATTAGATGGACCTTTGTTGGCAAAGTAATATCTCTGCCTTTCAATATGCTATCTAGGTTGGTCATAAGTTTCCTTCCAAGGAGTAAGCATCTTTTAATTTCATAAAGAACTAGATTTAACCAGGATTGAGTTTTGGAGTATGAGTTCTAGCAAGAAAAGGACAAGAATATTGAGGGTATGTACACGGGAATGATTATAATAAACTGTGGAATTTGAACTAGGTAAAGGGGAAAGTGAGGGCATGAGAATGATGAGGAATAATGAAAAGCTGATAGGATCAAAGGAGTGTACATTCTATAACAGTTGAATTTAAAGAAGTCAAGGAGCTATAAAGAAGAGTGTGCAAGAGGGATAGGAAGTTTTGATCAGATAATGGAAAGCTAAAAAATGAGATTATGAAGAGAGTAATGAATGACTCTGGCTAAGGAAAGACTATGGGAGTAAGTTGCTGAGGTGGAGCAAGGGACATGATCCCTGGAAGAGAGGAGGTCAAGGGGAAAGAGGCCAAAGGATTGGAAAATTCATTAATATAGATATTGACATCATTAAGCATAATGACAGTTAGTGGGCCAGAAGCTAAACTCCTCATGGAAGGAGTGGTATAACTCAATAAGTAGAGGTAGTAAAATATAAACTCCATATGGGCAAGGATTTTTGTCTATATTTTTTATCACTGTATCCTCAGGTCTTAGGATACTACCTGGAACATAGTAGGGTGCTCAATAAGTTAATATTATATGAATTAATAAGCAAATGAATGAATGAATTGGAATTCAAAGTCGAGGAGCTTTTAGGGAAGAGAGAGTAAATGTGTTGTAAATAGAACATCTCACCCACTTCTAGGAACATTGATATGGGGAATATGGAAAAGGAAATAGCACCACTTGATAGGATTTTAGGCAAAGCAGTGTCTTCGTGGGAGAACTAGAGTCCCTAGATCAAGAAAGTGAAAGGAGTAAGGCAAATGCTAACAAGTATGAATGGGGAAATTAACAGTAACACAATAATTGTGGGAGATTTTAATATCACACTCATACCTATGGATAGGTCAAACAAACAGAAAATTAGCAAGGAAATACAAACTTTAAATGATAAAATGGACTTGTTAGACCTAATTGATATCTAAATTACATTTCACCCCAAAACAATGAATTTCACCTTTTTCTCAAGTGCACACGGAACATTCTCCAGAACAGATCACATCCTGGGCCATAAATGTAGCCTTGATAAATTTTTAAAAATTGAAATCATTTCAAGCATCTTTTCTGATCACAATGCAGTAAGATTAGATGTCAACTACAGGAGAAAACTATTAAAAAAACAAACATATGGAGGCTAAACAACACACTTCTGAATAACCAACAAATCACAGAAGAAATCAAAATATGCATAGAAACAAGTGAAAATGAAAACACAACAATCCAAAACCTATGAGATTCAGTAAAAGCAGTTCTTTTACTGGAGGTTCATAGCAATACAAGATTACCTCAAGAAACAAGAGAAATCAAATAAATAACCTAACTTTACACCTAAAGCAACTAGAAAAAGAGAAATTAAGAACCCCAGAGTTAGTAGAAGGAAAGAAATCATAAAAATTAGGGCAGAAATAAATGAAAAAGAAACAAAGGAGACTATAGCAAAAATCATTAAAATTAAAAGCTTGTTCTTTGGGAAAATAAATAAAACAGACAAACCATTAGCCAGACTCATCAAGAAAAAACGGGAGAAAAATCAAATCGACAAAATTAGAAATGAAAATGGAGAAATCACAACAGACAACACAAATACAAAGGATCACAAGAGACTACTCTCAGCAACTATATGCCAATAAACTGGACAACTTGAAAAAAATGGACAAATTCTTAGAAAAGTGTAACTTTCCAAAACTGAACCACAAAGAAATAGAAAATCTTAACAGACCCATCACAAGCACAGATATTGAAACTGTAATAAAAATATTCTAACAAACAAAAGCCCAGGACCAGATGGCTTCACAGGTGAATTCTACCAAAAATTTAGAGAAGAGCTAACACCTATCCTACTCAAATGCTTCCAGAAAATTGCAGAGGATGGTAAACTGTCCAACTCATTCTATGAGGCCACCATCACCCTAATACTGAAACCAGACAAAGATGCCCCCCCCCCAAAAAAAAGAGAAAACTACAGGCCAATACCACTGATGAACATAGATGCAAAAATCCTCAACAAAATTATAGCAAACAGAATCCAACAACATATTAAAAAGATTATACATCATGACCAAGTGGGCTTTATCCCAGGGATGCAAGAATTCTTCAATATTTGCAAATCAATGTGATACACTACATTAACAAATTGAAAGGTAAAACCCATATGATTATCTCAGTAGATGCAGAGAAAGCCTTTCACAAAATTCAACATTCATTTATGATAAAAAGCCCTACATAAAGCAGGCATAGAGGGAACGTACTTCAACATGATAAAAACCATATATAATAAACCCACAGCAAACATTATCCTCAATGGTGAAACATTGAAAGCATTTCCCCTTAAGTCAGGAACAAGACAAGGGTGCCCACTTTCACCACTACTATTCAACATTGTTTTGGAAGTTTCAGCCACAGCAATCAGAAAAGAAAAATAAATAAAAGGAATCCAGTTTGGAAAAGACGTAAAACTCTCACTGTTTGCAGATGGCATGATCCTCTACATAGAAAATCCTGAATACACCACCAGAAAATTACTAGAGCTAATCAATGAATATAATAAATTTTCAGGTTATAAAATTAACATACAGAAATCCCGTGCATTCTTATACACTAACAATGAGAAAACAGAAAGAGAAATTAAGGAAACAATTCCATTCACCATTGCAATGAAAAGAATAAAATACTTAGGAATAAATCTACCTAAAGAAACAAAATACCTATATATAGAATACTATAGAACACTGATGAAAGAAATCAAAGATGATGCAAATAGATGGAGAAGTATACCATGTTCATGGATTGGAAGAAACAATATATTGAAAATGAGTATACTACCCCAAACAATCTAGATTCAATGCAATCCTTATCAAGCTACCAACGGTATTTTTCACAGAACTAGAACAAATAATTTCACAGCTTGTATGGAAATAAAAAACAAAACAAACAAACAAAAAAACCTCGAATAGCCAAAGCTATCTTGAGAAAGAAGAATGGAACTGGAGGAATCAACCTGCCTGACTTCAGTCTATGCTATAAAGTTACTGTCATCAAGACAGTATGGTACTGGCACAAAGACAGAAATATAGATCAATGGAACAAAATAGAAAGCCCAGAGACAAATCCATGCACCTATGGACACCTTAGCTTTGACAAAGGAAGCAAGAATATACTATGGAGAAAAGACAATCTCTTTCACAAGTGGTGCTGGGAAAACTGGTCAACCACTTGTAAAAGGATGAAACTAGAACACTTTCTAACACCATACACAAAAATAAACTCAAAATGGATTAAATATCTGAATGTAAGGCCAGAAACTATGAAACTCCTAGAGAAAAATATAAGCAAAACACTGTCTGACATAAATCACTACAGGATCCTCTATGACCCACCTCCCAGAGTAATGGAAATAAAAGCAAAAATAAACAAATGGGACCTAATTAAACTTGAAAGCTTTTGCACAACGAAGGAAACTATAAGCAAAGTGAAAAGACAACCTTCAAAATGGGAGAAAATAATAGCAAACGAAGCAACTGACAAAGAATGAATCTTAAAAATATACAAGCAGCTCAGGTAGCTCAATTCCAGAAAAATTAATGACCCAATCAAAAAACAGCCCAAAGAACTAAACAGACATTTCTCCAAAGAAGACATACAGATGGCTAACAAACACATGAAAAGATGCTCAACATCACTCATTATCAGAGAAATGCAAATAAAAACCACAGTGTGGTACCCTCTCACACTGGTCAGAATGGCTGCTATCCAAAAGTCTACAAACAATAAATGCTGGAGAGGGTGTGGCAAAAAGGGAACCTTCTTACACTGTTGGTGGGAATGCAAACTAATACAGCCATTCTGGAGAACAGTGTGGAGGTTCCTTAAAAAACTGGAAATAGAACTGCCATACGACCTAGCAATCCTACTGCTGGTCATACACACCGAGGAAACCAGAATGGAAAGAGACACATGTACCCCAATGTTCATTGCAGCACTGTTTACAATAGCTAGGACATGAAAGCAACCTAGATGTCCATTGGCAGACGAATGGATAAGAAAGCTATGGTACCCATACAGAATGGGCTATTACTCAGCTATTAAAAGGAATGTATTTGAATCTATTCTAAAGAGGTGGATGAAACTGGAGCCTAATATACAGAGTGAAGTAAGTCAGAAAGAAAAATACCAATACAATATATTAGCACATATATATGGAATTTAGAAAGATGGTAATTAACTATGACCCTATATGCGAGACAGCAGAAGAGACACAGAGATAAAAAACAGTCTTTTGGACTCTGTGGGAGAAGGTGAGAGTGGGATGATTTGAGAGAATAGCACTGAAACATGTGTATTACAAGGAGAAGGCAATGGCACCCCACTCCAGTACTCTTGCCTGGAAAATCCCATGGGCGGAGGAGCCTGGTAGGCTGCAGTCCTTGGGGTGGCTAAGAGTCGAACACGACTGAGCGACTTCACTTTCACTTTTCACTTTCATGCATTGGAGAAGGAAATGGCAACCCACTCCAGTGTTCTTGCCTGGAGAATCCCAGGAATGGGGGAGCCTGGTAGGCTGCCGTCTATGGGGTTGCACAGAGTCGGACATGACTGAAGCGACTTAGCAGCAGCAGCATGTGTATTACAATTTGTTAAATAAATTGCCAGTCCAGGTTTGATGCATGAGACAAGGTGCTCAAGGCTAGTGCACTGGGAGGACGCTGAGGGATGGGATGGTGAGGGAAGTGGGAGGGGAGTTCAGGATGGGGCACGCATGTACACCCATGGCTGATTCATGTCAATGTATGGCAAAAGCCAGTACAATATTGTAAAGTAATTAGCCTCCAATTAAAATATATAATTTTTTAAGAAACATATATATTGTGAAAATACCTATAACCATATGAATGTGAAAAAAATTAAGCTACCTATGTGGAAAGGACAAAAAAACTTGCAGAAAATTTAATAGAATATACAGATAATTTATTAGAATTTATAAGTTCATGTATAAAGATTGGTGTTTAAAAGTAAGTTTAAAATTCAAGTGCATCCTCTAAAAATAAATGTAGCTAATGTAATTTAAATGAATAACTTTTAGAATTTTTAAAAAAGTAATAGACCCATAGGAAGAATCTGATAAAAACTGTGTGACTGATACTGATGATTATTTAATGAAATGTTGAACACCAGTCTCAACATTTTAAGATCTTAAATTATGTGCCTAAGGACCTGGACACATATTCTAGCTTAGAATAGAAATATTTAATATCAAGAGTGAAAAATATTTCCAAAATTTTAGTGGCATTGAAATCAAATTTCCAACTTGGTTGTATCACCTGGCACACTGATTCTAAAATTCATTTAGAGCAGGGGGTCTCAACTTTGGTACTATTGACATTTGAAGCCAGTTTAGCCTTTATTGTGGGATGCCATTCTGTGCATTGTTAGATATTTAGCAGCATCTCTGGTGTGTGTCCTCAAGTTATCTTTCATGTCAATCAAACTTGTCTGGAGACATCAACAAACATCCCACTGTGAGCAAAATCACCCCTAACTGAGAATCATTGACCTAGGGGAATGAAAATATCCAAGATTGTTTTGAAAAAAATATAGAGGGCTTTCTCTACCAGATTTTAGGTTATAATGTTAAACTTTAGAGGTTAGGAATGTATATTTGAAAAAAAAAAAAAAAGAAGTAAAATGAATACTCAGAAAAGAAGTTGAGAATATAGGTAGTTTTTCTGGTAATGGATTGTAAGCTTCAGTAGACAATGTAGAAAAAGTTCAGGAGGTTGTGAGGAGTGGAGAAAAGGGGTCAAAATATAATCTGCAAAGTTATATGCAGATTAGAGACTTGGGATTTCTGGATTTCTTTAGGTGACTGAAGTAAACAGAGATAAAGGGTATAAAGAGACGGTCCTAATGACATAAAAGCAGATAATGATTGTGATGTTGTGAGTGTTGGGGGTGAGGAAGAGATGGGAATCCTGCAAGGAACACAGAGAGATATGGGGGCAAATTCTTTATTTATGTAATGGAAAGATGGAGACCAGAGTAAGGGGTATGGCTCCCTCCTAACTCCTGGAGAACAAGGAGTGCTAGGATTCACTTTCAGTTCTTATGTATCATAGTGTTGAATTCCAGGGATCCCTTTTGACTACTTGCAAAAGGAAAAGTGATATTTCTTGCATATGCTGTTTATGCTTCAGCCATACTTCCTTTACTTGCTGCTCCTCAGTCTGGTATGCTTTTTCAGATTTCGTTGCTTTCTATAAAAGTCTCTATTCCTGGTGTATTCTCTAAAATTTCCCCACCTAACTGGAGTGCTCCTACTCATTTTTCAAGACTCAGTTTAGGCATCTATTTTAATACAAAGTCTTCCTTTATCCCTTGCATTTGAGGCAGTTTTAAGTACTTCCTCCCATTGTGTTCCTTAGCATTCTATAAATATACCATCATAACATTAAACTTTTATTGATATTTTATTAGGATGGTGTAGATTCACTTGTAGTTTTAAGACATAACACAGAAGTTTTCCCCAATGGTAACATCTTGCAAAATTATAATACAGTATAGCAACCAGGATGTTGTCATTAGTATAGGTCATCTATCTTTTTCAGATTTCCCCAGTTTTATCTGTATTTGTGTGTGTGTATTTAGTTCTGTGCAGTATTATCATATGTGTAGGTTCTTGTATCCACCACCACAGTCAAGACACAGAATAATTCCTTTACCACAAGGATCCCTCTTGTTGCTCTTTTATAGCCACAGCCCTCTATTCTACCTCCTGCAACCCAACTCCTGACAACCATGGATATGCTCTCTATTTCTAAAATGTTGTCATTTCAAAAATGTAATTAAAATGGAATCATACAGTTTGGGACCTTTTGGGATTCACGTTTTCACACACAATTCTTTGGAGATCCATCCAGGTTGTTGCATGTTTCAATAACTCATTCCTTTTTATTGTGGCACATGGACTTCTCTCTAGTCATGGTATGGGCTCCAGAGCACATGCACTCTTTAGTTAATGGTGCCCAGCCATAGTTGCCCTGCAGCAGTTGGGATCCCTGACCAGGGATTGAACCCACTTCCCCTGCATTGGAAGGTGGATTCTTAAGCCAATAACTGGACCTCCATGGAAGCCCCAAGAATATATTCTTTTACTCTCAGCCTGAATACATAGTTTTCCAGTGTTAACAGGGATAATATCACAAGGTTAATGTGACAGATCTGATTATCTGTTCAGTTAAGTCTCTAGGCATTGAAATACTAGTCTACAAATACTGCAGCTACCAAGGGAGCTCCTCAATATCAGTAATGAGTTCACCAATGAGAGTTAGTATTGTTTCAAGGAGCCTTATGCAAGAAGGTAATTTAATATATAGTATCATTGTTGTTTGGTCAGTAAATTGTGTCTGACTCTTTGCGACCCCATGGACTACAGCCTCCTAGGCTCCTCCGTCTATGACATTTCCCAGGCAAGAATACAGGAATGGGTTGTCATTTCCTTCTCCAGGGGATCTTCCCGACCCTGGGATTGAACCTGCATCTCCTGAATTGGCAGGCGAATTCTTTACCACTGAGCCACCAGGGAAGCCCCATATAGTATCATACTTCATTTTAATTATATGATTCAAAAACAGATAATATACACGTATTATAGCTGGTGTCAAATGGATGTACCTAATCAGATACTAAACTATTAAAATTTGGAGTCCCCATCAGAAATCTTAACATATTCTCCAGTCCTGTGTTTGGAAAGTAAACAAGCTATTGCCAGATGTCAGCTTTCTTAAAAGGAAAACAATTCTGTGAATTGCAGGCTTCTGACTAACACAGATTTTGATTCTCATCTGTGGACTGTAATTGGACCTTTGTCTTACTTAACACAGAAGGGAAATCCTAATAAGTTTATTGGGACTTCAGGGCTTCAAAGAACTTTTTGAAAAGACAAAATATGCTCTTATTTCTTTACTAATGTTGAAAGTTCCAGTCTTTTCAAATCCATTCATAATGGCCTACCACAAGATTGGATGCAGCTTTAAGAACATGAAAATACAGAGCATCTTGTAATATATTTAAATAGAATGTTATTGCTAAAAGAAAGGAAATTGTTTTCTTACTAGAAATAAGGTAATATTGCAGGATTTAATTTTTAAGTAGGAATTTTCCTTTTGAACTCATCCCCAGTCCCTGGCAAAGATATTTGCTACGATGCCCTTTACCTGGAATTATCCTTTCCCCTGCTCCTGTATGCCATTACTTCAGACAATCACTCTTACTTTCATGTCTATAGATTCAAGTCTGCATATATGTTGCAAACTGTTTCGAGTGACCCTGGGCAAGAGGTATGTAGGAAATTCCTCCTGAAAATGTGTTTGGCTCAGTATCAAGTGTCTCTTTTGTTGCTGACGCCCTGTGTATATCACTCAGATCCCTTAAATAGATAGCAGCTTTTTGCGGCCCTGATATTTTTGGTCTAGGATTTTTGTTCCCCAGTCAGCAAGCCTGGGTTTCTGATCTCTGCTAATTGTTCTCTTAGATATAATCCACTTTCTGGACTTTATTTTGGTTTGTCCTGCAGGATTTGGATGATGCAACTTAATGTCTGGAAGTGAACTGAGAGGCCATCTAGTCTAACTTCATTTTATAGAGGGGTAAACTACTCGGCCTCTTTTTTTTTTCCTCTCTGGCCCTGTTATATCTGTCTTTTTCTCTTGGTCTTAGATGACCTCCTTGAAATCTCTTCTGGCTTACTCAAAGTATTATCGCTCTTACAGTCTAATAAAATCCCCAGCCAGATACTCTCCCAATCTTTTCAAGTCTCTGAATTACAAGTGTCATAACACAAACTTTGTGGGCAAGGACATGAGATAATTCTTAAGATAAAATATTTTTATTGTGATAATATCTCAACCACATGATATGAAGGCATGAACCTTGAATATGTAGTACCCAGACCAATCATAACTAAATATACAATGCATTCAAACATCTACTAAGATAGGAGCTTAACAGTGGAATAAAAATTTTAAAATTCCTATGAAACTGTTAAAAATACCAAAGGGATGAATATTCCTTTAGAAAATAGAATGAATAACTTTGTATACAAGGTCATAAAGTTGTAGACATTTCAAGGATAGCTAAAACAAGAGCTATTGAGTATAACTTAAAAATAATATTTTCTAGAGACTTTTAGTTAGAAAAGTAATGTAAAATGGACTCTTTTATTCCATAAGAATTCAGTAAAAAAATATTCTGTCCTAACTGAGGAGAACATATTCATAGGGGTACTTAACTTTCTTACATTGCTATTTGTGTTATTTTTTGTCTCTTTTAGTCATGAAGAACAAAAGATATAAGGACTTTTAATTGTTGCTTCAGTGTCAGAAAGGCAAACCAAAATCATCCTTGTGCCTAGCAGGAAGCAATTAAAGAGCAAATTGCTTCTGTCACTGTGAGGTAGATGTAGGAGTCAAAAAAACAGACCTGAATATAATTTCATAATTCAGGCAATCCCGGTGGTATATACTAAGGGAATAAACAGAATTGGAAAGAGTAAAGTTTATATATGTGTGTGTATGTTTGTATAAAAAGTTTGGCAAAATCAGCTAAGGAAGGTATAATCTAGGATATATCAAAATTTGAAATGTGATATTTGTTCCTTAAAGTGCCAAGAGCATAAAACATAAGCCATTAGTTCAATGTCCCATAACTAATAAGTGGAGAGGCTAAGATTTTAATGAAGAGGCTGACTACAAAGTTGTCTAGGCTGTTAATCATTGTGCTATATTATCTGTAATATATAAACCATGCCTTTAATTATCCTGGGTCTTTTCCTGCTCTAACTCTAGCACTTGCAGTAGAAGCTTCTGACAATTTGGGAATGTGTCAATGCATACAGACAAATCTCTAACTGCACAGATGATGTTTTTATGCCAGACTTTTCATGAAGAGATCAGATATTTTTTTGCTGAGAACTATAGGAGTCAGCTAGAATTTATTCTTATGTGGTATTAAACACCTACAGGGTATACTTCTACAAGACTTTCAGGTTGACTAAAGAAGGCTTTCAACAACCTGAAGACTATTGATATTCAGGACTATGTGGCATATGATACAAAACATTCACCCTCTCAGAAACTCTTTCAGGACCAGCCTCTAAATTAGGCTGTGGCCATATCTTCACAGAAGAAGTGTCTGTGTGCCAGGGACTTACTTCTGATTAGGTTATCAAGGTAGAGGAAACTAAATGTTTTGTTCTGTTTCTGTTCTTAGTCACTCAGTCGTGTCTGACTTTTTGAGACCCCATGGACTGTAGCCCACCAACTATATGTTTGAAGGCCCTCAAAGAGAACCCAAAAGTCAGTGAGATCAAAGCAGAGAGTCTTCTGGAATGTGGTGTGTGAAGAAACTGGGAAGAATATAAGTCAGTTGGTACAGACTTTGGAGTCAGCTTGCTTGTGTTTGAATCCCAGCTCTGATACTAATGATGTGGTCTGGGCAAATTACTAAACTACTTGAAGAGAGTTGGTGATGGACAGGAAAGCCTGGAGTGCTACAGTCCATGGGGTTGCAAAGAGTCAGACATGACTGAGCGACTGAACTGACTCACTCAATTTCCTTATTTGTAAAATTGGATTTTTTTTAACTTAAATTTATTTATTTTAATTAGAGGCTAATTACTTTACAATATTGTATTGGTTTTGCCATACATCAACATGAATCCGCCACAGGTGTACACATGTTCCCAATCTTGAACCCCCCTCCCACCTCCCTGCCCATACCATCCCTCTGGGTCATCCCAGTGCACCAGCCCCAAGCATCCTGTATCCTGCATCGAACCTGGACTGGCGATTCGTTTCTTATATGATATTATACATGTTTCAATGCCATTCTCCCAAATCATCCCACCCTCTCCCTCTCCAACAGAGTCCAAAATACTGTTCTATACATCGGTGTCTCTTTTGCTGTCTCACATACAGGGTTATCATTACCATCTTTCTAAATTCCATATATGTGTGTTAGTATACTGTATTGGTGTTTTTATTTCTGGCTTACTTCACTCTGTATAATAGGCTCCAAAGATCACCTACCTCATAGGGACTTTATGAGGACTCTATAAAAATGCATATAAAGCAGTTTTCACTTACATAATAAGTATTCTATAAATATTAAACACTAACACATACTTGATAGATACAGATGTAGATAGATAAATAGGTAGATAGAAAGACAGACAGAGAGACCCTAGATCTTAGAGTCTTGGAGAGCCTTGAAAACTACGATAAGAATTTGAATACTCTTTGTTCTAGGGTAATTGAAAGATATTGAATGTTTTTAAGAAGAAAAGTAACAACATTACTTTGTATTTTTATTGAAATATAGATGAAGTAAAATATGTTGATTTCAGGTGTATTACGTAATGGTTTCATGTTTGCATATATTATCACCATGATAAGTCTAATAATCATTTGTCTCCATACAAAGTTTTTACAATACTTTTGACAGTATTCCTTATGCTGCATATTATATCCTGGCGTCTTATGTATTATATAACTGGAGGTTTGTACCTCTTAATCTTCTTCAACTATTTCACCTACCTCCATCCCCCACCCTTCTGGCAACCACCCATTTCTGTGTATCTATTAGTCTATTTTCACTTTGTTTATTTGTTTTGGTTTTTAAATTCTACATATCCATTGGATCATGGAGTATTTGTCTTTTTCTGTCTGACTTATCTCACTTAGCATAATACCCTCTAGATCCATCCATATTGTTGCAATTGACAAGATTTCATTTTATATTTGGCTGAGTAACATTCCATTGTGTATTGCAATATGTATACACACACACAGTATCACATTTCTCTATTCATTTCTCTATCAATGAATACTTAGGTTTATCCCAATCTTTTCTATTATGAATAGTGGATAATGTGGCAGTGAATATTGGAGTGAATATATCTTTGCAAGATGTTTTTGTTTTTTTTTTTGTCATGAATATCCAGAGGTGAAATTGCTTGATCACATAGCAGTTCTATTTTTATTTTTTTGAGGAATATCCATACTGTTTTCCATAATGGCTTCACTGATTTTCAATTTCACCAACAGTGTATGAGTGTTCCCTTTCTTCACAGCCTTGCCAACACTTGTTATTTGTTGTCTTTTGGATGACAGGCATTATGACAGATGTAAGTTTTAATTAGAAGAAACGAATCGCCAGTCCAGGTTCGATGCAGGATACAGATCTAATTAAAACTTCTCATTATAGTTTCCGTTTGCATTTCTCTAATATTAATTTTTCTTTCTGATAGTTTCTTGTTAGTGTGCAGAATTGCAACGAATTTCTGTACATTAATTTTGTGTCCTGTAACTACTGAATTCATTTATTAATTCTAGTATATTTTATGGTATTTTTAGGACTTTCTATATATGATACCATGTCATTTATGAAAAGTGACAGTTTTTCTTCTTCCTTTCTGATTTGGATTCTTTTTATTTATTTATTTATTTATTTATTGTTTGGTTACTATGGCTAGGACTACCAATGCAATGTTGAGTAAAAATGGCAAGAGTGGGCATCCTTGCTTCGTTTCTGATGTTAGAGGAAATGCTTTCACCTTTTTACCCTTGAGTATGTTAACTGCGGGTTTTTCATATATGACATTTATTATATTGAGGTATGTGCCCTCTATACTCACTTCGTTGAGGGTTTCTTTTTATCATCAATGGATGTTAGGTTTTGTTAAATGCTTTGTTCTGCATCTAAAAATCGTATGATTTTTTAGTCTTCAATTGTTAAAGTGGTGTATCACATTGATTTATTTGCATATATTGAACCATCCTTGTATTCCTGGGATAAATACCACTTGATCATAATATGTGATCCTTTTAAAGTATTGGTTTTTTTTTTATTTTATTTTATTTAACTTTACAATATTGTATTAGTTTTGCCATATATCAAAATGAATCTGACACAGGTATACATGTGTTCCCCACCATGAACCCTCCTCCCTCCTCCCTCCCCATACCATCCCTCTGGGTCATCCCAGTGCACCAGCCCCAAGTATCCAGTATCGTGCAACGAACCTGGACTGGCGACTCATTTCATATATGATATTATACATATTTCAATGCCATTCTCCCAAATCATCCCACCCTCTCCCTCTCCCACAGCGTCCAAAAGACTGTTCTGTACATCAGTGTCTCTTTTGCTGTCTCGTATACAGGATTATTGTTAACATGAAGATTTTTACATCTATATTCATAAGTGATATTGGACTATAATTTTCCTTTTTTTTTAGTATCTTTACAATATATCTTAAATTCATGGTGTGTGGGGGGGCAATTGCACCCTTATATAATATTAGTTTTGGTGGAGAAATTGGTTTTAGGTACTCTAAAGAAGAATTTGCCTCACTGCAACTTCAACTGGAAGACCTTTGTATTTTCTTCCTCCCCACTGCATCTACAGAATTTGAGCTGATTCTACATTCAACACTAGATATCATGGAATTTGCTAAATTCTCCCAAATTTGGAATAATCATATGAATCCTTTCTCTCCAGTTTTTGAATAACAATTTAGCTGGAGAAACAGTTAAATGAGAGATGCAATCTCTCATCTACCCATCCCCATCTGCTTTTCTGTAAAAGAAAAAGAGTGCTGCATGTGTTAGAATTACATTTGAGGAATCTGACAGACACTTTTAGGTGCCATTCCAATACCCATTTTCTCCTTTCCTTTTGCCAACAAAACCTTCATTTTTATCAAAGTAATGTGATCAAAGTATTGAATAATGGAATAATGCCCTTCCTCCAAAGACAATGGCAACCCACTCCAGTGTTCTTGCCTGGAGAATCCCATGGACAGAGGAGCCTGTTGAGCTGTCATCTATGGGGTCACACAGAGTCGGACATGACTGAAGCGACTTAGCAGCAGCAGCAGCCCTTCCTCCAAAGATATCCATGTCATAATCCATGGAACTTGTGAATGTTACCTTAAATAGTAAATGGGAATGAAGGTCACAGATAGAATAAAGGTTGCTAATCACCTAATTTCAAGATAGGGAGGCTGCTCTGGATTTATCTGGGTAGGTCCAATTTATTTTATTTTATTTTTTTTAAGTGGAAAAGGAGGGCAGAAAAGGTATTTTGAGTAATGCAGTGTAAGAAGGACTCAACCCACCAATGCTGGCTTTGACAGAGACCATAAGCAGAGGGATGTGAGTATCTTAGAAGCTGGAAAAGTAGAGGAAACATATTTTCCCATAGAGCAGGAGAAATGCAGCCATGTCCATACTTTGATTTTAGCTCAGGGAGAATAATGTTCAGACTCTGACCTACAGAATTTTAAGAGAATAAATTAGTGTTATAAACCAACTAAGTTCCTGGTGATTTGTTACAGTGGCCATAGGAAACTAAGATGGAACCTGATAGATGAGCTCACTTTTACAAATATTGAGTTTTCCATGCTTTTGCAGTAGGCAGATGACCACATGGTAAAGTCAGGAAGATGTCTTAAATACAGATGCAGAATGAAGAGTTACTACAGATGATAACTAGAAAAATGGGAGCAAATTAAATTACTTATGGGGAATGAATAAGTTTAGAAGACGAAAGGACTTAACTCCAATAGTTAGTGAATTGAATAGGGGAAGAAGCCAGTAAGGAGGCTGAGAAGGAGCAGAGTTAGGCATGATAAAATGAAAGCAAGCCTCACAAAACCAAAGGAAGAGAATGTTTCAAGGAGGGTCATTGGTAATCAAGGCTGATGATTAGACTAGTGAAATAAAGACTAGAAATCATATATTAGATTTTGTGACAGAGGTAATTAGTTATACTAGTAAGAGCATTTTGGGTGAAATAGTAGGTGTTCAGTTCAGTTCAGTCCAGTTGCTCAGTCGTGTCCGACTCTTTGCGACCCCATGAATCGCAGCACGCCAGGCCTCCCTGTCCATCACCAACTCCCGGAGTTCACTCAGACTCACCTCCATCGAGTCAGTGATGCCATCCAGCCATCTCATTCTCTGTCGTCCCCTTCTCCTCCTGCTCCCAATCCCTCCCAGCATCAAAGTCTTTTCCAATGAGTCAACTCTTCGCATGAGGTGGCCAAAGTACTGGAGTTTCAGCTTCATTCCCTCCAAAGAAATCCCAAGGTTGATCTCCTTCAGAATGGACGGGTTGGATCTCCTTGCAGTCCAAGGGACTCTCAAGAGTCTTCTCCAACACCACAGTTCAAAAGCATCAATTCTTCAGCGCTCAGGCTTCTTCACAGTCCAACTCTCACATCTATACATGACCACAGGAAAAACCATAGCCTTGACTAGACGGACCTTTGTTGGCAAAGTAATGTCTCTGCATTTGAATATGCTATATAGGTTGGTCATAACTTTCCTTCCAAGGAGTAAGCGTCTTTTAATTTCATGGCTGCAGTCACCATCTGAAGTGATTTTGGAGCCCAAAAAAATAAAGTCTGACACTGTTTCCACTGTTTTCCCATCTATTTCCCATGAAGTGATGGGACCAGATGCCATGATCTTCATTTTCTGAATGTTGAGCTTTAAGCCAACTTTTTCACTCTCCTCTTTCACTTTCATCAAGAGGCTTTTTAGTTCCTCTTCACTTTCTGCCATAAGGGTGGTGTCATCTGCATATCTGAGGTTATTGATATTTTTCCTGGCAATCTTGATTCCAGCTTGTGCTTCTTCCAGCCCAGCGTTTCTCATGATGTACTCTGAATATAAGTTAAACAAGCAGGGTGACAATATACAGCCTTGACATACTCCTTTTCCTATTTGGAACCAGTCTGTTGTTCCATGTCCAGTTCTAACTGTTGCTTCCTGACCTGCATACAGATTTCTCAAGAGGCAGGTCAGGTGGTCTGGTATTCCCATCTCTTCAGAATTTTCCACAGTTTATTGTGATCCACACAGTCAAAGGCTTTGGCATAGTCAATAATGCAAAAATAAATGTTTTTCTGGAACTCTCTTGCTTTTTCGATGATCCAGCAGATGTTGGCAATTTGATCTCTGGTTCCTCTGCTTTTTCTAAAATCAGCTTGAGCATCAGGAAGTTCACGGTTCACATATTGCTGAAGTCTGGCTTGGAGAATTTTGAGCATTACTTTACTAGCATTTATAGTAGGTATTGATGCTAAATTGATGTGAACTGAGGGATGAGCAAGGAGAGAGAAATGAAGGCAGGGAGTAATGACAACTCATTCCATAAACTTGACAGTGAAGGAAATAACAGAGAAGTTGCAGGGGAAAATGCTGCTAAGGGAGTGTGTTTAAGTAGGCCCTCCTAGAAGCAAGCATCAAGACGGGATTAGACTGTGCAAGGTTTTTTGTTTGTTTGTTTGTTTGTTATTTATTTTTTTTTAATTAGAGGAAACACTTGTTGAGAGAAAACGAGGAGAAATATGGAAAAGGCTGAAAAAGTATGACCTGAGTGAAGGAGGATCATGGAAAAAGCAAGAGAGTTCCAAAAAAGCATCTATTTCTGCTTTATTGACTATGCCAAAGCCTTTGACTGTGTGGATCACAATAAACTGTAGAAAATTCTGAAAAAGATGGAAATACCAGACCACCTGACCTGCATCTTGAGAAATCTGTATGCAGGTCAGGAAGCAACAGTTAGAAATGGACATGGAACAACAGACTGTTTCCAAATAGGAAAAGGAGTATGGCAAGGTTGTATATTGTCACCCTGCTTATTTAACTTCTATGCAGAGTACATCATGAGAAACACTGGGCTGGAAGAAGCACAAGCTGGAATCAAGATTGCCGGGAGAAATATCAATAACCTCAGATATGCAGATGACACCACCCTTATGGCAAAAAGTGAAGAGGAACTAAAAAGCCTCTTGATGAAAGTGCAAGAGGAGAGTGAAAAAGTTGGCTTAAAGCTCAACATTCAGAAAACGAAGATCATGGCATCTGGTCCCATCACTTCATGGGAAATAGATGGGGAAACAGTGGAAACAGTGTCAGATTTTTGGGAGGCTCCAAAATCACTGCAGATGGTGACTGCAGCCATGAAATTAAAAGACGCTTACTCATTGGAAGGAAAGTTATGACCAACCTATATAGCATATTCAAAAGCAGAGACATTACTTTGCCAACAAAGGTCCGTCTAGTCAAGGCTATGGTTTTTCCTGTGGTCATGTATAGATGTGAGAGTTGGACTGTGAAGAAGGCTGAGCGCCGAATAATTGATGCTTTTGAACTGTGGTGTTGGAGAAGACTCTTGAGAGTCCCTTGGACTGCAAGGAGATCCAACCAGTCCATTCTGAAGGAAATCAGCCCTGGGATTTCTTTGGAAGGAATGATGCTGAAGCTGAAACTCCAGTACTTTGGCCACCTCATGCGAAGAGTTGACTCATTGGAAAAGACTCTGATGCTGGGAGGGATTGGGAGCAGGAGGAGAAGGGGACGACAGAGAATGAGATGGCTGGATGGCATCACTGACTCGATGGAGGTGAGTCTGAGTGAACTCCGGGAGTTTATGATGGACAGGGAGGCCTGGCGTGCTGCGATTCATGGGGTCGCAAAGAGTCAGACACGACTGAGCGACTGAACTGAACTGAACTGAAGGAAAGAGGGAAGGAAAGTTGGGAGCAAATGTCTTGGACTGCTGTGTAGTCTAAGGAAGTTTCAACAAAGCCATTAGGGAGTGCTTAAGCCAAAGTCAGTCATCAGAGTAGTCCCATGACTTTCAGAAATGAATTCACATTAGCAGTCTTCTTTGTCTCTGGCATAAGCTAGGGTAGCGTGGGGGAAGCATAGTCTCCAGGCAAAATGTAAGAATGGATTTCAGAACATAGTAATATGGACCCTTGGTTAGAGGTCTATGAGACACATTTTTCATGGCTTTCACAGATGTGTTTTCATGGCTTTTTAAAAAGTTTAGTGTATATTTAAGCTCATTAAATGGAGCCACTAGAGAGAGAGAGATTGAAGATACCCATGATAAAAGGAAGATAATTGATGCAGCAAGGTCCAAGTAAAGGCTGGGGAGGATAGGATCTGTCAGAGTAAAAGTTATTTCCCTTAGATGAGATGTGAGATGCTTTGAAAGAAGAGGGTGTATGTAGGAGCATTTGTTGGTTTGGGAGTTCCAATCTCATGGTTTCTATTTATTCTTTAAATTACAACATTGTTAATCAGCTATATCCCAATACAAAAAAAAGAGAGAGAGAGAGAGAGAAAGTTTAAAGTTTGGAAAAAACATTACAAGTTGAGGTCATTTCCTGAGAATGGGATTATGAGTGTGGGGGTGGGTCAGAGTTCAAGGAAAGGCATAAAATAATCACTGTGGGGAGTTGGAGAGTGACCTGTCTTGTGTTCAAATGGCTGGACAGTGTTAATGTGCCCAGTTGAGTCTGGTCATGTAAACCAGTGGCATTAATCTGCCCCTTTCCTCCCAGCTCTTTCATTCTCTTTCCCCTCACCCAGTCTGCTCATTGGCCTGTTAATCTGTTAACAACCTACCTCCGTGAATACTGCCAATATCTTTTCAACCATAAAAATTTTTTCCTCCCATCTGTAACATCTCATGAGCCTCCAGGTCCTGTTAGTTTACTTGTTAGAATTTGCTTCAAACTTCCTTTTCCTCTCAATCTTTTTCTCTCACTGCTCGAGTGATAGGATTTCTCATCTCTACCTTCTAACTGGTTGTTTTGCCTCTCATCTTGTCTTATTTAAATCCATCTTGCACATAACCATCAGAGTGATCAATCTAAACACTAAATCTGATTTTGATTATTTAAGGGCTTCCCTTGCTGCTCAGCTGGTAAAGAATTTGCCTGCAATATGGGAGACCTGGGTTCAATCCCTGGGTTGGGAAGATCCCCTGGAGAAAAGGAAGGCTACCCACTCCAGTATTCTGGCCTAGAGAATTTAATGAACTGTATAGTCCATGGGATCGCAAAGAGTCGGATATGACTGAGCAACTTTCACTCATGATTATTTTAAATCCTTCAAAGTATCCCCATAACCAGTAAAATTTAGTCTAAACTCGTTAACAAGGCATATGAAAGCCTCCGTGATGTAATTTTTGGCTACCTCCCCAGCCTCATCTCTTATGCCCTTGGTCACTTTTACACACCAGCAGTATGTGGAAGTTTCCTGCCTACTCCATGTTGGTTTTCACTTCTCCACTTTTTGCTTTCCCTCTGTCTTAAAAACTCTCTCCCAAGCTCACTTTATAGAGCTAACTCTCACCAATATTATCACACTTCTCCCTAATGGTTTATTGGATAATTGTTCTTTGGGTTCCTACTTTCTTGTACACATTTTTATCATTGTACTAATCACATTGGATAAAAATAAGTGGCTTTTGTCTCTGTCTTTTCTATTAGTCTGAGCTCCAGGGACTATCTCAGATTCATCCTTGTATCTTTGCAACTAACCAGTGCTTGGCATGCAACTGGTGTGAAATAAGTGCCTTTAAAGAAAGGAGGGGAGACATTGAAATGGCCAATAAACACATGGAAAGATGCTCAACGTCACTAATTACTAGAGAAATGCAAATCAAAACTACAATGAGGTATCACTTCACACCAGTCAGAATGGCTATCATCAAAAAATCTACAAACAGTAA